>NW_003852554.1:4211186-4212379 GCF_000181295.1 Otolemur garnettii | reverse complement strand
GTCCTCCCTCCTACCTGACAGTCCTCTCCTCTAGGAACTGAGCATCCATCCTGTCCCCCCGGATGCCCTCCTTCCCATGGTGCAATCTGACACCGGAGCACTCCTGAGGCCTTGGCCCTGGTGGCTGGGGTGGGAGGGCACCACAAGGTCAGCCAGCACTCTTCCTGACTATGTGGACCATGCTTTGCTTCCCCCTCCATGGCCACACAAAAGCAGAGCTGGTGCTTCCATAGAGCCGGGCACTCCAGTTATCACACCCTTGGGGAACAGTAACCCTAAAGTTGTGCAGCAAGACAGCTGAGTGCAGGCCCGGCAGAGTCTGCCCATGGGTGGCTGGATCAATTCAGTGGACCTGAACACAGCCATGTAGAAAAAAATAACATCACCAAGCCCTGCAGACTGAGGAGTAAATGGGATCAGGATTAGGCAGGGACTGAGAGGTAAGCGAAGGCCGGCTGGCAGGGGAGAGGCTGACCCAGGGCTAGACCCAGGGGAAGTCCCTGTGCCCAGTCCAGCCACCCTTGTGCCTTCCTCAGAGCTCCCTCTGGAGGGAGAAAGCAGAGCAGATTTCTACTCCCCACCAAAGGGACACCCCTTCCATGTTCTCTCAGAAGAGAGGAGAGAAGGGGGTACATCACGGCTTTCAGAGTCAGACAAGCCAGAATTAAAAACCCAAGCATGCCGTTGAAACTAGGCAAAGGGCCTTGTTTCTGCAGCTAAAAATGGAACTATTAAAGCTAATTCATACAGTTAATATAACAATAAAGAACACATTTGTCATATAAGTACTGCATGCTAACCGATTGTGCCACTGGAGCGCCATAGAGAACACATTTGTGATGTCACTTGCTCAGTCCTTCTGGTACAAACTGGGAAATAGTCTCCTCACCTGTCACTGCTCCGGAAGAGAAAGTCGTCGGCAGAAAGGTTGGCTGAGAGTGGCTTTTCAGGAAGAAAGTGCAATGGCCAAGGGGTAGCTCAGCCTGAGGGACATCAAACCTGCCTGGTGTCCTTCTCAGGGAGACGAGTGCCAGAGGGGCCAGAGGGGCCAAAGGGGCCAGAGCGGCCAGAGGAACACCCAGGTAGCAGCAAAAAAGGGGCTTCCCTTCCATGTGGAAAACTCTGATTGTGGTGTGGACGGGGTTCCAGATTCAGGAACACTCGATATCATCAGGGCAATGCCCTGTGCTCTG
>NW_003852554.1:4209402-4210658 GCF_000181295.1 Otolemur garnettii | reverse complement strand
GAAAGATTAGGGAGTGCATTGGCTAGGGGATGTTCCAACCTAGGGGTCAGAGGAGGCTTCTGAGGAAGTCCTGTGGTGAGGGGCATGGCAGACACAAAGACCTGGAGGTGAGGGAGAGCACAGGGGGTGCAGGAGCCATGGGGCACAGCTCAGCAGCAAGGAGGTGCAAGGAGCATTTGGACCCTAGGTCTGAGGGGTGTGGAGAGGGAGAAGCCCCCACCCCATGAAGGCTGTGAGGAGGAACCACCACAGGGCAATGTGGCCACTGTGATGGCTGGCAGAGACCTGCCCATGAAGGGCAGGAACAAAGAAGCATCAGTAGAATGGCTGGTGGGGACAGGGCAATGGGAAGCTGGGTGGCGCTGGGCAAACACACCTTGAAGGCAGGAAGCTGGCAGATGAGAGCCTGCAAAGAGGCTGACGTTTAGGGTGGTGACCTCAGAAGACACAGCTGTGAGGCTAGGGAGCTTAGTTGTCCTCAGGATTCCAAGCCAAACTCTGTTTTCTAGAGTCTTGAGGGCACAGCCTGAAACCTAAGGGAGAAACAGGCTGCAGCTGCACAAGTAGGGGCCTCCAAGGTAAAACTAGACTCAGAGTATGTGATCCTAAGAGCAATTTTCTTTTTTTTTTTTAAATTTCAGATTAATAAGAAAGCACAAACAATTGGGTTACAGTGTTGCATTTGTTGAGTCCAAGTTGTAGTTGAGCCCTTCACCCAGGCAGTGCACCATATAGCCTTACATTGCACCCATTAGGAGAGAGCACACCAAATCCCCTCCTTCCTACCCTCTCCCCTCTACTTGAATTTAACTGTGTTTTTGTCTCAAGTGGGTGTATAGTTGTTCATCTAATGGTTTCATATCAGTATTAAGTAAATTGGATACTTGCATTTCCTTTCTTGAGATGCTTTACTAAAGAGAATGTTCTTCCGCTCATCCAAGTTAATAGAAAAGATGGAAAGTCTCCATATTTTTGATGGCTGAGTTGTATTGCATGATACACATCTATCATGCTTACTAATCTATTCCTGGGTAGATAGGCCCTTGGGTTGATTCTACATCTTGGCAATCATGAAGTGAACTGCAATAAACATTAGAATGCAAATGCCCTTATGGTAAAATGACTTCAGGGTAGATGCCTAGTAATGGAGTTGCAGGATTGTATGGAAAGTCTGCTTTTAGCTCTTTAAGGATTCTCCATACTTCTTTCCATGGAGGCTAGTTTGCAACCTCACCAACAGTACAAAAGTAATTTTC
>NW_003852554.1:4202351-4209335 GCF_000181295.1 Otolemur garnettii | reverse complement strand
TATGGAAAGTCTGCTTTTAGCTCTTTAAGGATTCTCCATACTTCTTTCCATGGAGGCTAGTTTGCAACCTCACCAACAGTACAAAAGTAATTTTCTTACCCTATTTTCTGGTTACAATTAGCCATAGAAATCTCTTTTATCTCTAAGTCTGGAAGCACAGTCTCAGTCCAGACGTTATTTAGAGATGACAGTGTCAGTGCTTCACGGTTGTGCTTCTCACTCACTTCCTTCTGTGACCAGTGTGGCTCCCTTCACCCCAGGGTCATGCCCTCCTCCCCACTTGTGAACTACCACTCCTGACCACGGGCGCCCTGGTATAAACAGGGAGAAGCTGTGAGAAGCAGCAAAGCTTTGGCTTCAGTAGGACCCGCCTAAGAAGACTCTGGCTCTGGGCCAGGACCAGGACAAGGATGTGGCTGCCCTGGTGGGGTGTTTAGGATTCCCTGGCTGGGGAAGCCTTCTAGGCACCCGTCTTTCAGCACTGCACCCCTAATCCATAAGTAGCTTCAGTTCCTCAGCAGCCCCCTCAAAACAGGCAGTTCCCCACCAGATCTTGCCACCTGCAGCCCCAGGTAGCCTAATGGACAGCAGCTAAGAGCCCCACACTGTGTTTTTCCCACGTGGCCCACATCTAGTTCACATACACACACACTGAAAATATTCACTCAGTCTCTGCCCAACCCCAGGATGCAGCCAGTCCCACACCAATAATTCCCAACCACCCCACAGGGGAAGCATCCAGGAAGCCACAGACTCTGGCCCTCTACATATTTCAGGCTTGAGTCAGACCCTGGTCTGTGGTGACCCCAACTGAGGGGGATGCACCCAGCTCTCCAAGCCTCCCTGCCAAAGCTTCTGGACATGAAATGATACTTGGAGCAAAGGACAAGCTGCCCACACCCTCCCCTCTTAGGAAAAGGTGACAAAGATTTATCTAAAGAAATATCTACAAAGTCCTTCTGTATGCCCCTCTTTAGAGTTGTAAACTCATTCTTTAGCATTTCCTTTGCATTTATTTGTCCTTCATTTTGTAATTGTTTATGTATATTACAAAAAAATTGTCTTTTTTCATATTCTTTTATTGGGGTTAAAAATACATAATGAAAAAATTGCCATTTTAAGGATATAGTTTAAAAAAAAGGATATAGTTCAGGGGTTATAAATACATTCATTATGTCATACAGCTATCACCACCATTTGTCTCCATAGCTCTTTTCATCTCAAACTGAGACTCTGCTTCCATTAGACACTAGTTCCTAATCCTCCCTCCCCGGCACCCACCATCCTGCTTTCCAGCTCTATGATTTTGGCCAGTCTAGGTAGTTCACATGAATGGAATTGTACAGTGTTTGTCCTTTGGAGCCTGACTTTGGTCATTAGTGAAATGTCCTCAGGGTTCATGCATGTTGCAGCATGTGACAGAACTGCTTCCCCTTTAAGGCTGAGTGACAGTCCATTGTATGTGTCACATTTTGTTTCTCTGTTCATTTGTCAGTGGACCTTTGGGTTGCTTCCATCTTTTGGCCTGTGTGGATAACACTGCTATGAACATGGGTGCACAAATGTCTGCTTGAGTCCCTGCTTTCAATTCTTTGGGATATATAACCAGTAGTAGTTGAATGGCTAGGTCACAGTAATTTTTAATTTTTTGAGGAGCTTTCACACCGTTCTTCATAGTGGCTGCACTAGTTTATATCTCTACCAGCGATGCATGGCCATTCCAACTTCACATCTTCACCAGCACTTGTTATGTTCTGTTTTTTGTTTTGTTTTGTTTGTTTTCAGTAACAGCCTTCCTATCAGGTGTGAAGTGGAATCACCTCACTGTTGTTTTGCTTTGCGTCTCTCCAATGATTAGTGACGCTGGGTTCCTTTCACATGCTCTTGGCTGTCTGTATAACTTCTTCGGAGAATCATCTATTCGAGTCCTTTTCCCATTTTTGCAAAGAGTTGTTTGTTTTTTTGTGTTAATTTGTTGAAGTTCTTTATATATTCTGGATATTAATCTGTTGTCAAATATATGATGTGCAAATATTTTCTCGCATTCCATGGGTTGACTTTTTACCCTGTCAGTAGCACCTTCTGATGCTCAGAAGTTTTCAATTTTTAAGTCCGACTTACCAATTTTTTTTTCTTCTGTCACCTGTGCTTTGGTAACCTAACCAAGAAATCACTGCCAAATCCAAGGTCATCAAGCTTTTACTCCATCTTTTCTTCCAAGCTGTTGCATGTAGGTCTTCAATCCCATTTGAGTTAATTTTTGTATGGGGTATAGTATAAGGCTCCACTTCCTCTGGCATCTAATCCTAATGGGTGCCAGATTTCACTGAGTCCTGCCCAGCTGGGACTATCCTGACCTTCCTCCCAGATCGATGCCCCACACCTCAGGATTCATTGTGGCTGGTGCCTAATGTTCTGGGTTGGGGGGCTGGGGGGGGCAGAAAGAAGAGGCCCAGGATGCTGCCCTTCATCTTCCTTTTCCCTAGAAGGGAAGGGAAGGAGGTCTGGCTCCCATGCCCAGACCTGGGATCTTCAGAGGATGCTGTGGATGGGTGGCGGACAGGGATGTCCCCTTTAGCTGCTGTAAAGTGACACTTGCAAGATCGAGCTGTCCTAAATGCAGCTACTTTGGAAGGATCTTGTGAGCAGGCTTGCCTGTGTACCTGGGGTCTGGGCCCCTTGGTTAGATGGTGGGGAGACGTGAGCATCTCTGTGTTAACCCCAAGAGCATTTGGTGACTCAGGGTTTGCAAAGGCTCTAGGAAGCACATTCTAGCCTCACTGGTGCTGTGAGGCAGGCAGCGCACAAGTCACATTGATGAGGACACCCAGGCTCAGAGACATTTACCAACCTGCCAAGGGGCATCTGCAGTTCAGTGAGAAATGCAGCTGGTACCAGAAGCCTGGCTGCTGGGTCCCCGCAGAGGGTCTTCCCTGGACTCTGGGAATACTGTGTCCTGTTTAGGGAAGATTCCTGACCCCAACCATTTCATCTGTCCCAATGCAGCCTAGAAGTGTATACCAGGCAGCAGCAGATGTGAATTCTAGCCCTGTTTTGTCACGGATGGCCCCACCCTGTTCCTTAGAATAAACCACTGTCTCTTCCCAGGCCTCAGTTCCCTACACTGTAAAAAAAGTGGGTTGGAGTGGGAGTAAGTGCAAGGATAACAGTAGGCTCCACACCAGTCTCCTCTGCCTCCCCCCCACTGGGTGAAAGAAAATTGCTTTGCAGGGATCACTAAGAAACCTGGATGCCAGTCTCAGCTCTGCCGTTGTGCCCCTGGGCCTCAGTTTCCCCCTCACACAAGTAAAAGCTTGAACATCTTGATTTTGGAAGTTTCTCTGAGCACTGAGATCCCAAAACTCTGCTCCTTTCTTTCTTCTTCTCCTGCTCCACTGGAGATAGGGGGGTTGTGTGTGTGGCTGTGTACGTGTGTGTGTGTGCGTGTGCATGTGCGGGATCTGTCTCTGTGTGTGTCTGTGTGTGCATGTAGTGGCAGCAGGGGAGGGAGGGAAGGAGTCCTGCAGGGGTGGAGAAGGGACTGGCAGTTAGGACAGAAGATGGGCAGGACCTTATGTGCCAGCAGGGCTTAGCACTTTCTCAACAGCTAATGGCGCTGGGGGCTGTTTAATCATTAAAGGAAAGGAAAGAAGCCAAGAGCACCTCAAAGTCCAGCCTGCTGGTGGTGACTGACACTCACAGATGAGCGAGGAGCTGGCAGAAATGGGGCCTGCAGCTTCCGGGGACGGGGTCAGGACCGAAACAGCTCTGCACCCTGTGCTGGGCCCCAGAGTTGGCCTGCACGCCTATGACATCGCGGTGCTGGTTGTCTACTTCATCTTTGTCATCGCCGTGGGGATCTGGGTGAGTAGGCCCTGAGGAGCTGGCAGAGGGGGCAGAAGCAGCCTCATATCTTGGGCTGAGCTGTGGATCTGGGACTGGGGTGGGCAGAAGGAAACAGCTCATAGAACTGCGGGGATGCGATGGGAAGGCCTTCAGCAATCAGGCTCCCCGCGCCCCTCCTTTGACAGAAGAGTAGACTGAGGCCCAGAGAGGGCTGTGGCTGGCCTGAGGTCACACAGTGGGCCCCAGGCAGGCCAGGTCTGGAGCCCCATCTCTGGCCACCTTTCTAGCCTCCAGAGGCTTACTCCAGCCCTCTTCCCCACCACAAGACCCCCAACTCTGCAGATGTCTGCCCGCTGACCCCACACCAGGTAGAATCTTAGCCAGCAAGTGGTGCTTTCCAAAGGAGCTGGGCTCGCGTGCCCTCAGGGAAGGGCTCCAGGCAGATCCCAAGCTCCTTCCGTTTGTTCTCCACGGTTCACAGGTGCCGTGGGCTGGGGTCAGGCTTTAAGGTCTGGGGGACCTAAGTTCAGATCTTAGTCCTAACAGTCAGAGCCATGTGGTCCTGGGGGCTCCCCTCTCTGAGCTTCAGTTTTCTCAGGTGGACAATGAGAGTAAGGACTGCATTGTGGCACTGCTGTGATTACACAGGACACATGAAAGCAGCTGACATCAACCCTGCTGCACAACTGGCCGGCAGTAAACTGCTGCTATTATCACCCCAGCCTTCTGCAGAAGGGCCAGCACATTTAGACTCAGCAGACACTGAGATTGTGTCCCAACTGGGCACATCCTGTGCTATGACAAGGTCAGAAACCCTCTCTGGGCCTCAGTTTCCTCCTCTGTAAAAGGAGGTGAATAGTCCCTGCCTCCCAGGGCTGGTGTGAGGAAGAAATGGGCAAAGAGATGACCACAGGATCCTGGAGGTGGCCAACCGGGAAAAGCGCCAACTCCTGCGTGACTTTGGACAAGTCCCTCCCTGGGCTGGACCTCCCCTTCCTCATCGGCAAAGTGAATTTGTTTTTCTCATGTGGCCTCCAAGAGAATCAGAAGTGACACCAGGAAGTTCAAGTAAAAGCTTAATAGGCATAAGGCCCTGCACACACTTCACTCTCTGGTGACTACTACCCCTAGAGAAAGTCAGAGAGCCACTGGCTCCGGCCTCTGGGCAACTGCTTCGTGTTTCAGCTTCCTCACCCACGGCCCTGCCCTCTCCAAGTCCCCAGAGCATATCCCAGCAGGTCTCAAACTGGCCACCTGTTGGTGCAGGATGCACTTGAGTTTCTTCCAGGATGCTGTGTGGGGCTCAGTGGTGTGGTGTGACTTCAGACGAGGTCAAGGGAAACCCAAAACAGAGCCCGAGACCCAAAGTCCCATGGTCAGAACAGCAGCCCCTCTGCCCTCCCGGCCTCTGGGGGAGGGGGAGGAAGTCAGCCTGGGAAGAGAAGGAGACTCCAGATCACCCCAAGAAAGCACACTCTGGGGGCGGGAAGGACAGAGGCCCAGCATCCCCACGGTAGTGGTCTCACACACGTGACCTCTTCCCCTGCTTTGCTTATGAAACTGACACTGACACTGGGACATGAGCTGTGAGGCCCACAGAGAGGAAGTGTCTCTCTTCAAGACACAGGGCTTAGAAACAACACCACCACCAGCCGCCAGGCAGCTCTGCCCTGCCGCCTTTCTCTCCCGCTGCGTCCCACCATGCCTGCACAGAGGGGCGGGGAGTCTGGGACGGAGGGCAGGGGTTGGAGAGAGGTGCGGGAACCCTCATCTCATCCATTTCCTTTCCAGTCGTCCATCCGTGCAAGCCGAGGGACCATTGGTGGCTATTTCCTGGCAGGGAGGTCCATGACCTGGTGGCCAGTGAGTTGACCTTCCTCATCCCTCAGTGTGGGACTCCAGCCCTCTCTCCCCCACCATCTAAAGCCTCATCTCACCTCCTGGCTGGACAAGGCAACAACCTCCCCTTTGTGTTTCCTGACTCTGGATTCCTTCTCTTCTGCCCGAATTTACCCCACACCCTGAGAGGCCTCATCAACATTCACTTTGGACAAGTGTCCCCTGCTTCTCCCAGGTGTGGGTCCTACACTGGACACTGGACCTGCAGGGATGAGTCTGGAAGGTTCCTGTTCTGGAGAAACTCAGAGCTTGCTGGACACTGACCTGGCAGGAAGCACAGGGCTCCTGAGAGCTTGGATGAATTCCCTGGCCCCAGACAGTGGAGTGGGAGGCGGTTAGGGAGGATGTTACTGGGAGGCTGACACATAAGCTTAGTGCTGAAGAGCAGTTAAGGGAGGGGAGTCACAGGCGTTATATCCCCAGCAACCTCAAGAAGTGACCCTGAAACCCTTGTGAGCCCTAGTTTCTCCCATCAGGTCGCCCCACATTTCTATTGCTCCTCAAAACTAATTTACTCTAGCTGGAATGGGAGGAAAGCCCTGCCTTGGAAACTGATATCAGGACCAGTGGTTGCTGACACAGTAAACACACCACACCCAGGCATGCAAACTCACACACGGCGTGGGCACGCATTCTCACACCCTCTATTCTCACACCCTCACACACGCTCTTACACTCCTACTCACACACTCACACACAATCTTGCACTCTTACACTAATGTGCTCACACACATTTCCATGCATGCCCACCCTCAGACATGCTTGCACACAATCACACATACTCACGTTCTCACCCACGCCGCCAGCCACCTCTTCCCAACCTCCTCTTGGTTCTCACACCTTCCCTCCTCTCCACCGGTCATAGATTCTCCAGAGGACACCCAGGAGGCCTCCAGGGCTCTCTGGGAGGTTTAGGCATCTGGGACAGGAGGAAGTAGGGACAGAGCTCTCTTGTCCTACCCATGATGTTGCCCCCAGGGACATGGGAGCCTGAGGCAACTCAAGAATAGTGACAAGGTCACTGATGCCACCAGTCACCCACCCCCTCATCATATGAAAGAAAAACCCATGAAAATGGTTCTGCTCAGCCAGGGTGTTCAAATCACAGCCCTAGAAATGGGCGAGGGGTGGAGAAATAACAGGACAGAGAGACCTCCTCAGGGGTCACTGCAGGAGAGCCCAGAGGCCCTGCCGACTGCCTGCTCAACCCTGCAGAGAGCAGAGCTCCAGGCCCCACTG
>NW_003852554.1:4198231-4202067 GCF_000181295.1 Otolemur garnettii | reverse complement strand
TGTGCATGTGAGTGTAAATGTCTGTGTCTGTGCATGTGTGAGTGCATGTGTGTGTATATGAGCATGCTTCTCTGTGCACGTGTGAGTGTGCGTGTGCCCGTGTCAGAGCAGTCAGTAGCTGAAGGGCAGCGTCAGGCCGCTTGCTAACTCTGTGCCTTTCCGCTGCCCGCTGCCTCCAGCCTGAATTCCTCAGTACTTTTCCTTTCCTCTCACTTTCCGTCTCACAGCCCCTCTAGAAGAACAGGAAGTTGGGAGGAGGCAAATCCCACATTTTACAGGTGAAGAAGCAAAGGCTTTGAGGGAGGAAGTGATTTTGTGAAGGTGACACAGGGCACAGGACTGGAGCGTGGCTCTTCCTCTCCAGTGCTCAGTCCTGTCCCTGAGGTCTCCCCAGGCCTCCTCCCAGGCTCCAGAGCCCGTCCTCCGCCCCCTGTCCCCTTCCATCAAGGATCCCATCTGGAAATAAAGAGAAGATATGACTGAGGACAAAGAGGTGCCAAGCACTGTTGGTGATGTTCCTAGACCCAGACTGCCAGGGTCCCCTGCTAGAAGGGCTTGGCAAGCTCTTCTCTGTGCCTCAGGTCACTCTTCAGTAAAATTGGGAGAGTAGTGCATGCCTCCTAAGGCTGTGTGGATTAAATGAGTGGCTACACTGGAAACCACCTGGGGCCTGGCAGCTGCATAAGGCGAAGAGCCATGATTAGCGCCTCCTGCTGCCCGCGGTAGTAGGCTACAGTCCTGCAGAAAAACTAAGTCAACTGGGAGGCTGCCCTGGCCTGTGCTCAGCCTCTGCCCTCCCTCTGCCCTGCCTTGACTCTGGAGCCTGCAAGAGGCTTCCCAAGCCCTGCAGCTTCCTTCTTCCTGGAGGCCCTGGGGCTGCTGTCTTCCTTCTTTCCCGCTCCGCCACTTACTAGCCGACCTGCAGCCAGTGACTTCATCTTTTCTTAGTTTCTTCCTCTGGAAATTAAGTCCCTCATCCCTCCCTCCAAATACTTGTGGAAATGTTAGTTAGTGCATGTAAGTTGAGTAGCTCAGTGCCTGGCACACAGCAGGCACCTAGTAACTGTCAGCTCCAGGCCTCCTCCTCCCTGCTCATGGCCCTGACTCTGGACTGATTCAGATTAACCCTGACTCCACTTGTGCCTTGCAGATTGGAGCATCTTTGATGTCCAGCAACGTGGGCAGTGGCTTATTCATCGGCCTGGCTGGGACAGGGGCTGCCGGAGGCCTTGCTGTGGGTGGCTTCGAGTGGAACGTAAGGAAGCTGGCCTGGCTGTGCCAGGATCATGGGGACCTGATCCCTGGACTCAGTGCTGAGAGGAGTCTTAGAGGTGCTTGGGAGGCTGAATGGTGAATAGAGAACCCATTTTACAGATGAGGAAACCAAGGCCTAGAGGAGGCAAAGAGACTCATCCCGGGCCACACAGAGGGACTGGGATCAGGGTTCAGGTTATTTACCTCCCTGCTCAGGGCTCTCCCGCAGCACAGAGCTGCCTCAGGATTGGAGGCCGCCCTCTGTCTGCATCTAGGACCTGGACACTTTCTCCTCCTCACTCTCTCAGGCAACCTGGCTGCTCCTGGCCCTGGGCTGGATCTTTGTCCCCGTGTACATTGCAGCCGGTGTGGTCACAATGCCACAGTACCTGAAGAAGAGATTTGGAGGCCAGAGGATCCAGGTGTACATGTCTGTCCTGTCTCTCATCCTGTACATCTTCACCAAGATATCGGTGGGTACCACTCCAGCTCGGCTAGCATGTCTGTCTGAACATTCTCATTAGGGGCCTGAGAATGCATTACCCTGGGCTTGCTGTGGAGGGGAAACTGACAATCACAGACTGGCTGGGATGGAAGGATGGAAGACTAGAAGGAGGGAGGGAAGGAGGAAAACAGAGAGGGAAGGAAGGAAGGAAGGGAGGGAGGAAGGAAAGGAAGAGAAAGAAAGGGAGGAAAGGAGGAAAGGAGACACATACCTCAATGTATGCCCCCCCCCAGCAGTGAGGTAATCAAAGATGAATGTTAAATGCTTATTGAGTGAACAACAGTCCCTACATTCAAAGAACTCACAATCTAGATTTCATTCATTCATTCATCTTTCCATTAATTGATTCTTCACTCAGCAATTGTGCATTAATTGCCTAGAATGTTAAGATTTAGACAGACCCTTATTCTCCCTCTATTGACCTGAACTTGGAAAACAAACCTAGACAGGTCAGATGACCAGTTCTGGGACTGGAACAACTGTTCAGACACCATGACCCAGCCCAGGTCTCCTTCCACTCTGTTATGTTGCAGACTCCGTAATGGGTTTATAAAACAATCATGGGGTAGAATCAACATGCTAAAGAGGGAACTGAATCATTCAGTTGCCAGTTTCCAGGTCTAGGGCTGAAAATCTTGACTCCCTTGTTCCACCAATGCTTGAGAACCACCCTAAGTCAGCTCAAGCAAAGGTTGAGCCCCCATGTCCTCCAACCAACATAGATTCTAGAACCCATGGTCATCTGCCTGAGGGCCCCTATGCATCAGGTTGGCCATGAACAGTCAGCCAGCCTCTAGGTTCCTCCTCTTTCCTCCCAAATGACCTCTCCTTTTCCAGCCCCAGATCCTTCCTTCACCTCCTCAATCTTCCACTCCATTCTACACTATTCCCTTTTTGTCCAACACAGCAGCTATCCAATTAAATTTTTCTCAGTTCCAAAGCTTTATGCAGTGCTCCTTGCTTCAAAGACTCCACAACTCCTGTTTCTGCAAAATCAGGCACACACACCTTAGCACAGCATTCAAGGCTGTGCACTGTGGGGTGAGGTACCTGGTACCTGGGGTACCTGGTATTGCTGAGAGGGCAGATGTGTGCACTGGGATCACACCGAGGGTCTCGGGGGTCCTGGCTCTCTGCAGACCGACATCTTCTCTGGAGCCCTCTTCATCCAGATGGCCTTGGGCTGGAATCTTTATCTCTCCACGGGGATCTTGCTGGTGGTGACAGCTGTCTACACCATTGCAGGTAGGCACAGGGAGGCTCTGGGGAGGTCTCATCAGGGTGCGGAGACTGGGAGAGAGGAAAGGGCAGAGGGGTGACCTTCAACTGTCAGAGACACAGACTGAAAGTTAGAGGATAGGTGACCAGAGGAAAGGGCAGAGACAGAGAAAACTGATATGAGATGGAGAAAACAGGGCAAGGCAGAGACAAGGAGAGGCCAAGACCAAGAGGTGGGAAAAGATAAAAACACGGAGGGGAGGAATACACTAAAAGATGTGTGGCAGTGAACAGGTATTGAAAGGGGTAGAAATGGGGGAAACAGAGCCGGCAGGAATGGGCAGGAAAGACATCAAGAGTTACTGAAAAAGACCCCAACTGCACGGGGCACAGGGTACAGTCAGGGAGTGTTACTGGGTCAGAGTCACAGGCCCCCTTTTCCTATTTCCTTCAAAGCATGTGGCACAGGGCTGGGCACCCTGGAGACCTGCACAGGACAGGCTGATTGACGTTAAGTTGTTCTCAGAAGATGGGGAGCATTCACGTGGGCCTTGGGAGGGAAAGGAGGGAGTATTCCTGAAGGAGCTACAAGCAAAGGAACAGACTAGGACAGTAGAACAGAGCTACAGCATGGTGGCTGCAGTCAGGCACTGGCAGTGACAGGAGGAGCGGACCTGACCACTGGGCTGTGACCAGCCTGCATCCTGTCAGGTGGACAGAGGACTGGCAGTGACAGGAGGAGCAGACCTGACCACTGGGCTGTGATCAGCCTGCATCCTGTCAGGCTGGACAGAGGACTGGCAGTGACAGGAGGAGCAGACCTGAGCACTGGGCTGTGACCAGCCTGCATCCTGTCAGG
>NW_003852554.1:4184888-4197952 GCF_000181295.1 Otolemur garnettii | reverse complement strand
TCCTGTCAGGCTGGACAGAGGACTGGCAGTGACAGGAGGAGCAGACCTGAGCACTGGGCTGTGACCAGCCTGCATCCTGTCAGGCTGGACAGAGGGGGCACAAGGAGTGAGGCGTGTTCGCTATTCTCCCTGGTATGGCTGAGCACAGGGTGGGCACCCAGAGGGGAGCCCCCCTTAGTGCTGACTCATGGACCCTTTCCTTGGGTCCCCAGGGGGCCTCACGGCTGTGATCTACACAGATGCTCTCCAGACGGTGATCATGGTGGGCGGAGCCCTGGTCCTCATGTTTCTGGGTAAGGAAGAGGCCCCCATATACTCCACCACAACTGTAATTTCTCTCGGACCTTTGACCTGTCTATGGCATCTCCATGGCTTGGCTGGGACTTTCCGGAGTGTAGGGCCATGTCCGCTCTCAAGGATGGAGCTACCAAAGAGTAGGATGGGCTCCACTCCCCCTCCCTGTGGCAGGCTCAGGAAGCTCTCAGGCCTTCATCCCTCGCTGTATCTTCCCCCCCAGGCTTTCAGGAGGTGGGCTGGTACCCAGGCCTGGAGCAGCGGTACAAGCAGGCCATCCCTAATGCCACAGTCCCCAACACCACCTGTCACCTCCCACGGCCTGATGCCTTCCACATGCTTCGGGACCCAGTGAGCGGGGACATCCCTTGGCCAGGTCTCATTTTCGGGCTCACGGTACTGGCCACATGGTGCTGGTGCACAGACCAGGTAATGCCCCTGGCCAGGCTTGGCGTAAACCACCAGAAATGGGGAGGCTTCCTATAGAAAACCCAGGTGCCTGGATGCAGGGAGGGCTAGACTTCATCCTGGGAGTGGGACAGGGGCACCATCGGTGACCAGTGCCAGCACGCACCTGTGACTGAGCTAGCCCCTCTCCCCACACACAGCACACCTCCACTGCTGCCCTTTCAGGTCATCGTGCAGAGGTCTCTCTCTGCCAAGAGCCTGTCCCATGCCAAGGGAGGCTCAGTGCTGGGGGGCTACCTGAAGATCCTCCCCATGTTCTTCATCATCATGCCCGGCATGATCAGCCGGGCCCTGTTCCCAGGTAAGAGGGAGGCTTGCTCTGGGGGCATTGGGATATGAGGCTTGTGAGGGGTGTCCAGAGAAAATGCCCTGGAGAAATGCTGGACCACAGTAGGGGTCAGGAAGCTTTATCAATTAAGGACACAGAGTTATCCAAGACCAGCCTGGGCAACAGAGCAAGATCTTGTCTCTATTTTTAAAATCTTTTAAATTAGTCAGGTGTGGTAGTACACACTTGTAGTCCCAGCTACTCAGGAGGCTGATGAGGCAGGAGGATCACTTGAGCCCAGGAGTTGGAGGCTGCCGTGAGCTAAGATCAAGCGACTGCACTCCAGCCTGGGCAAGAAGGTGAAACCCCATCTATTAAAATATATGAAAAGAACACACAACAAGTAGTTACTGCATATTTACATAATAAGTATTTATTGAGTGTTTACATAATAAGTATTTATGTGTGGACCAAATATTTAATAAGTATTTCAGTAGGAAAACATTGTGTCTGAATGCAGTTTGAAATCCTGCTTCTCCTTTATATGGGAAAAACAATTAAGGCATTCTTGGCATCTTGCAAAGATACTGAAAAAGATCCCAACTGCACAGGGTGCAGGGCACAGCTTTGTGAAACATAAGGCCTAAAACCCAAAGGAGACTGCTAAGACTTTGAGCTTTGTAGGGTAGTGTAGGGGAAGAAATTTAGCGAAGACCCAGACACCAGTTGGCCCAGGACCTTTCAGACCCTCCCAGGGACTCTAGTGAACACCTTCCTGTAGTGTGGGAAAGCAAATATCAGACCCACCTGAGAAGGCACAGGGGCCCATGGCCCTAAGTGTCATCCCTTTTTCTGCAGATGAGGTAGGATGTGTGGACCCTGACATCTGCCAAAGGATCTGCGGCACCCGGGTGGGCTGCTCCAACATCGCCTACCCCAAGCTGGTCATGGCGCTCATGCCCGTTGGTGAGTCCCACCCCCCATCATGCTGCATTCCCGCCCTGCATCCTCCAATCCCCACTGCCCAGGAGCGGTGGCACTAAAATGGATGGAAAGAGGGAAGAAGAGTGTTCCCCTCTGCCCCTCTCACCCCATCACACACACATACAGCCCCCCCACACACTTTTCACAAGTATTTCTAAGTGTTTTAAGGCACCTTCTGTGTACACAGGTCTTGGAGATGCAGGTCCTGGACAGACGGCAGGTCCCTGCTTTCGTGTTTCATGGGGTCTCCAGGGTACCTGGACTCTCCAGGAGCATAATACATTGTTACTGGTGCGATGATACAGTGGGGGCTGAGGGAGCCCTAAGGAGGCAGCTGACCCAGTGGGGGGATGTTGGGGAAGTCCCCCAGAGGGCAAGAACCTCCAAGGCAGACAGAGCTAGAGAGGCATCGGAGGCCTTCTGGGGAGGGGTGGAGGGGCATGACCTCTGAGCTGAAAGCAGCCCAGTGTGGATGAAGCAGCAAGGAGGAGAGCAGACAGCCTTCCTGGAGAGGATGTCACAGCTACGCCTCATTCTGGAGCGTAGCCCTTGCTCTGAGAGTGACAGAGAACACTGGGCGTTCAGGCTAAAGAGTGCACGATTGATCTGAGCTTTGTCAGGACCCTCTGCATGAAGGACTCAACAGGCTTAGGGGGAGGCAGGGAAACAACCCATGTGGTATTTGCAGTGGTCCAGGTAAGTGGCAACAGTGGCTTGAACCAAGTCAGTGGCTTTAGGGATGGAGAAACAGAATTTAAAGATGTTTGTGAGGTAGGATTGGCAGG
Source organism: Otolemur garnettii (assembly GCF_000181295.1). Lineage (NCBI taxonomy): Eukaryota > Metazoa > Chordata > Mammalia > Primates > Galagidae > Otolemur > Otolemur garnettii. Next base: position 4,195,153 of record NW_003852554.1, on the reverse strand, counting down.
ACTTGATTGCTGATTGTGTTTGAATGATAGGAAAGACAGAAATCAAAGAGGGCTCCCAGGCTCGGTGTTTAGAAGGTAGGTTTACACAGATACTGAGATCAGGGGCGTAGGAAGAAAGGCAGGCTTATGGAGGCCAGGGGATGAGTAGTGTTATCTGTCCCACTGGCAGAAGGAGACATGAATCAAAGCAGCAGAGGAGATGGCAGGAAGCCTAGCCAGGACAGGGCAGCACTGAGGCGGTTTGGGGGGGAGAGCTGAGAAGGGGTCTGAGATAGTGCTGAGGTCTGTGTGGGCCTGGACAGGTGTTATTAATAATTATTAATTAATAGAGGGAAACAGAAGGCCCTGAGGAAGATGGTACCTAACTTTGGAACACTTGAGTCCAGAGCACCTGTGAGGAAGACATCCAGGACGTGGTTAGACATGGGGGAAAGAGGACTGAGGTGGGACCAGGGAGTCATCTGCCCAGGGATGAGCAGTCATCTTTCTAGAAACTCGGTCATTAGAGTCAGAGAGACGATATCAGCAGGTCCTGTTGTCCCTTGTCATGATGGAAAAAATGGACCCAGAAAGTGGAAGGAACTCTTCCAGATGACACCCACAGCTAGTTGCTCCCAGAACCAGAAAACAGGCCCGGGTCTCTGCCTCCAGGCTGGGGCTGTAGCCCAACAGCAGGGGCCAAGGGAGAAGTTACAATCGTTACTATCACCCCTTCTCCACCCCCCACCTCCCAACCAAGGGTCTACAAGCTGTGAAACCTACACTGAGACGTGGGAGCTGCCGAGAATATGAGAGATCACAGGTCCCACTGTCTCAAGGGTAGAGATGAGGAAGCCCAGGCTCCCAGAGGACGCATGGGGACCCCAGAGCCACAGAACAAGGCAGCGGCAGAGCCTGGCCAGAGCCATCTCCAGCTCTGTGGGTCTCCTAGTTCCTTAGCGGTGCTGGACGCGGGAGCCTCACTCAACACCTTCCCCAACCCGCACCCGCACCCACCCCAAGTCCCGGTCCACAGGCCAGGCAGAGCCCGCCCACTGGCCAGCCTTGCATTCCACTCGGCCTCTCCTCTCCCCCCAGGTCTGCGGGGCCTGATGATCGCCACGATCATGGCCGCCCTCATGAGCTCACTCACCTCCATCTTCAACAGCAGCAGCACCCTGTTCGCCATCGACGTGTGGCAGCGCTTCCGCAGGAAGGCGACGGAGCAGGAGCTGATGGTGGTGGGCAGGTGCGCGGACCTGGCTCCCACCCTGACAGAGCGCCCCTCCCCTTCCCTCTCCCCCTCTGCCCTTCTCCCTGCCACCCACTCCCCTCTCCCCTCGCCCTGTCTCCTTCATCCCTCCTTGCCATCCCTCCTCCCCGCCCCCCTTCCCCGCCCTCACCCAGGGTTACCCTGGACAATTGCCGCTGAGTCTGGGCTCTAAGTCGTTCCTTCCCCAACTCTGGAAGACTCCTCCCCTCCAGAATAATGGGGAGAAAAATATCTCTTTCCTGTCTGTTGAACTTTCTCTTGGAATTGATTCACAGGGTAATTGAGCCCTTGAGAAATGAGAGGTGAACTATGTAAGTGGGAGGAAAGTTAGCAACCAGCCCACCCCAAGCTCTTCTGGACCAACTCTGGCTGTTAGTACAAAACAACTGAAATGCTATTAATTTAATTCATCAGACTCTCCCTGAACATCTGCCACATGCCGCACCCCACGAGCTGGGGGCCAAGGATGAGTCAGAGCCCCGCCCTCAGGGGGCACCCCCCTTGACAGAGGGCTGGAAACACGGGTAGCACAGCCAGGTCCCTGCATCCAGAGATACTCATAGGAAGGTCGTATCTAAATGGCGCAGAGCCTTGAACACCACGCTAAAGATTTTAAACTTTATCTTGTCTGCATCAGTTTTATGCTTTAAAATATAACTTGGTGGCTAAGTTCTTGTTCTCCATAGGTTGGGAATTTTTAGTTAGACAGGGTTAAGAAGTCTTTTCTGAAATCTTTGCATCATAGTTTAAGGCTCCCTAACTCGGGTTTCAGGACTAAAGTGCTGATTGTCCCACTTTGGTCAACAGGTACTTGAGTTTAGGTATCTTGCCTTTGCACTCGTTGTTCTTTCCACCAGCTGCCTTCTGCCCAGGGCTGCCTAATGGGCTCTTACTGCCTGTTCCTCTGGACACCCGCCCCTAGCCACAGGCGCTGACCACTGCAGAATCTGAGCGTAGGACAGCTTGTGCAAAGAGGAAGGTGATGAGCAGCAGGGAAGCCACTTAGATATCAGCTGCTCTGGTGGTCCCTGAGAGAGAAAAAACGGGAGGAAAAGGAGAGAAAAGACATCTTCTGGGAAGCATCCCTTATCTCTGCGCAGTAACTGGTTTTGCGGGAGCTTATTTTTCGATCAGTGGAGTTTAAGCGCCATCTCCTGGCAACATGCATTATTGCACCAGACACATCCCAAAAGGGTTTTTCACCAACGTGTTCACCCACCTGCAAAATCATACATCCAGAACGCTTTGGGGACTTAGGCCTAGGCCAGAATCAGTTGGTGAGGAGTCAGAAGAATAAGGTGGGGTTCTTACCCTAACTCAGTGTCAATGTGAGGGAGAGAAGGTCAGATTCTGGAGAAGGAAGAAGCTCCTGCACAGGGTGGGATGTAGAGGAGGAAGGGCATCCCCAGCAGAGCCTAGAGCCCTTTCTCTGGGGTAGGTGGTGGGATGAAAGGTATGTATTCCTTCTTGAACAGCAAATAAGTGAAATGACCTCAAAGGCATCCGATATATAAATGCTAAGGTTTTAGAATTACAGGTTTCTTGAATTCTGAAATTTTGATATTCTGGGATTCTAATAGTCTACATTTCTGAGTCCTAGTATATTTGGGATTCTGACTTCCGAACCTTCCCTGATTTAGTGACTGTGCATTCCCCCTTTCCTTCATCTCCTGGTTCCTGTGCACCCTCACCCCCATGCCTTCCACTCCTGAACCACCTCACAGTGCCCTGTGCTTCCCTGCAGAGTGTTCGTGGTGTTCCTGGTTGCCATCAGCATCCTCTGGATCCCCATCATCCAGAACTCCAACAGTGGGCAGCTCTTTGACTACATCCAGTCAATTACCAGCTACCTGGCCCCACCCATCACTGCTCTCTTCCTGCTGGCCATCTTCTGCAAGAGGGTCACAGAGCCTGTGAGTACAGGGCACCTGTCTCTTTCCCCATACCACAAGGTGCTGGAGGTCTGGTCTGTCAGTCACCTGGTCTCTGTGACCTTGGACAAACCTACTGGCCCTCTAGGCCTCCATGTCCCCACCCACAATGTTAGGTCTCTATTCATCCATCACTCAACATTTACCAGCCCTATTATGGTAGCTCCAGGGTTGCAGTGATTTATAAGGTTTAGGTGGGTCTGTACCACTGGGCAGGCAGGGAGAAGAAATGATTAAATTAGAGCTAATGATAAAGTATGGTGGCTGCCAGAAGAATACAAGCACCTAAACTGTGGGGCTTCCAGGAGGTGCTCAGAGAACTCTTCCTGGGTGAAGTGTCATCTGAGCTGAGATCTGAAGGATTAATAGCAGGGGGACGAGGGTTCCATACATAAATAGTAATGTGGGGAAAGCAGAAGACAGACCGAAGGATCTCCAGCTCTGTTCCAGCTCTAACAGTAAAAGGCTTATATGTCAGCAAAACAACAGTAATGCCAACTGTGGCAACAGGTGTGAACTCACAGGCAGGCCTGCATACACATTGTTCATGTAACGGCACTGAAGCCTGACAGAAGCTTCACAGAAGTCTGGGAGGAAGGTAGAGGTACCAGGACTGGAGCCTTGATTACTCCTCCAGGAAAGCCCAGAAGAGACAGGTCCAAATCTTCTGGCTGTGCCTTGGGAAGTCAGGGATGTCATGGACAGAACTCCACAAGAGCAATGTGAGAGCTCAAGGTCATCACAAAGGGTCATGGAAACCCTCCCCTTGATGGTGCACCCAAGCAAGGTGCCACACCACCCAGCAGGACCCGCTTGAACTCTGGGGGTTTCTGCTTATTCTACTGTTTTTGAAGTCTGGATTAGCATCTTCAAAAGTAGGTCATCTGGCTCTTACATATCAGGAACAGGGACAGGTCAGGGCCACATAAGGAAATAAGGAAGAAAGATATAAAGATACGGAAGGTACCAGAGCCTTTAAAAAAAAAAAAAAAGCAACAAAAGAAAAATATTTATTCTGATTTCTGATCCTTGCTTCTTACAAATCTTTTTCCATTCTAGTTGAATATTAAGTCTCCACTGCTTAGTACTTAAGCATTTCTCTCACCATTACACATGAGAAAACTCTGAATCAGCAAAGTCAGGTCATTGGATCAGAGTCATTCCAAAATGGAACCAGGATTCAAATCCCAGTCTGTCGGACCCTAGAGCGTCCTTTTCAGTATACTTCCCTGCCTGCCTTTAAGTCATAACGGAGTCTCAGCATTAATGGGGAACTCACTAAGATAGGCTTGCCAAGCTCTATACTAGGCCAGTGGGAGAGAGACTTGAGGGCAGAGTAGTTTTATCTTCCTAGGGTCTCCCACCTGGATTTCATCCCTTTCCTCTCTCCACAGGGAGCCTTCTGGGGCCTCATGTGTGGCCTGGGAGTGGGGCTTCTGCGCATGATCCTGGAGTTCTGTTACCCAGCCCCAGCCTGCGGGGAGGTGGACCCGAGGCCAGCCGTGCTGAAGGACTTTCACTACCTGTACTTCGCACTCCTTCTCTGTGGGCTCACGGCCATCGTCATTGTCACTGTCAGCCTCTGTACAACACCCATCCCTGAGGAAAAGGCAAGTGATGTGCTCCTCCTGAGGCCCTCCTAGAAATGCCCTCCTTACCCCCAAAATTCCGCCACTGAGTTTACTGGGTTGTGGTCTCCTCTGGGGACACACAGATGTCCTCAGGTGGGAGAATTCATGTGGCCTTGAATTCCCAAGTGAAAAGTAATTTATTCAATTCAAAAGTTACTTAGTGAGTACCTGCTATGTGCCAGGCACTGTACGGGGGTTACAAAGATGAATGATCCCTGCCAGCAACTATCCCTAAGGGGGAACAGGCATAGACACAAACTGTCTCTATACAAAGAGAAGATGCAGAAGGACCACGCACAGGAGAGGCAGTCATCATGCATGGGGCCAGGACGGGTAGATGATACACTGACAAGGATGCTTTGGGTTGGACCATGAAGAATGAAGAGGAATTTCTGAATGGTCAAGAAACACATTCATGGCTGGGCACAGTGGCTCACACCTATAATCTTAGGACTCTTGGAGGCCAAGGTAGGAGGGAGGATCACTTGATGCCAGGAGTTTTGAGACCAGCCTGAGCAATATGAGACCTTGTCTCTACTAGAAAAATTATCCAAGTGTGGTGGTGGTTGCCTGTAGTCTCAGCTACTTAGGAGGCTGAGGCAAGAGGCTCGCTTGAGGAATTTGAGGTTACTGTAAGCTAAGCTGAGGTCATGGCACTCTAGCCTGGGCAACAGAGCAAGATTCTGTCTTAAATGAAATAAAATAAAATCTACTCATGATAAAAGAAACAGAATTTATTAGGTGAAGAACTCAGTCTGAAATCCTCACCTCTCCAACGTTGACTGAACACTCTTGAACATGGATGCCCCGTCTGTTTCTCCTGAGGGCCTGTCTTAGTTTGGGAGGGCTACCATAACAGAGGCTCGCAGACTGGTGACTTGACAACAAGGTCTAAGCATTGCTGGTGTCTTCTGAGACCTCTCTCCGTGGCCTGTGGATGGCTGTCTTCTCCTGTGTGTTTTCAGGTGGGCTCTCCTGTGCCTGTCTGACACAATCCCCTCTTTTTTTCGAGGACACCAGTCATATTGGATTAGGGCCCCTGTTTATGACTTCATACAACCTTAATTATATCTTTAAAGACCCCATTTCCAAATACAGTTATATTCTGTATTGACTAACACTAATTCCCCATATTCTAGGGGATTAGTGTTTCAACATATGAATTTGGGGAATACAAAACTGAGCCCAAAACAAGAGTCCAGGCAGAAGTCAGTCCCTAAAACATCAAGTGGACATCATGATTAATACCCTGTATGTGGAATTTGCAAACAACTTTACAGCCCTGGTCTCACTGATTCCTGTGACTGAGCAGAACATCCACAGTGAACCAAGAGAGGCTGGTTTCTCCACTGGCTCACTCCAGAAACAATCTCCTCCTGCCTGACCTGCCCCATCTCCCCCATGGTCTGCTTTCTTTCTCCTTATCCTTCCAAAATTACAATCCTGTTCTAGCTCTAGTTCTGCTGCCTCCCCCTGCTGTCCTCAACAGCAAATTTTGCAGAAAATTGTCTCCACCCCCAGCCTCCACCTCCCACCTTGTGTCTGCTTCTCAGCCTACTGCAGTCTGGCTGTTGTCCCTATTGAACCCTCATTGAAATGGCTTTCACCGAGGTCACTGATAACATTGCCAAAATCAATGGTTATGTTCTGATCTTTCCCCTAAGTGAATTCCAAGGCACTACTTGACTACTTCCTACAGCCTGGACACCTCTCTTCTGTTCATTTCCATGAAATATTTCCCTCCTGGTTCTTTTCCTGACCTTCTGATCACTTTTTCAATTTCTTCAAGGGGTTTTCTTCCTGTTCCTTGAATTTCAGTGTTCTTAGGAACCCATCTGTGGTCTATAACCTGTCTCACCTTGTACTGTCTCTGTGCTATGAATTCAACCACTTTCTCTATAAAGATGGCACCCCACTCTCTATCTCCAGCCAAAACCCCTCTCCCAAGATCCAAACCCTAAAAGCCAACTTCTTCCTGGTAACATAAAGAGACAGAGTCCTTATGTTACTAGTGACACAGAGCATAAGACTAATGTAAGGCTTACTGAGAGATACAAGCAAGGAAGCCACCCAGGCCCTCATGATGCCATTGGGAGGCAGGTGTGGGCCCAGCAGTGTAGGACACACAGTGGAAAGCAGATTGGGAGCAGGGCCGGGCAGACCTGGCTCAAAATGTAACAAAATGCTATCTGGCCAGGAGATGGCTCAGAGATCAGGGAGTGGTGATTCCAGCACCACCACTGTCAGCCAGAGAACTTGCTGTATTTTAGTCTGCTGAGCCACCAATATAGAGAAGAGGGAGAGCCACCAGGGCCTTCCGTGGGACATAAAGTCTATGCCTTCTCACCCGGACATCTCCACTTGGAGGTCTTGTAGAGTCTTGATGATCATCACTGTATTTGTGTGTGTATGGCCCTATCCCCGCTCTATCCCACCAGCACCAAACCCACTCCTGTCCTTTGTCCTCTGTCCCTAGGAGAGGCACTGCTACCTGTCTGATCATACAGTCCAAAGCAGGGACCCAAGAGCTGTATTTGCCTCGTCCCTCACCCTCCCCAGCTCACTCAGTCAGTCCCTATGCCTTTCAGATCTTACTTCCTTCAAGTCCTGCAAGGCAGCTCCCTCCTCCCGGTCACCCCAGGGGCTCCTGATTTCTTGCTTCACTTTTGCAGTAGCCCCCAGGCAGGTGCACTTCAATTCATTCCATGGGATCTTTGACAATCTCAGAACTTACAGTCTCTTCCCTTTGCTTAAAGTGTGCAGTGAGTCCCTGTTACCTATAAGGTTTTTATTCTTTTAAGTATCAAGTTCACAGCCTGACCTTTGAAGTGTTTGTCATTGGGCACCTGCCTCCCTGTCTAGCCTTGTTTCTCTCAGTCTGTGAGATCCATGAAGCCAAGGTCCATGTGTGACTTGGGTCTGTATCCCAGCACCCAGCACAAGCCTGGCATGGAGCAGGTGCTCAGGGGTGCTGTCAGGGCTGACCCAGGCCTGACCCCCAGCCTTGGCCTTGCTCCTCATGCTCCCTACTGCTGCTCCGAGGCCCTCCTTGAATGGGTCTTCTCTTCTGCAGCAGGACTTCCCTGCAGAGGCAGCTCACCCCAGTGTCTTGTATCCCTCCAGCTCGCTCGCCTGACCTGGTGGACACGGAACTGGCCCCTCTCTGAGCATGAGAGCACACTGGGGCCACCAGAGAGGCCTGCTGGCGAGTCCCCTGCAGAAGGAGGGGTGGCAGAGAACTCCAGCCAGGACCAGGAGCAGCCTGGAGGTAGGCTGGGGCAGGCTGTAGGTGCCCCACACAGAAGAACAGACCCCGTGTCGTGGGCAGTCACTGGGATGGGGGCTCTGAGGGAGCCCAAGAAATATCACCCTTCCTCCTTTCCCACATGGCTATTGAACTAGTTGAGCAATGAGACAAATGAATAAGGCATATGGAGCCAAAATATTGCCTTCATTACTGATAAAATGAAGGCAGAAAGAGCTGATTTATATCTACAGAGATGTGCAGTTCCTAAAACTGAACCCCAGCTTGACAGAGGCACCCACTCAAGTCACCAGCAGACCTGACCCCAGCACAGCCTCCGCATGTGAAGGAGGGAGGGTCTGAGCCCGACGTGCTCTCCTTATCCTCCCCAAATCTACCAACAGGGAAGTTCTGTCAGTTCCTAGGGCTGAATGAGCACAAGGCAGAAAATCAGAGAGAGTTGTGCTCAAAGTGAAGGAAACATTGGGCATGACAAAGAAACTCCCTCTTGCCCAGTCCCCATCTCCACCTTTTAAAAAATTATTCATTCATTCATTCCTTTTCCACTGGGCTCAACGATGTTGCCTATAGTCACACAGAAGCTTGGGAGAGCAGCCCGGTGTCCACACAGCTGTGCCTGTCATCATGAGGTTCGTCCAGGACACCCACTGCTGTGGGTATCTCCTAAAGCTCCTGCTGGGCCACATAAATTGTGAGTCCTTGAAGGTTCTTAAACGTGTTAGAATAATAGTCCATTAAATTTACTCCAAGGCTGCACAGTATCTAAAGTTGAAAATCATTATAAAACAAATACTACCTCAGTGCTGGTAATTTCTAAAGTGCTGTCAAATCTCCATTCTTATCTGATGCTCAGAGCAACCCAAGAAGAACAGGGCATATGTTTTGGCCCATTTGAGACAGGAAGAACCTGCAGCGGAGAAGTTGAGTGATTTGCATATGGCCTTGCAGTCAGCTGGTAGCAAGGCGGGCCTTGGAAGGGTTCCTGGCTCACAGCCCAGTACCCTTCTGAGCTGCAGGTGCAGCGTCCAGTTCAAACACTTCCTCCTTCCTGGGTGACATAATGTTTCTTCCCTCTGTCCTGGTTTAGGATGTACACTCTGAATTGGGATGAATTACATTATCCTACCTCCTTACCACCCCCTGCTCACTCCCCGACAGTGGGATGCCTCTGATGTGGGACTATTTGGATTCTGGGGTCAGGGTCACAGATGAGTCCAGAGTCCCAGCTCAGCACCAGTCTGCAGTTTGCAGAAAAGGCCAAGCCAATGGCTTCAGCCCTCCGCCACTTTCCGGGCACTCCCATCCCTTTCTTCAGTTTCTCATCACCTCTCTCCTCCCCCTGCTCTCCCATCACTTCCCTTTCTCTCACCGTTCCTTGCCTCTCCCCTGCTGCTCTCCTTCCCTGACTGGTTTTGTCTCTGCAGCCAGGTCCTGGGGAAAGCTGCTCTGGGGCTGGTTCTGTGGGCTCTCGGGGGTCCCGGAGCAGGCCCTGAGCTCGGCAGAGAAGGCTGCGCTAGAGCAGAAGCTGACCAGCATCCACGAGGAACCCCTCTGGAGAAGCGTCTGCAACATCAATGCCGTCCTCTTGCTGGCGATCAACGTCTTCCTCTGGGGCTATTTTGCGTGACTCTGCAGAGCCGGCTTCAGCGGAGACAGACTAAACACAGCCCAACCCGCTAGCCTCAGAGACAGGCTTTCCTCCCACCTTGCTGCCTAAAGGGAGACCCTGGAACTAAGACTGCAAGATCCCCTGAAGAACATCCATTCCCACCCACACGCATGACCAGTGGGCAAATGGAGGCCACAAGAGAGCACTGCCAGCAGGGGTCACGGGTCTCCCCTCCCCACACCTCTTTCCCGTACATTGCCTTACATTCCTACCTCAAAAACACTGCTTCCACCCTCTCTTGTAGTCTGGTTAGGAACTTTCACTGCACGTGTGTCTTGAGGCAGGCGCATGGAGCAGCAAGAAATTTGCAAGAACTTGGCGGCGCCAGTAGCTCAGTAGTTAGGGCTCAGGCCACATACACCAGCCTGGGCCAGAACGACAGTGACAACTGTAACAAAAAGTAGCCGGCCTTGTGGTGGGTGCCTGTAATCCCAGCTACTTGGGAGGCTGAGGCAAGAGAATCGCTTAAGCCCAAGAGTTTGAGGTTGCTGTGAGCGGTGACTGCCACAGCATCTAC
>NW_003852554.1:4172993-4184748 GCF_000181295.1 Otolemur garnettii | reverse complement strand
AAATCCAGCCAAGAGGACCCTGTATTTCCATGTGACACCACAGTAGTGGCCATCAGACCCAAAGGACTGAAGGGACTATCTTAAATACTATTTAAATTCTGCCTCCTGCTACCAAACCCACATATCCACAAAGCCTCCATTGGCTTCAGTTCAGTCAGAGAGACAGGTATGACTTGAAAACAAGAGGAATCAAGACACTTACTGAGAACCTCCGGGTGAGCCCTGGAGGGGCAGCAAGGACCGCCTGGGAGCCACTGCACCTGGGCCTGTGTTCTCCTCCCACTGCCATCCATCCACCTGCCCTGGAATACACCGTGACCCTGCTTAAGCGTCCTTTCTCCATGAAGCTGCCCCGATGCCTGAGACTGGGTCAAGATCCCACTCCTGTCCCCATAGTCCTTGGACCTGTTTCTGTCCCACCATATTGTGGTGTGGTCTCTCCTTCTTCAAGGCGCAGGGACCAAGGGCCATGTCCCAAGTTGACTTTGTATCCAGAAAAGAACAGGTGCTCAATAAATGTTTATTGAATTAATAAGTTTCCAAGATCCTGGAAGGCTTTGCACTGTGGCTGGCTGGGAGGTCACTGGTGGGAGAAGTGTCCTTAGTTAAATTCAAATAAGAGATCTCAGGCATCTTGAATGAGACCGCAGCAGCCCCTCCCCTCAGCAGGTTAGAGAGGCCCCTCCATTCTCCCACTTTTGGTTTCCTCCTTATTATTGTGAGTCTCTACTGGGTCCAGACCTATCTCATCTCACAAAAGATACAGTTGAATATAGTAAGGCAGTACAAAGGGTGGCCTCTCCCCGCCTCACCCTCTCTGCTTGGTTAATTCCTGTTTGTTTTCACATCTAGGTTTGAAAGTCACATCCTGAAGGAATCCCCATCACCCTGACATGATCTTCTCATAGCCACCAGGACCCCAGAGCAGAGGATCCCCTGACCCCAGCACAGTCTAAGTGTTTGCTAAGTTTATACATCATTAACATGCATCTCCCCTAGATCAGCCATCTCAACCTGTGGGTCATGAACCCTTTGTAACAATGAAATACATCCTGCACATCAGATATTTATATTACAATTCATAGCAGTAGCAAAATTATAGTTATAAAGGAGCAACAAAACTAATTTTATGGTTAGGGGTCACCACCACATGAGGAACTATATTAAAGGGTCACAGCATTAGGAGGCCTTAGGAGGGTTGAGAACCACTGCCCTAGGTGGTGAGTGCCCCACTGAATCTCCTTCACCAAAAAGGACACAAAGCCTATAATTGGTGCTAAAAAAACTGTGATGTATGAATACGTGAAAGAGCGAGCAAGTGAAAGCACATCCTGAACAGAGGAAGCCAAACATTAAAAACAGAACCAGAAACACAAATAGCTTGAAGTGTCTGGACACACACATGGGCAGGGCCACATCAAGTCCTTGTGGGCATTTTGTGCCAATAAGAAACAGGTGCCCTTCCTCCTTGGCAGCCACAGTTCCTCACTATAGGGCTTCAGGTTCTTTTCAGCCCCACACGCCCCTGTGGCCAGGTGCCTGTGTGCAGGGCACCACTTGCACACCCACGAGTGGGGCCCTGCATGTTGGGGAACAGCTGGGGCAGTGGCTGGGCACTAAGTAGGCATTAGAGGTTCCACGCTAATGCCCAGACTTCAACGTCTCTTCCCTAGATCATTTCAACAGCCCCTTGACTCTTATATCTGTTCCTACTCTCTCCTCTTCCAATTCACCCTGTGCCAAGAATGATCTTCCTAAAATGCGAATCTTGTGTTCTACCTATTTTAAGACTAGGTGTTTTCTAATGTGGCATTAGACCCTGCCAAAAACTGCTAGGAACGTCCCCAGGGTTTAGTCCTTGGGTCTCCTTCTCTACTCCAGCCAAGGAAGGAGGCCTGGAAGAGTGATCTCCTGGAACCAAATTCTAATTCTGCCACTTGCTAACTACCTGATCCCGGGAAAGGTGCTCAGCTTCCCTTAGTTTTCCCATCTACAAAATGGAGATGGTGATTGCAGCTACTTCCTATGGTAGTTGAGAAGATTCGATGAGTTAATTGAATCAAGTACTTACAACAGTGCCTAGCATTTAACTAAAGCTCCTCATAAGCTGGGCTATTACCACTACAATTAGTAGCAGGTGAGAGGAACACGGAAGGGGGCGTGACACTGCGCGGTGAGAGCGGTTTCAGAACTAGCACAATGTACTGTCAGTGCAAAGAGCAGGCAGCAATTAATCCTGCTAGGGCAATCAGGAAGGGCACGGCAGAAAAGTGAATCATGGAGCAGGACCTTGGAGGATGAACGGGAGATTCCTGGAAGAAGTTATCAAGGACAGCACATGCAAAGTGTCAAGGTACAGAAGTGCATAACAGGTTCCCAGAAAACAGAGACACTACGTAGTATTTACTCCCTTGCAAAAATCAACCCTATATGTGTAATTTCCCCTTATAAATTATATTTTGTTTTATCTTTTTGCTGCTAAGACAGAGCTGTGAGGTTTACTGAGGGGGACAGCAGAGAATGAATGGCATTGGACCACTGGAGCAGAGGCTGTCAGGGCCCCATTCACAGCGTCCTCTGGAGCTTACCAGTCCTATTTGCTGTGACTTCCTGCTGACCCCAACCTACCGCCAACAACTCTGCTGAGGGCTTTCACTGGTGGCAGAAGAATGCTCTGCTCTCTTACCCAGAGTTAATGCACCTGGGAGCAGCCTGCATTAATGACAGATGAGAGATGATGGATAAACATGGCCAGCTCCTTGCTCTCAAGTGGGACAACTCCAGGCTTGTTGTAAACTATTCTGCAGGGATTCGCAGGGGGATTGAGCCCCAACTGTCTGCAGTGTTAATATGCCCTTCCTTACAAATAAACTACTGGTCCCGTGTTCTGTTTCTGGGAAACCAATCTAATACAGCCTTTTAGCAAGAACAAGCTTTCAACTGGGGCTTTGTGGAGTGGGAAAAGGACAACACCTAGGATGTAGACCATGGAAGCTTCCCTGTCTACCACCAAGGCTCAGCCCGGCAGGCTACTGAAGTGGGTGCTAGAGTCGGAGGCCGCCAGGTAAAAGAAACAGCACATACAAAGGTTTCTCCGAAGTCACCTCCAGTTTTAAGATTTTTCTTTCATTTTGTCACTGACCAGGAAAGGCCCTGTTCTCGGCACTGGGGTTACTCGTGTCCAGATTTTGATGCCTTCTTTGCTCCCCAGCTAGACTCTGAATTGTCTGAGGACCAGGATGTTTCTCTTCTGTTATAAGGGAGTAAAGGAAGGAAGGAGCCCTAAGCTGGGAGTCAAGAGACTCGAGTGCCATTCTGGGAGCCCCAGCCGGGATCTCAAGTCAGTGGCAAGTCAGGCACCACACAGGAGAGGTTGAAGAGAAAGTATATTAAAGAACAGTGTCTAGATAGACTTTGCAGAAATATCTTTTTTTTCCTAAGACAGTGTCTCACTTTGTCACCCTCAGTAGAGTGCAGTAGTGTCACAGCTCACAGCAACCTCAAACTCCTGAGCTCAGCCTCCCAAGTAGCTGGAACTATAGGCGCCCAACACAACGCCCAGCTATTTTTAGAGATGAGGTCTCACTCTTGCTCAGGCTGGTCTCTAGTTCGTGAACTCAGGCAATCCATCCACCTCAGCCTCCCAGAGTGCTAGGATTACAGGCGTGGTATTGAAATATCTTTTAAGTGACTTGCAGTTGAGCTTGGGTGGCACAAGGCACTCAGTTTATCACGTGAGACCCATAACCACGTCCTGGAGGGGTTGAAAGCAGGCACGTTGAAGCCTGCATTCCCGGGCGGGCACAGGAGGGCACCACGTGTCTGTCACACTCTCACCATGGGAGGGGCCTCCGAGGGTCCACTTGCTCAGCTCTCCTTCCCCATCCCCTGCCCTTGTCCATGTGGCTCCCTGTGCCCGGAATACTCACCTTGACCTCCTTCCCCACAGCTCCTACCTCCTACTCATGTCAGGAATCATTCCTTCCTACACACACTTCCTGACACCTCCCCACACATCAAAATTGGTTTGTGTCGTCCTCTGAGCTTGCGCAGCCCCTGTGCTTTTCTCTACATAGCAAGCTTCATGCTAGTCTTATTATTTTCATACATTCTTTGCCCCAGACTGGTGCTCTTTGAAGTTGGACAGTGAGTTTACCCAGACTGCCTGGTGCTGGGGCACTTAGCCAGTGCTTGGTAAATGTCCAATGAATAATGAATGAATGCACGTCAAAGTCACCACACAATGTTTTCACTCCGTTCCTCCCCTAGTTCCTAGCCATGATCAAGAGAAAGTATAATGAAGAGCAGTGTCCCTATAGACTTTAGGGTTACAAAGCTGCGTCAGGTGTGATGTCTCATTAAATTCCTACTGCTCCTAGAGGTAGGTAGGCACGCATCACCACCTTTTCAGAAAGACCAGTAATGCCCAGCTGTGAACTGCGGGACAATCCTAGATAAATTTAAAACAAGACAGCTTCCTCTGCCTCCAAGTCCTAAAATCCTGTCTTCATATTCAGAATGCCAAGGTACTTGAGGGACAGCAGAGAAAGGCACCCTCCACCACTTGTGCCTCGGTTGCCCCAGTCTCCAACGTGGGGCATCAGCCTCACTGACTCCAGTGCTCCTGTGGCCCTTTTCCAACCCATTCTCCTTTACTCTCTCTCTCCATAGGGCCCTTTTCTTAGGTTGCTCGCTCCATTTCTACCTGCTACTGTGTCAGTGTGTGGGATGTCACCTCCCTGTTATTTATGTTTTTCAGCAGGGTCCTGATTCCTTCATGGGTGATTTGATTACAGGATGATTTCAGTCACTCTGCAAAGCCACCTGAAAGGAAATTGCCTGTCCAATGGGCCAGCTGGCAGTCCCCGCAGTGAGAGCTGGAACCACCTCCCTGCCACCGTTTGACGTCCTCATCCCAATCCACCTCCACTCGGTGCACAGGGCAGGGGTAAACACACTAGACCGGGGATCAAAAGATTTGTATCCTCGCTTACTTTTTCACCACTTGCTTTGTGACCCTGTCTCCCACCACATCAGTTTTTCCTGCCTAATGCGGGAGTGCAAAGGTCTGAATTAGATTAGATGAATCTAAGGACCCTTTACAGTTGGCATTGTGTGCCTCTGACTAGACTGCACGTTGGTCTCCTTGGGGCAGGGAGGGGGTGGTGGGCTGGTGGCAGTGGAGGGTTCAGGGAAAGTAAGTCATGCTAGCCTGAGGGACAACAGCACAAGTAGAGAAATGCTGCAAAGTAGTTTTCAGAGACTTGAAATGGGTTTACTGTGAGCAATACCAACATTAAGAAGCGGCTTTGGACTGTGAAGGGACAATGTTTAAAAACAAATAGTGCTCTTAAAAACACTTTGAAGAAATATTTTTTAAAGTGACTTGCTGTTGAGCTTGGCTGACAAAAGCACTCGATTTAACATGCGAGACCCATAACCACGTCCCTGGGTGTGAGAGTTCACATCAGTCAGAAGGGAGTGGAAACTGCCAAAGCCCAGGCAGAGCAGCGTCAGTTTTCCATTAACCTAGAACGAGGGTTTCTCCAGACTTCTGGCCGTAAGTAAGATGACTGTAATTTCCTCTTTTCTCCAGGGTGAAAAGTTGGGAGAATTTTAAAGGTTATATATAAATAAAAATCCTAGGGACTTAAATTAAGGTAGTTAGAGTTTACTTTCATATTTCAAAATCAAATCTCAGGGTTAGCCTAGACTCAGAAAGTAGAAATGTCAGACATTTTACTGGGATCTCGTATAAAACCTACAACATTCTCTTAAAGAGGAAAAATAAAGCCAACCTTTACACTTTATCTCCTGAACAGGATATAACAGCACTGGTCCATTGCTCTGTATGGTTTGTGTATAAATTTTAGAATTGCACTTGTTCAGAACGTGAGGACCCTCAGAGTTAGCTCACGCCAGCTCGTGCAGGCCTCCTTCCCTCCTCAGTCCAGGTCAGAATGTCCCTGACAGCGTCCCTGACGGGGAAGGTTAGCCAGCCCCGTGCTTCTGTGCCTCCAGGGATGGACGAATGACTTCCTCCTGAAACAAAGCGTCCATCACTGGACCGCACTGATGATTACAAAGTTCTTACTTTTATTGGCTAAATAAACAAGCCAAACAATATGAAAACAACTCATGAATCATTTATTCCAAATTACACCCCTTTTATTTGTAATTTAAAGAAATAGTTCATAAAACTGGAAATGTCCTATAGAAGTAGAAATTTATCTGGGATGAGCTGTACATGAAGATGAATAAGATTGGCAATTTTTAAAACCTTCACGATTATTCCATAAAGAGCACTTTGACACCAATCACCTCATCTCATCTAGTTCTCAGCACCAGCCTAGGATGCTGAATCATTATAAATGAAGAAAACCCTCAGAGAGGTGACGGGAATGTTCCTAAGGCCTGCCACTTAGTGGCCAAATTGATCCCTGACCCCAGACTCTGCATTCAGTGCTATGCCCACTGCTTGCTCACTCCTGCAGCATTCATTGTCAGTCACTAGCTTCTGAGTTAATGGAATAAATATGAAAAACACCTGCAGTTCAAGCAGAGGTCAGCTGAATAGGAAAAGGCAGGCAAGTGAGCAAATTCTTGCAGAACATTGCAATCAGGGCCAGACAGACCAACAAATTATCAAGTAGAACTGGGAAGGCCTTATGAAAAATGACATGTAACTCAGGTCTCTAATTTTTAACATGATAATTTTTTAGAGACAGAGTCTTATTCTGTCACCCAGGCTGGAGCAGTCGCGCAATCACAAAGCATATTGCACCATCAAAGTTCTGGGCTTAAGAGACACTTTCTGCTCAGCCTCCTGAGTAGCTATGACTACAGGCATATGCCAACATGCCTGCCTGGTTTTTCTATTTTTGCAGAAAAATTATTTGTAGAGACATAGATCTCTCTAACCTCTATGACTTGTGGAGACGGGGGTCTCACTGTGTTTCTCAGGCTGGTCTGAAACTGCTGGCCTTAAGTGATCCTCCTATCTTAGCCTCCCCAAATGCTGGAATTATAGACATGAGCCACCACAGCTGGCCTAGACTTTGACTTTTATCTCTACTTGGTAAGCAGAGATTTCTGTATACAGAGACAGAATGAATTATATTTTAGACAGAAGAAACTGCACCAACCAGCAAGACAAGTAGATAAAAGGTCATGGCATCTCTGGAGTAGAGTGAGGTAACTGGTGTGGCTAACGCACAGGTGTGTAGGAATATAAAACAGATGAGCCTGGAGAAGACGTACAGCTGAGTCTAAGGACACCGAATATTACTCTAAATTGGGAGCCACAGTGTAGCCACAAATGGTACAGTGTCAGGGAGAGTAAGGGCAACAAATCTATCCAAAAGATCCTCTTATTCTTCAAAAGCTCATTTTAGCAATAGAAAAAGAATAATAGAGTCAGAGGCTACTAAGTGTTAGCAATTTATGAAGTTGTCTCAGTATCACCAGAAAAAAAAAAAAGAGTCCATCAACAAATGAGTAGATAGGCAGTGCCAGTAGCTCAGTGGGTAGGGCACCGGCCACATACACCCAGGCTGGTGGGGTCAAACCCAGCCTGGGCCAGCTAAACAGACATGCCAACTGCAACAAAAAAATAGCCGGGCATCATGGCAGGCACCTGTAGTTCCAGCTACTTAGGAGGCTGAGGCAAAAAATTGCTTAAGGGCGGTGCATGTGGCTCAAGGACTAGGGCGCTGGCCCCATATACCAGAGGTGGCAGGTTCAAGCCCAAAGACCAAAACCTGCAAAAAAAAAAAAGAGAGAGAGAATTGCTTAAGCCCAAGAGTTTGAGGTTGCTGTGAGCTGTGACACCATGGCACTCTATCAAGGGTGACACAGAGAGACTCTGTCTCAAAAGAAAAAAAATGAGTGGATAAACAACATGTGTTATATCTACATAAGAATACTATTCAGCCATAGAAAGGAAGGAAATTTTGACTGCGCCACAGTGTGAATGGACTGCAAAAACATTATGCTTGGTGAAATAAGCAAGACACAGAAGGACAAATATTGAATGATTTCACCTAAGCCAATTCAGACAGACAACAGAATAGAGGCTTCCAAGTACAAGGGGAGATATTGTCTAGTGAGCACAGAGTTTATGGAGGGGATAAGGAAAAAGTTTGGGTATAGATAGTGGTGATGGTATACAACACTGAAAATGTATTTAATGCCACTCAATTTTATACTTCTACATGGTTAAAATTAGAAGCATGTATATTTTGCCACAGTTATAAAAGGATTTATCAATAGATATGCACTAAGGCAAATTTTTTTTAAAAAGGTTAATTATGGAATCTAAAAATATACCATATTTTGCATTAGATCCCATGTCTAATGCACACACATGATTTTTTTCCCAGACTTTCAGAAAAAAATAAAAACTTTTGTTTAAATCTTTTAATTCAAATTTTTATTTGTTTCTATTTGGATACTTTTTTGTATTATAAAAGGAATTTTAGCATTTATTTTCTACCATATGGTACAAGAAACTTTATGTAAAATAAGGGAGGTCCAACATGTCTCTTGGCAGTTCTGTGCTACACTCTTAGCATATTTAATATCTATAGCATAAAGCTTGCAGTGTATGTATAAACACCACTTCAACATTTTTCAAGGGGTTTTCCAATAATTTTTGTAAAAATATCAGCTAGATTGCTAGCTACCGCCTAAAGTGTACAAAGAAAAATATGTTACTCTTTGTTGGCCAAAAATGCTTTTGTTGTAAGTTCAACAAAACTGATTACTATATTCCAGGGTATTATTTTGCATTCAAATATGATTATTGCATTCTAGACTTACACTTTACATGTGGAAGCATAAATAAAAGAATTAAAATCTTTTATATAGATACAGAATGAATACTACCCATGCATGATGTAATCCGTGTTTTCTTCCCTCAAACATTTGAGCACAAATTGTGTGTTATACATGGCAAAATACAGTAGATGGGAGAGAAAGCATGGAAGACTAATTCTGCCACAGAACAGAATGTTAACAACTTTGACAAAATAAACACTTAGCTGACAAAAGATGAGATGAGGAGATAGATCGGAGTGCTAATATCTATGTTTTTATAAGGTCAAGAGAATGTTGAAAGTAGATGGAGGAAAAAACAGAGGTTTAAGCTTACTGACTGACTGTAATCATAAAAATAACTAGTAATAGGTCCAAGCATGGAGGCTTATGCCTATAATCCTAGCATTCTGGGAGGCTGAGATGGGTGAATTGCCTGAGCACAGGAGTTCAAGACCAGGCTAAGCAAGAGCAAGACCTTGTCTCTAAAAATAGCCAGGCATAGTGGTGGGTGCCTATTCTCCCAGCCACTTGGGAGGCTGAGGCAAGAGAATCGCTTGAGCTCAAGAGTTTAAGGTTGCTGTGAGCTATGATGCCACATCACTCTACTGAGAGTGGACAGCAAAGTGAGACTTTGTCTCAAAAAAAAAAAAAAAGAAAAAGTATGCATATCAATAAACATTCCTAACCACATAAACAGAAGCAAGACAAAGCCCACATGATCATCTCAGTAGATGCTGAAAAAGCATTTGGTAAATCTAGTCTTGATTCATTATAAAAAACTCTTAACAAACTAGGCATAGAAGGAAAATACCTCAAAATTGTAAGAGCAAAGACAGACTCACAGCCAACATTATCAAGAATGGAGAAAAGGTCCAAGCATTCACCCTAAAAACTGTCACCACTTCCATTCAACATAGTATTGGAAGCCCTAGCCAGAGTGACCACTAAGAGAAAGAAATATAAGGCATCCAAATCAGGAAAGAAGAGTTCAAATTATCCCTGTTTGCTGATGGTATCATCTTGCATCTACAAAACCATAAAGACTCTACCAAAAGGCTCCTAGAATTGATAAATACATTCAACAAAGTCTCAGGTAACAAAATCAATGTACACAGCACAGTATTTTTATATACTAGTCATGGTCAAGCTGAGAGTCAAATCAAAGACTCAATACCATTCATGATAGCTACAAAGAAAGTAAAATACCTCGGGATATACTTAACAAAGGAGGTGATAGATGTCCACAAGAGAGCTATAGAAACACCAATGAAAAAATCACAGATGACACAAAAAATAGAAAAACATCCCTTATTCATGGATTGGCAGAACCAATATCATTAAAATGTATATACTGTCCAAAGTGATTCATAGAGTTAATGCAATTCCCAACAAAATGCCAACATCTTATTTCACAAACCAAGAAATAAGCTTCACTTGGAACCAAAAAAAGCCCCAAATAGCCAAAGCAATCCTAAGCAAAAAGACCAAATCTGGAGATATCATGTTATCTCACTACAAAATAGGACTACAGTAGCCAAAAGAATGTGGTACTGTTGCAGGAAGATGAAGCCCAATGGGGAGAAAGAGCACCCAAACACCATGTTTACAAGAGGAAGGGCTTCTATTTCAGCCAGCTGAGCTTCTTTACAGAAGAATTCAAAATGGCCATGTTCCCCAACTGGCTTTGTCTTTCCCTTTTATTTCCAGTCAAAAAGTTCCAACTCACAGGTGTCTTTCACACTGGTCAGTTTGAATCAAGTGGGAGATGCTATTCAGCCCCCAAGGAACTATAGGATTTTACAGAAGTGGAAATTTCCAAGTTCCAGGAAGTTAAGCCTACAAATTCCCAAGATCTGAGTCACTATGGAGAGGCCTGCAGGTGTATCCTTGTGGTCTCCTTGAGAAGACCTGTTGTCCTGGATCTCACCCTTTGCGGTATCCTCTCTCAGTACTGGTATAAAAGTAGAGACACAGACCCAATGGAACAGAATAGAGAACCCAGAAATAAAACTACATACTATGACCAACTGATCTTTGATAAAGCAGTCAACAATATACATTGGGGAAAAGAAACACTATTCGATAAATGGCGCTGGTAAAATTATACAGCCACATCATGCAGGAGACTGAAACAGGAACCCCTTCTCTCACCATATATAAAAATTAATTCAAGATGTATAAAAGACTTAGATGAAAAGCGTGAAACCATAAAAATTCTAGAAGAAAAACTCTTATGAAAAACTCTTCTAAGACATCAGCCTAGGCAATGAATTTATAATAAAGACTGCAAAGCCAAATATAGCAACAACAAAAATAAATTAACGGGCTTGATTAATTTAAAAAGCTTTTGCGCAGAAAAGGAAATAATCAACAAAGTATATTGATAGCCAAGAGAATGGGAGAAAATATTTGCAAACTATACATCTAACAAAAGCCTAACATCCAGAATCCATAAAGAAGTCAAATCAGGAAAAAAATGAAAAAAAGAAACAAACATGAAAATCAAAAAGTGGACAGAAGTTTTTCAAAAGAATTTAGAGAAATGCCTTAAAACTATAATGAGGTTATCCCTATTAGAATGGCCATTATTACCCCTATTTGAATGGCCATTATTACCCCTATTTGAATGGCCATTATTAAAAAGAAAAAAATATATAGATACTAATGTGGATGCAGAGACAAAAATGCTTACACACTATCGATGGGACTGCAAATTAGTACAACCTCTATGGAAAACAACATGGAGATTCCTTAAGGAAATAAAAGTAGACCTACCATTAGATCCAGCAATTCCACTGCTATATATCTACCCAAAGGAAAAGAAGTCTTTTTATCAAAAAGTCACCTTTACCCAAATGTTTCAATTTGCAATTGTGAATAACATTAGGTTGTAGAACCAACCTAAGTTCCCATCAATTCATGAGTGAATAAATGATAT
>NW_003852554.1:4170210-4172364 GCF_000181295.1 Otolemur garnettii | reverse complement strand
AATGTGGAAAAAAAGACCTGATTTCCCAGCTGCTGACGGTTCTGTGGGGAGGCAGCCTTCAGCTGTCAGCCTCATCAGGGATCACCTCAGCTGGGAGCGGCCTTGCCACAGGTCCCATCCGTTAGCAGTCCACATGTAATGACTAATTAGTGTAAGGGTGTGGCCGCTTCAGACTCCTATCAGATGGCTCTGAGGGGCCATTTAAGCTCCAGAACACCTCCTGGGTTTAACCAAGGCTGCTTTCAGGCCTGTGTTGCAGCAGAAACTCTCCCTCTGTCCAATTCTTTGTCCTAGCCTTCCCTCACAAGGACACTCCTGAATAAACATCCTGAACTCTTAACTCCAGTCTCAGAGTCTGTGGTGGGGTCTAAACGGCTAACCAAGCTCCTTTGATTTTTGCCTATTTATAGGATTTACTATAATCCCAGGCCATGCTGAGTAGATCTCTGGAGACAGACTTTAGCTGAAAAACAGATCTCTGCATTTTCCACATATCTGGTGAGTACATATGGTTATTTTCTATTCTACAAGGTAGAGTGGAAACAGGCTTCAATCAATCCAACTGGACAAGTAACAAAAGGACTATCATGAATTCAGAAAATAACTCCATCCCTGCCTCAAAGAGCCACCTAGCAAAGGCCGTTAAACCTCATGTGTTTTATTTTTTCTCTCCTGCAACCCTGGAGTGTTTGCTGACATTTGAAGCCTGGAAATAATCACTGTCCGTTAGACACATTTCTGAATCTTCAGCCCAATTCATGGCCGTCTCGTTTTCTGAGTCAG
This sequence comes from Otolemur garnettii, assembly GCF_000181295.1. Lineage (NCBI taxonomy): Eukaryota > Metazoa > Chordata > Mammalia > Primates > Galagidae > Otolemur > Otolemur garnettii. The sequence continues at coordinate 4,171,581 of NW_003852554.1, read as the reverse complement.
ATGTTCTAATTAACCCATTCTTTCTAAATAGCCTTGCTTCGGGATATAAAAGGGGAAGGAAAAATGAATCTCTTTAAGCTTCAGGGTCACAATATTGTGTTGAAAAATGTTCCCAATGAAAACATTGGATGGGTGGCGCCTGTGGCTCAGTGAGTGGGGCGCCGGCCCCATATTCCAAGGGTGGCATGTTCAAACCCGGCCCCAGCCAAACTGTAACAAAAAAATAGCCGGGTGTTGTGAATGGGCTCCTGTGGTCCCAGCTACTCGGGAGGCTGAGGCAAGAGAATTGCCTAAGCCCAGGAGCTGGAGGTTGCTGCAGCTGTAATGCCACAGCACTCTACCAAAGGTGACATAGTGAGACTCTGTCTCAAAAAAAAAGAAAACATTGGATGGTCACAGGGGAGAGATTTTATTAATAATAAAAATATATATGGGACTTCTGTGCAATGGCATGAATAAAAAATTATCATTGGGGAACATATTCAGAATGATTTAGGGGATCTAATTTTTTGTCATGTTTTCTCTGATTTGTTTTTGTATACTTCCTGTTCAACAAATTTTGAACCCCAGTAAATTAACCAAAGTACGTCTTGGTTTCCACTTACATTAATCTCAGGAACATATATATTGTTTACCAAGGATAGAAATACATAAACCTTTACAAATAAAAGGTATTTCAAATAAATTCATTATTTAAAATGATAGCTGATTAACAGTAATGTTCATGGAGCCGTTGTTGCGTGGCAGCCACTGTGCTAAACATTTCACATGTATTCTCTTGTTTAATCCTTCTAGTGCCCGTGAGCTAGATGGGCCTCTGTGTACAATGTGAATGATGCCCCTCATGGTTGTGCAACGCTGGGGTTAGGCATTATTTTCTCCTTTTCGTATAAGGAAATGGAGGTAAAGAATGATTTACTACCTTGTTACCAATGCACACAGTTAGTGCATAATACTGACAGGTTTCCAATCAGGTTGATTTGGCCAAGTCCATGGCTTTTACTACACAACATTCTACATCCTACTCTTCCTACTCTGCCATAAGATCTAGGAATGAATAGTTACAAGAATATGTCATCTTGATAACTACACATTCCTCTATCTTTTTTTCTAACTGTTCCCTTTGCCTACACTACCCGTCTGCACACTGATGCCTACTGAAATCCCATGGATCCTTTAAGGCTTGGCTCAAATGTCTGTAAAATGTTCCCTGGACCCTTCCTTCCTCTAGCAGAATTAACCATATCCCCCCTTTGTCCCCCTGATATGTGGTACTTGAATATTTTGTTTTTCTAAATAGGATAGTAATAGCATTCAAAAAATGTTTCATGACTGCAACTCAAGTATTCATAACATTGAGTTGAGAACATA
>NW_003852554.1:4162651-4170133 GCF_000181295.1 Otolemur garnettii | reverse complement strand
AGCCTCTGGGGTTAACAATTGAATTTGTTTACACCTCGTACATGTTCCCTGTTGGAAGGTAACTCACCTATTTATGTCTTTCTTGTTAGGACTCGTAAGTTCCTCATGGGCAGGGATGGAGTTTTATTCATCTCTGTGTCCTTGGCACTTACCACTGCACCCAGCACATAAGGGCTCAGCAAATATCCTCATGCAAGACATATGGAGAGATTTCTATGACCTACTGACCTTGTGTACTCCATATTTTTATATGTCTTAGTGCAGTGAGAACTATATGAACCTATAGGATATAACTCAGTATGTATATATTGAAATTAAGTTAAGTGTTACTGAAGGAATAACAAAAATCTATTAGCCCATTTCGAAATGGCCATACAGGATATACAAAGCTTTCTATTTTAGCCCTTTTATCTGTATTGTGATTTGATTTTTTTCCTTTTCAGAGAGAAAGCACCATGAACTTAAATAAAATATACCATAATATTTGTACTGGCACATTTTCACCATAAGCTGTGCAATACTATAGTTAAAAATATGCATTCTGATCTACATGGGGGCAGAGCTACATGATATAATAAGTCATCATATATTATCGTCTAAATGTTTTTATGCTTCTCTTTATATTAAAATTTATATACAATTAGAACCAAAGTAATTTTATCCTTACACATTAAATTTGATTTGGAAGATAGACATTCTTTGGATGCAACAAGTTTATATATCTAGATGGAACAAGAAGCAAATAATAAAATTCCCATAATAGTCAAAGTTGATGACAAAAATATCAACATTTAAAAGGCCTCTGACACAGAACATATTCATTCTTGGTTTATACAATTGTGCCAAATGAGTAACCTGGTACTCAAACCTACTCTGCATCATAAGAAGTAAATTTGAAGAGGAAAAAGAAGTTCTGAAATAATGTGCCAGTTGTCAACAGGGAAAGAACAAGCAGTGATGAAATATGTTAAAAACAAAACAAAACTGCAACACATTATTGATAGCACGGACGCAGTTGTGGCAGGCACACATGGCTCTACCTCAATAGCCTTGCATTTGTACTGGCTGACAGGGTAAGTGCTGTTCATGTTGGTAAGCCAGAAGCAACACATGTGCACATATATCAAAACATCACATTATCCACTTTAAACGAATCTACTTTTTTTTTTTTGGCTGGGGCTGGGTTTGAACCCACCACCTCCGGTATATGGGACCAGCACCCCACTCCTTTGAGCCACAGGCGCTGCCCAATGCAGCTAATTTTCATTTGTCAATCATACTTCAGTAGAGCTGGAAAAGTAAATAAAATATATTCAGTATGTTCAAGGAGGTTGGAAAAGATGTGATCAACTTAGGTGTTCTAGTCAACACAGTTAAAAGACAAAATAAAATATTGCTCAGAACTATTTTAAAATTCAAATATTGAGAACTCAAGAGTTCCCATGGTGGAGGCTTCACTGCTTTGGGATTTTGTATTATTAAGAACGTAAAACCTATTGTAATGAATAAATTTCTTTAAATGGCCATTTTGAAATGGGCTAATAGATTTTTGTTATTCCTTCAGTAAGGAAAGAAGAAATGAACAAAGCAAACTTTCTAATGCTGATATAGTTGCCTTTTCCAATTCAGATTCAACTGAAACATCACTACTTTTAAAACTAGTTCTTCCTGACTATGGCTAGCTTATCTAACACAGCTTATCTCAAAGCCTCCTTCAGGGGTGCGGATAATCCTGCACACAGGCTTTAAGATGAGAACATAAGGTGTACACCTACAAATGAAAGGGATGATGTGATTTTTGTTTCTTCTTCCTACTCCTCCAATCTTCGCATTGGGTTTAATAATCAATACTAAGGAACTGCAATTTCTAAAATGGGTGCTGTTGCCACATAATAGCAATAGTATCTAAATTTTAATTATTCACATCTGGTAAGACTTCAGGTATCACTGCACAAATTTTCTCTTCATATCTTCTAAATATTAGGAATTTAAGAAAGATTCATTCTTTATAATCACGCTTTATAAAACTAACATACCAGAGTATTATTCACTATTTCCAGTTTGCTATTTTACCTTCTGACAAGTTTTATAGAAGAGAAGGGAATAAAACTAACTTGTGTTACATACAAGATGTTGCCTATATAAATGCCAGAAAAGGAAGCAAAATGAACAGCCGGAACATATGGCACTGAGCTGACAGCATAAAGAAACCAGTTTTGCACGAGCAACAAGAAACATCTTGAAATGTTCAAGACATATGTGTTTTAGGAGGAAGACTGAAGTGTTTCATAATAAAAACAGGACAAAGTGAACCATGAGTGCTGAATAAAGTTTTAATTAAAAATGGGTTTTTAGCCTTCAGTGTGCATATACAATATGCTTCACAGATGGATTTTATATTTAAGCCTTACCCGAACCAAAAAAGTAAGTGAGACAAATAAAGCTTCTGAAAATGGCACCAAGGCTAAAATGTATGTAAACAATAGAGGGTTCTGGTACAAACAAACAAGGAAGGAAGAACAATCCTTCTGTCATCCATTTTCTGCTTGCACATTGCAAGTAGATTATATAACCTACCTTTGGTGCTAACACATCTTTCTCCAGTTTAAATATAAAATAGACACAATTAGGAAACAATCTAAATTTCCAGTATAAGAATGGTTAAGTGCAATATCAGATCGCCATTAAGGAATACATTATGCATCATTTTAGAAATATGAAGAGCTATATATGCATTAATGTTAAAAGACTTAGTAGGCTACAAAATTTGGGGAAAAGAACAAATGTGTAAAGATGCATAGACTATTGCAATAAAATATACCAAAAACTTATCAAGTTATCTCAAGGTTTTTACTTTCATATAACCAAATTCTATGAATCTTCTCATTTTTATGCAGTACTGTTTTCCAAACTCAGGAAATAATAAATATTTGAAAAGTTCAATTAAAACTAAAATACTTACCAAGAAAAACTGATGTAATGGTTCCAAGCATATCAGAACTTTTTTTTTTTTTTTAAAGACAGTCTCACTCTGTTGCCCTAGGTAGAGTGCAACAGCCTAGCACACAGCAACCTCAAACTCCTGGGTTCAAAAGATCCTCCTGCCTAAGCCTCCCCAGTAGCTGGGATTACAGGCACTTACCATGACACCCTGCTAATTCTAGTTTTAGCAGAAAAAGGGGTCTTGTTCTTGCTCAGGCTGGTCTCCAACTCCTGAGCTCAGGCAATCCATCTGCCTCAACCTCTCAGAGTGCTAGGATTATAGGCATGAACTACTGTGCCTGGCCTAGAAAATATTTTTATACGTGGGTTACTGCGAAAGTTTTGAGACAGTGTTATGACCCATTATTTTAATGCCAAGAAACACAGTCGACAGGATCTTTTCTGATTTGCCCATGCAAGTTTCAACATGGCTGGCTTACCGGTGTTGCTGAGAAGGCGTCACTTGTTTCTGTCTGCATGGAGTTTATGTCACATAATAATCTTGGATATTTAAGTAATGGGGACCCTGATGAATATAGTTTCATTCTTAGTCCCTGAAGTGTACTGGCTCTAGGTAAACAATGAATGATGATGTGTCTTTACTGAGAACCCAGGCACCTAGGAGATGAAGATGTGACAATAGTGCATTTTGTACACTCAGGGCCAATGACTATACTTTTGTATTTCCTTGGGGAAAAAAGTTTAGCCCTAGCTTACAAAGCTATCTAAAACTCTTTCCAACACATCTAAATAGCATGAGTTTAAGCTAGAAAATCTCTGGCAATGAGTTTGACATCTGAAAGCATCTTAAGGCCAGGAAATATTTTTATATTGCAAAATATTTATTTTTAAAAGTTCACATGAGTTTTTGAATTCTTATGAGATCTTTAAGATAGATCAAAAGTAAATTCAGGGAAACCCTCCTAACAAGCTTTTCTGAAGGTTTCGCTTCGTTTAGAAGCCGTATTTATTTGTTGTCAGTTCTCCCCGGTGGGTTCCCTTAGATGACAGTCTCGCACCAGGTAAGTGAGCAATTTGCCGCCCTCAAACACACTTCATTAACCCTTGTTTTCATACCTTTATGCCACTGCTCAATTTTTCCTACTTAACATGCCTTTCTCCTTTCCTATTGATTCCGTTCAACCTGTCCTTCAGAATGAAGTCATGCCCCTCTCTGTACTCGTGAAGCCTTTTTAGATACATGACTTTAGTTCTCTCCATTCCTTGACCTCACACTATGCATTGACTTCTCAGCAAATACAGATTCCTTCATGATCTCTTACTGCGGTCCTTTCAATACTCATGTTATCTGCTAAGCTAGATGGAATAACTCAAATACTTGAAAATGATAATGGGTTATATAAAACACAAGCTATCATTTATTGTAAAAGTTTATTAGAAATAGTTTTTCCAGGGCCTTAAATGTTTGGTAGGTACAAATTCACCAGAGTCCAATGTTCTTTTTCTTCCACTTTTCAAGCATAAACACTTGAAAACACTTCTTAATTCAAAAGCTGGCATCTTTTCTCTCATTTGACAAAAACAATTCCCCTCTGGGTTTCCAGTGGAACTGAAATGATTTTGGCTGTTTTTGTTTAAGATTATCAACAAAAACATGATTATCCAAATCATGCAGCTATTCTATGACAAAACACAGTCTTTATGTAGCAGAGATGTAGGAATATATCACCTGTGAACAACGGCTAGGCCACAAAAGAGAATCAGGAGAGCATAATTTTGATTCTCCTTTAGGAATATTTAAAATATTTTTAACATGTCCTTAATTGAGTAGAGTGGTAAATTCTTTTTCGATATAACTTTTTATTTAACAGAATATTATTTCAGAAAATAAACATTTCAGATGAGCCCCATAGATCAGTCACCTATATAACAAATTATAATAATAAATAATATTATCAATAGAGACCTCACCATGTCCTGGGGATTATCTGAAGCCCTTAATAATTGTTAAGTTAAAACTTAATTGTTAACTAAGTTTATCTTTATAATGACCCCAAGGATTGGTAATATAATATCTTCATTTTACAGATAAGAACTGTGTGACCCTAAAGAAATATCTATTTCTCAGTAGATATAGAGAAATTAGGTAATTTATTTAGGGTCACACAGTTATTAAGTGGTTAGACCAGGAATTGAATCTAGCAATATGATCCCTGAGGCCACATACATAACCACTAGGCTATTTTTCTGAGTAATTCATATGTAATGAGATATAATAGCTAAAATATAATACTTAAATGATAGCCAGAAACTTATAAAAATGTATAAATAGAATATTTCTTAGGTTGAGATCTTTAAAGGGAAAATTATATAATTTTTTTTTAAATTTAAAAGTTCTGCAGAATTTTCTGGTAGATCTAAGATGAGTCAACTTAAAAAAATAAGTATGTGCATATGTGTTCCACCTCATGATCTTCTGAAGAAAGATGATTTCTCAACCACATTCCTTAAAAATTCCTGAGAACTATACAAATGATCATTTAGCATCACTTCTGATAAACCAGGGTGATTGACTTCTCCCTCTCTAATATCATCCAAATCAGAAGAATATGGTTAATTTTATAAAACGTAATTGTGTCAAATCCATAAAACAAAAACTGACAAACTTCCTAGGATGGAAATTGGTTTTAGAGGACATATTCTCAAACTAAATTTGTTTTTATTTTAAAAAACAATACCTTAACTGTACAGAGTTTAAATGGACAACAGTCTCAGACCGAAGTGATGTGATTAGCTGCCCTTGTAACCTCTACGTAAAACCTCTCTACCAACTTGCACAAGGTATAGAAAGTTAATAGAATTTTTCAAAGAAGAAATAATGATGCAACCTGGATGGAACTGTGCACAAAACAATAAAACTAATGACAAGAAAAAAGTACAGACTCATCTTTAAAAGTCCCTTATTTGTCAGGTGCAATACTAGTCACTTTGCATCTTTTTGTACTTCATAGTAACTATCCTAGATAAGTATCATTCCCATTTTATGGATAAAATATTTGAATTTTCCATGTATCATAACAGTACAGAATCCAAACCCATTCAAAATCGAACATCTCAGATGTAATGACCTAATAAAATGCCCATACCTCCCAAAGTGATTTATATATTTAATGCAATCTCCATCAGAATACTAACATAAATTTTCACAGATCTACAGAAAATAATTCTACACTTCATCTAGAACCAGCAAAGAGCCCAAATAGCCGAAACAACTTTCAACAAAAGATCTGGAAGCATCACACTGCCAGACTTTAAACAATATTGTAAGGTTCCAGTAACCATTCTCATGTCCTTGCGTGTTCTGTTTCATCAAGCTAGAAGGCCCTTACTCTCGTTCTTGCATTCTCATACCATACAAGTTACCAAACCATTGCAGATGCTTAAGTACACTGTTTTTGTCTTCGTATGTTTTAAAATTTTATAACTTCTACTTCTCAACACATTTGTGGTGGATGAGACTTGAATATGTAACTCTGCTAAAATCCTAAGGTAATACAAAAATGAAAACAGTAATTGTAAAATGGTACAGTGACATGGAAAACAGGTGGATAGTTCCTCAAAATGTTAAACACAGAGTTTCAATATGACCCAGCAATTCTACTCCTAGTTGTGCACTTAAGAGAAAGGAAGAGAAATGAAACTCCTTATTTGTACAAAAAACTTAAATACAAATATTCATAGCAGCATTTCAGAACACCCTAAAGTGAAAATAATCCAAGTGTCCATCAACTGAATGGATAAAAAAAAAAAGTGGTATATTCACTTAATAGATTATTATTTAGTAATAAAAATGGATAAAATACTGATACACATACATGGATCAGTACAATATGGTTCTGAAAATATTCTAAGTGAAAGGCACCAGACACAATGGTTACATAGTGTCTGATTCCATTTATATGAGATTTCCAGAGTGGCATAGAGACAGAAAGATTAGTTCTTTGCAGGGACTGAAAGGAGGAAGTAGTGGGAAGTAACTGCCAATGGGTACAGGATTTCTTTTGGGGAAAATAAAATATTCTATACTTAGCTAGTGGTTATAGTTGTACAACTCTGTGAATACAGTAGAAACACTTAATTGTATATTTTTTCAGAATGAATTCTGTCTCAATAAAGCTATTATTTGCAAAAACCCCCAGAATATTGAGAATTCTCTCTTTGCTCCAGATGTGTAACGAGGGGCATAATTGTCAAAGTCACAATATAATCCTGCTGCCTAGGACTTCCTGATCATCCGTATTAATTAACTATACAATTATAGAAATGATGGAATGTTAAAGCATCATTCTAAATTAACCCCTTTATGACTTCCAACGATAAGTGACTTAAAGTGATAAAGATACTCGTAGAACCAGGAAAGACTCAATGATTTCATCTTTACTTCTTTGTTGAATTTGACATTTTCTTTCCTGAAATTCTTTTTTTTTGAGACAGAGCCTCAAGCTGTCACCCTGGGTAGAGTACCATGGCTTCACTGCT
>NW_003852554.1:4157634-4161827 GCF_000181295.1 Otolemur garnettii | reverse complement strand
TTTTTCAATTTTTTCCAAAGAAAAACACACTAATTTCTACTGAGGATATGATTTTTAAAAAAGAACATTATTCAACATTGATCTTCAAAAGCTTATTGTGCAAAGCATTATCCCATAACCTTCAGCCTGGGCAACAGAGCAAAACCTTGTCTCTACAAAAATTAAAAATTAAAAAAATTCTGCAGCCACAGTATAACTCAGAGATTATAGAGTCTAGCAGTTACCTAATTGGTATCCACATGTAACTGAGGATGGCATTTGGGGAGGAGTATAAGGAGCTGGGGGAGGAGGTATAGTAGCTGTAATATAGGGAGGGACAGTAAATGTAATATAATGCATTTCTACAATCTTCTCCTAGAACAGTGCTCCTGGCCCAGAGAACACAGTTTGGGATCTGCTGTGTTCTGAGGGAACTAAGGACCAGAGAATTAAAGAGAGCTATGAAATGGCAGGGATGGGACACTAAAGCCCAGGACTCTGGCCTATAATGCCTTTCTAATGTATCACAGATTACCATACTAAAACATTTTTAGCATGTTTAAAAGCTCTATTACTAAAAAAGTCACCTGATTCCATATGTTAATTTCAAATTTGGAAGTTTAAGTCATTTATTTATTTCCTTTTTAAAACATAACTGTGAAATTAACCAAATATGGAATCAGTGAGGAAACATTATCTTATAGTCAACTCTTCAAGCTATAAGCCAAGTTCACTTATTTCTTACTCTCTGCTTTCCCTCCTCCTACTCTCTGGTAAATATGAGGTAATCGATTTATTTATATCTTCAAATAAGGGTTCATAGGTATGTGCTGGAATAACAGAGGAAGAAAACATTTTGTCAATCAACTAGCAGAATTTTGACAGTCTACTACAAAATGTTCAGCTATAATACTTCCTGTGGCTCCAAGTATTCTTGTAGCCACAGGATAACTCAGATAACAGGATAGTGAGAAAATGATTTTCTTGGACCATATATGATACATATGAAAATTCTAAAGAGATCAAATTACAATATAATTCCATTACCATTTTTGAGTTTCTATAAGCTTACAAAGGCTATTTTCTGATGCTGGTTGTGCCAAAGGTATGGCCTTAGGAGAAAATCATACAAAGAATTCTATCTTTAAAAATTATTTACACTTGGAATTATACCTGGTTACTGCTATTTATACCTGGTTACTGCTATTTATAGTAAATATTATACATTTTAGGTAACTTAGGTAGCTCTTCCAGAGAAGAGTGAATGATTACATAAGCTTTAAAAAGAAAATTATTTCTTGTGAGCTAAAAAATGTAGTGTTTTCTGAGTTGAGAACAAAGCAGAAATTGCTAATTAAAACAGAATTTAACTCATTGGAAAACTCATTTCTGATAGTATATATGTTTGCTCATTACCAAGAAAAGGTAGTTAACATTAATTTAATATTACATAGACAAGATAACCAGACAAGCAGATGAAAACAAATTATAAGGTGATTAAGGCAGAACATTTCTAGAGAGAACTTATTCTTGGTTTGTAGATGGTGATAAGAGAGGTATGTTACAGAATAGCCTTGTCATAGATTGGAAGTTGTGATTGTGTCACAGAGTGCTGACATTGGAAAATAGCACACTCTTCTGTAAAAAAAGAAAAAAATACTCACCTATGGTAATTTACCATTTGAAGGTAATAAACTTATTCAAGACTAACTACTATACTCAAATAAAAATCACCTGTTTTAAAAAAAAGGAATACAGATATGCATCACATCAAACGTTTTCATTGAGAAGTTGACACGGGTATTCATCCAGTTTATGGTGGATGATCTCAGAAGCTTTCTTGTGTATGAGAAACAGAACTACAGGCCTTTTTGTATAAGTTCCTGTACATCTTGTCCATGCTATTCTCAAAGGCGGGACGGTGGGATTTTCCCCTATACGAGGCTGCCCTGTTGGACCAGTATTCGCCATCATCCAAGTGAGGAGCGCCGCGTGGCCGCTGAAATGAGCTATAAAAAAGGATGTAAAAGATTTAGAACAATGGTGAGACTAATTTATAAGTAGTACTATATACATCAAATATTTATTGAGTACTATATGGGTATCTGATACTCTGTAGGGGCTGAATATAAAAAGGGCTGTGCTTTCAAAGAGTGTGTTCCCCCTTTCCTCAAAAAGCGGAAGCAGAACTATTTATGTGAAACTATTATAAAAAATTAATATGAAAATTTTATGTTAGAGTGAAAAAGGAATTCAGAGAATAGAGACAGGTGCAACATGGTAAAAACAGAACATGGATGATCTGGTATGGCCATGTGGTATGAAAATACATAGCCTCTAAAAGTCAGGCACATCTGGACCTGAATTCAAGTCAGTCCTTTATAAACCATGGGACTTGGGGCAATTTATTAAACTGTCCAGAGTTTCACCTTCCATAATTACATTTTTTCAGGATTATTACCTCAGACTGTAAGCATAAAAAGTTATTGAATATGAGACAATGAACTAGATACTTTATGTATTTATCACTAAATCTCATGTACTCTAGAAGCTGTTACATGTGGAAAGTAGGACTAGTGAAGTTAAGTGATTTGCCTAAGATTCCTCACCTAGTAAGTAGCAGAACAGCAAGGAGACTGACTGTCTGTGACTCCAAGGCCCTTTCTGCTATATCATGCTGCTACTGTTCTCAGTGAGGAACAGAAAATTAGGCTGAATATGAACCATTCAGGGAAAAATGGAAACAAGAGAAGAGGCTGAATTTGAAGTGAAAGGGATCCACTGGACTTTTGAGGGTTTTGAAGAAAAAAGTGGGAGAGAGAGAGAAAACACGTGAGTGAGAGCACGCAGATGGGAAACTAATGAAACAGACCAGAACTAGGGCTGGCTGTGATGAGAACTGAGAGGGAAAGGTGACTCTTTGTGAAGTGTTGATAGTACTTTACTGGTAATACCAAAGTTACAATTTTACTATCATGAACATCAAGTTATAGACTTAATATATCATTTATCACAAATAAAATGTTAACTCCTTCGAAGACTGGGTTTAATTTTTAAAATAAAATGACTGACCTACACCAAATAACTAAATATTTATTACAGATTAGACTCCTCTAACCTGTAAAGAATATGAAATTTGTTCCTCAACACATACAACCTGCCAAGATTGAATGATAAAGAAATAGAAAACTTAGACCAATAAAAGTAATAAGATCAAAACAATAATAAAAAGTCTCTTATCAAAGAAAACCTCAGGATCTGAAGGCTTCACCACTGAATTCTGTCAAACATTTAAAGAACTAGTACCATTCCTACTCAAACTATTCCAAAAAGTCAAAGAAGAAGAACAAATATTCATTCTATGAAGCCAGCATTACCCAGAGACCAAAACCAGACAAACACACAACAATAGAAAACTATAGGCCAACGTCCCTAATGAACATATGCAAAAATCCTCAATAAAATACTAACAAATTAAATTCAACAACACATTTAAAAGATTTTTTACCATGAACAAATAGTATTGATTCCAGTGATAGAGGATGGTTAAACATACACAAATCAATAAACAGTATACTTGACATGAACAGAAGCAAGAAAGTAACAATAAAATCATTTCAACAGATGTAGAAAAAGCATTTGATAAAATTCAAAATCACTTTGTGATAAAAAATCCCTCATTAAAATGTATAATGAAGGAAGATAGTTCACAATAATAAAGGCCATATACAACAAACCTATAGCTAACATTGTATTGACTGAGGAAAAGCTAATGGTACTGTAAAATCTAGAACAAGACAAGGATGCCCACTTTGACCATTTTTATGGAACACAGTTCTAGAAATCCTAGCAATTAGGCAAGAGAAAGAAACATAGGGCAGCCAAATTGTAGAGAAAGAGGTCAAATTAGCCTTGCTTATAAACAACATTTTCTTATATTTAGGAAACCCTAGAGACTCACCAAAAAACCTGTTACAACTGATAAACAAATTCAGTCCAGTAACAGAATACAAAATCAATATACAAAAATCAAGAGCGTTTCTATACACCAACAGCAAACAAACTGAAAAAGAGATCAAGAGGAATTTCAGTTGTAATAGTTATTAAAAAAAATGAAGAAATGAATTTAATCAAAGAAGTGAAAGATCTCTTCAATAAATACTATACAACACTGATGAAAAAAATTGCAGAGAACACACAAAATGGAAGATATC
>NW_003852554.1:4154544-4156145 GCF_000181295.1 Otolemur garnettii | reverse complement strand
ATTAATTATACGGACTAAGCAGTCAAAATGTGGATACTAATTCATATAATAATCTAGGGAATATAGCTTTATACAAAAATAACAAAGTGTAAAAATTCTTCTTCCCCAAGGTGTATACTCTCTAAATCTTCCTTTCTTTTTTGTATTGCTTCTACTTCAAATTCATCTATAACATAACACTACTTTAATGAGAGGCCCAGATTGCCTCTTGCTTAGGAAGCTGTAACTTTGGGAAAGAAGGTCACACTCACACTTATACTCTGTGTAAGGGGACAACAGGAAAAGTCCTCACAGGTTCAAAGACAGTCCAGCATAGTTTACCAGAGTAAAGATTAGAGATTTGAACATACAACCCCAGTTAGAAATAAAACACACTCTGTTATTGGGAGCTTTTGTCTTATACTTGTCCCTCAGGAATCCTAGAAAGATAAAAGCCATATAGTAATTAAGTAGCATAGGATCCAAGGATTCTGGAAACTTTGAATACGTAAATCTAAAATTTACCATTTTAACACTGCTTTTTATGGCAATTGATACAGAGCTTCAATTCTGCATGAGATTTGCTGGTATATACTTGCAAAAATTTTATTATTAACATTCCTTAAATCTAAGGCTAGAAGATTAAAATTTGCTTTTAAGAAAGGTTGACTCATGGTCTAAAATTACCGAAAATTTTTTAGTTTAGAATAATACATCTTGAAATATGTGGGTTTTCAAGGCAGACAAGAAATTTTAGGTATTGATAGGATGAAAGGTATTACCATTAATTGACTATATTTATTTTCACTGAAAAATTCCAATAATGCAAATGTATTAAAATATTTCAATAGAAATTTTTATAGTTAAAAATAAAAAATGTTAATTATACTTTTGGGTCTAAATTTCCTACAAATCAGCAGATTAAAAAACAGGTTCTTTTTATACCAACTATGAGAACAATTTTTATACATAGCATTAACCAAGTACATACCTATACTCGGGGTCACTATCATAGGCAGAGTCTCTGTATAAAAGACTTCTTTTCAGGTCCAATTCATCCTCTTTCTCTAGGTCTCGCTCATCCTGAAAGATTTAAAAGATTTTTGTTAATTTATTTTCTTACTGCCCCCAAATAATGCTTATTTGTGTGTGTGTGTGGGGGGGTATGCTCTTCCCCGTTCCCATTATAAGAAATTGAATTAAATGTTAGTATGTCTTTGGTAAGAAACAAAGGGTAAGTGAAAATTTATTATCCTTTTCAATAAACTGTACAGTTTTATTATAGCTGTACTAATACTGCTTATCAAAGACTAAGCATTCAGTAGATGCTTCTTGAATCAATGAATGAATGGGAACAGATCCTGTGTCACGATATATTAATTAATAATATAAAGTTTTGTATGAATTACAAAAACATTGTACCTGCATTCTAAGGCTTTAGTGTTTGAGAAAACTAAGTAGATAAGCCAAAATGTGATAACGAGTCAGAAAAGGCAAAAATGTGAGGCTCAGTAATTGAAATGAAAATACATGACTACACTTGCTTGCATGGGAAGCTTGCTCTTAATTTCTAATAAATACATACAAGAACATAAGAAATAGAATTCTGAAGAGATAGCTTT
>NW_003852554.1:4149396-4150165 GCF_000181295.1 Otolemur garnettii | reverse complement strand
ATTCAAATTGGGGGACTTTTTGACCATTATTATTCAGATATTCCTTCTGTCCCTTTCTCTTCCTTCTCTTCTTCTGGAATTCTTAACTACAGGTATGTTGGGAAGCTTAATGGTGCCTCACAAATCCCTGAGTATCTGTCAATTATCTTTATGCTTATTTAGGTATGTTCCTCATACTAGATTCTCTCAATTGACCTGTCTTTAATTTCACTAATATTATCTTCTACCTGCTCAAATGTGCTAATGAGTCCTTGTAAAGAATTTTTCATTTCTGAAGTTTTTCATTTGAAAATCTTTTCCTTTCTAGATTACTTTTCAACTGTAGAATTTCTATTTGTTCCTCCTAAAATAATTCATTTTTAATTGATATTTTCTATGTGGTGAGACATAATTACCATACCTTATTTCTTCAAACGTAATTGTTCTTGGCTCTTTGAATAAAACTGATTTAAGGTCTTTTTGTCTAATGAGTCCAATATCTAGGTTCCTAACAGACAATTTCCACTAGCTTTCCCCCTCTCCATTTCCAGTTTGCTGTTGTTGTTTATTAATAGTTATTAGTTTAGTATTAATAATTTTCTGAACTAATTCTATTTTCTGAACTATTATAACTTTCTGAACTAATTGCGTAGAAATTAAGTCTTCTAGGCAATCCAATCTCTGGATTGCCCAAATAATGACAATTCCCTGGGAATAATCTTTAAAGAAATCTCAATATTATCCTACCTCCTACAGTGGCTACCAGATGTTGATCTTCACTGAAATTGTT
>NW_003852554.1:4140327-4148767 GCF_000181295.1 Otolemur garnettii | reverse complement strand
GAGCATATGCCCCGAAAAAAATAAAGACACTCCTTGGTTTTCCATGTGTGCATGGTCTCTCAGTGGCGCTTTTGGTGCCAACAGTCACATAGAATTGAAAGCTTAAGGACTTCTGGTCTTTCCAGATCATGTATATATCCTTGGGTATACACAGTCCTGCAAATATGAGTGGTCTTGTAAAATCCCAGGAATAGGTGGTAGTTTTTCAAAGCCCTGGGGCATACTCAGATTTTCCTTTTAAACTTTTTGATTAGTCTATTGTTTCTTTCAATTGCTATCACCACTCAGAAAGTTAACAATGGCTTGTAACTGTTTTCAAAGGATGCCCTTTGGGCTAAGATTTTGCACTGAGAAACCTCTGACTTGCATCAAACAAAAACAATATCGTAAGTGAAGTCTTCTAGGCAACCCAATCTCTGAACTGCCCAAATGCTGACAATTGCCTGGGAATGATCTTTAGAGAAATTTCAATATTACTCTATCTCCTACAGTGGCTACCACATGTTGATTTTCACTGAAATTGTGGGCTGTTAATTTTCAAGACTACTATGAAGCTAGAGAGCAGGAGATAGGATTAGAACAAGTTAAAAATGCCATAAAACTTACTGTCCTTACTAACAACCAGCTGTTTTCCTTCTTGAAGCAGTTGCTTTGTCTTCCAGATTGCTGGAAGCATAGGATTATATTCCATTATTCCTTTCCATTTTTTTTTTTATTTTTAGCATTTCCTCCTTACTTTTTCTTAGAATTTCTATCTTCTGCTTACTTTACTCACCAATTCTTATGTTTTGTTTACACTTTCCATTAGAACCTCTAACATGTTAATCATAGTTATCTGCAATCCCCAATCTAATAATTCCAAGGAGTATGTCATAACTGAGTCTGGCTCTGGTGATTGCTTTATCTCCTCAAACTGTATTGTTTCTTGCCTTTTGGTGTGCCTTGCAATTCTTTTTGAAAACCATACATGTTGTATAGAATAAGAGAAACTGTGGTAAATAAACTTGTAACATGAGAACTTAAATATTCTGGCTTGAAATTGGTCTTTGTTTAAAGTTTGCTGTCAGGGGTACTCAAACTTTTTAAACATGGGGCCAGTTTACTGTCCCTCAGACCGTTGGAGGGCCGGACTGCAGGCCCCAGGACAAGTTGGCTGCTGAGCAGGGCAGGTGGTGGCAGCAAAAACACGGGGCAGGCTGGATAAATGTCCTAGGCAGGTTGCATGTGGCCCGCAGGCCGTAGTTTGAGGATGCCTGCGTAGCTGTAGGTATAAAAGCTTTCATAAATTCCTCTAGTGTCATTTTTATTTCTACCCTTGACTTCAGTCTTCCCTAAGTACTCACTCCGCAGAGACAGCCTGGGCCTTGCAGCTCTTTTAGCTGTAATCCAATACTACCTTAAAACACCGTTTAGATCTTGATAAGTTTTGGATGAGGGGAAGCATTATTTAATATTCCAATTAAATCTCAGTCTTTTAGAGCATCTGTGTTGCTGGCCTGTGGCTTCACAAGTGTTTCTTGTATTACTCTCTAACCCCCTCTAGTGAGATGGGAAGGTTAAGATGGGATAGTCAGAAGAATGCCCTTCCTCCAGGGATCTGGGACAAAGCTAACTGACATAGGCTTTCCTTCTAGACAGTAGGCCTTATCTATAGCCTTATTTTACAGGGATTACTTTGCCCCTACCAGAGCCAGAATGCATTTTTCTAGTGTCTTCATTTGAGAACCCACTTGAGTTCCTAGAGATAAAGCCTATGAATCTGTGACAGCCTCCTAGAAATTTAGCTTCCAGGAGTTTCTCAGTCTTATGCTATATTAGGGTTCTCCAGATAACAGAATAAATAGGATGCATATACAGTTTGAAGAATTTAATACCCCACTTTCAATAATGGATGGAACAACTGGACAGAAGGTCAACAGGAAATGAAAGATATGAACAACACTATAAGAATAAATAGCTCTAACACTCCACCCCACTCAAGTACACATCAAAAATTCTCTATAATAGATCATACATTAGGTCATAAATAATTTTCAATAAATTTAAAAGGCCTGAAATCATACAAAATATGTTACCTTGCCAAGATGAAATGACATAAAAACAAGGTAAGTAAATTTGGAAATTAACAATTATGTACAAAATGAACAACACACTACTAAATGACAAATGGATCAAAGAAAACATCACAAATGACATTAGAAAATATGTTGAGGAAAACTTAAATGAAAATAAAACATATCAAAACTTATGTGATGGAAATTAAGCAGTCAGAAATATGTAGTTGTAAACCTCTCTTTAAAAAAACCCTGAAATCAATAATCTAAACATTTTATCTCAAAAACTAGAAAAGAGCAAACTCAATCAAAATTAAGTAGAACAATAAAGTTAAAAATGAAAATAATTGAGGGTCAAAAATATAAAAATGGACAAAACCAATGAAAACCAAAGTTGCTTCTCTGAAACCATAAAATATTTCTGTACTTTATTTCTAAAGTATTTCTATACTTTAGTAAGACCAACAAAATTCGAATTACTAAAATCAGAAATGAAAATGGGGCATTACGAGAGACCTTACAGAAATAAAATGGATAATAAGTAAATAGGAATAATTTACCAAAAAATTGGATAACCTACATGAAAAGAACAAATGCCCCAAAAGATATAAACTACAAAAAGAGATTTTTAAAAAATCTGAATACCCTTCTAAGAAGGAAACAGACTGAATCGAAAAGCTTCCCACAAAGAAGAGCTTATGGCTTCACTGGTGATATATTCACCAAATATTTAAAGAAAATTTAGTACCAAATATGCAAACTTCTTCTAAAAGACTGAAGAAGAAGAAATACTGACCAGTTCATTCTATAAGGCCATTATTACTCTGACACCAAAGGCAAAGAAATCACAAGTTAAAAAAGAAAACCCACAAAATACCAATATATTTTAGGAATATAGACACAAAATTTCTCAACAAAATACTAGCAAACCATATCCAGTAA
This sequence comes from Otolemur garnettii, assembly GCF_000181295.1. Lineage (NCBI taxonomy): Eukaryota > Metazoa > Chordata > Mammalia > Primates > Galagidae > Otolemur > Otolemur garnettii. The sequence continues at coordinate 4,145,771 of NW_003852554.1, read as the reverse complement.
GTTATAGAAAGAATCATGCAGCTCGGTGCCTGTGGCTCAAGTGGCTAAGGCGCCAGCCACGTACACCTAAGGTGGCGGGTTCGAATCCAGCCTGGGCCCACCAAAACAACAATGGCTGCAACCAAAAAATAGCAGGGCATTGTGGCGGGCGCCTGTGGTCCCAGATACTTGGGAGGTTGAGGCAGGAGACTCGCTTGAGCCCAGGAGTTCAGAGGTTGCTGTGAGCTATGATGCCACAGCACTCTACCCAGGGAGATAGCTTGAGGCTCTGTCTCAAAAAAAAAAAAAGAATTATGCATCATGACCAACTGGGAATTATCCCAGGAATTAAAGTTTGACTCATATGAAACTGAATTACATAATCAACCATATTAATAGAATAAAGAACAAAATGTAGATGATCATCCCAAGAAATGCAAATAAAGCATTTGATAAAGCCAAACACCCTTTCCATGACCAAAGCACTCAACAAACTAGAAAATAAAAGGTGAATAAAGATGAAAAAAGTCATCTATAAAAAACATATAGATAATAGGATACTGACTTATGGAGAACTGAAATCTTTCCCTTAAGAACAGGAATAAGAGAAGGATGGTCATTCTCCCTACTTCTATTCAACACTGTACTAATAGCCAAGGCAATTAGTCAAGAAAATGATATAATAGAAATAACAATCAGAAAGGAAGTAAAAGTATTTCTATTTTCAAAAGTCTCATCTTCATAAATGAGAAGATACTTAAATTATTATTATTAAAAATATTATTCCAAATGATATACAGAATGTTCACAACCCTTACAGAATGCCAGTTGTAGTTTTTTGTAAAAATTGACAAGTTGTCTACAAAGAATGCCAAGCAAATTAGCAAGAAAAAAATTCAAACAACCTAATTAAAAAGTGGGCAAAAGACATGAACAGAAAATTTTCTAATTGCCACCAAACACGAGACAATGCTCAACATCTCTAATCACCAGAGAAATGTAAAACAAACATGAGATATCACCTTACTCCAGTAAGAATGGCTCTTATCAAAAAGTCCCAAAACAGGTGCTGGTGTGGATACAAAAAGGAACACTTATACACTGTTGGTAAGACTGCCAACAAAAATAACCTCTGTGGAAAACAGCAGTCTAACTAAAAGTAGACTTATCATTAGATCTAGCAATCTCACTAGTAGATATTTAACCAAAAGAAAAATAAAGATATTCTGTAAAAAAGACATTTATTTATAGCAGCACAACTGACAACTGCAAAGATGGGGAAACAATGCAAGTGCCCATCAATATATAAGTGAATTAATATAATGTGGTATATGTACACCACGGAGTACTACTCAGCCATAAAAAGAACTGTCAATCTAATATCTTTTGTAACAACCTGGATGGAACCAGAGACCATTCTTCTAAGTGAAACATCACGATAATGGAAAAACCCATACTACATGTACTCAATACTAAATTAAAACTAATTGATCAGCACTTATGTGCACATGTGGAAGTAAAACTCAACAGAAATCAAGTAGGTGGGAAGTAGTAGGAGAGGTTGAGTACATTAACATCTAACTATTATAAAGCCCATGTTCTGGTGGAGGACACATAACTTTCACTTAAAATGTACAAAAGCAATTCATGTAACCAAAACATGTCTACTTGTGTAATAGTCCAAAATTTAATAAAAATAAATTTTTAAAAATTAACAAGTTGATGCTAAAACTTATAGAGAAATTCAAGAAACCCAGAATAACTAAAAAATCTTGAAAAAGAATAACGTTGAAGGACTAACAATTTCTGATTTGAAAAATTATTGCAAAAAACATTGTAATCAAAATAGTGTAGTACTGGCATAAAAACAGGTATGTAGATCAATGAAATAGATTTGAGAATCCAGAAATAAATCCAAGTATTGATAATCAATTGATTTTTGACAAAGAAAATTCAACAGGATAGAGAGCAGTCCTTTTAATAAATGAGGATGGGACAGGTAGATTTTCATATGCAAAAGAATGAAAATTACAAAAAGAAAAAAACACAAAAATCAACTCGAGATGGATCAATGATGCAAATGTAAGGGCCAATATTATAAGACTCTTAGAAAATGTAAGTATAAGTTTTTATGAACTTATATTAAGCAATGGTTTCTTAGGTAAAAGATCCTTAGCATGAATAAACAAAGAAAACGTAGACAAATTAGATTTCATCACAACTAAAAACTTTTGGGCTTCAAAGGACAATACTAGGAAAGTAAAATGAACATCCTGTATTATTAAGAAAATCATGATCAAGAGATTTGTTCTAAGGACATAAGCATGCTTTAACACTTGAAAATCGAGTAATTAATTCACTATATTAAAATAAGAACAAAAAGCATATAATCAACTCAATGGATAAATGATAAAATCCTACATTTACAATGACAAAATTATAAAACCACACAGTATTAGAAAATAAGGAATGGAAAAAATTTCTATAATCTGACAAACAATTTCCACAAAAAAAATTTATAGCAGGAATCATACTTAATGTTGAAGTATAAATAGCTTTTGTCTTTGGATAGTAAATAAGACAGAATATCCTCTTTTACTACTTCTAGTCAGTATTGTGGAAACCCTAAATAGAGTAATAAGACAAGGAAAAGTAAAGTAATAAAATGCATAAAGAGTAAATTATGCGAAATAAGCTGTCATAATTTACAGACTATATTATTTTCTTCTTCTTTCTTCTTTTTCTTTTGGGTTGATATGAGGGTACATATGATTGGGTTACATTATTTTTACTAGGTATCTACTCAGAATAAAAAATTCATTTTATCATAAGGACATTTGCACTCAAGTGTTTATAGCAGATTATAAGATTTTGTATTTGGAATGTGTAAAAACTACAATTTATTCACATTAATATGAGAATGTAGGACGGTTGATTTATAAAATAAAAGCTACAACACATTATTAGAGGAAATTAGAAATATAAATTAAGAAAGCCCACATTTTCCTGCACTGACTCAGTATCATTAAGATATCAGCTCTTTGCTAACCCAAGTACAGAAAAATGTAATCAGTGGGTTCTAAGAAGCAAATTCTGAAATGCATATGGAAATTCAAAGGACCACAAATAGCCACTGCAATCTGCAAGTAAGACTAATGGTAAAGAAGTTATGCCATTACACATAAAGAGTTATTACATAATCCCACGACTCTGGGAGGCAAAGGCAGAAGGACTGCTTACGTCCAGGAGATCAAGACCAGCCTCAGAAAACGTACTAAGACCTTGTTTCTAAAAAAATTAAAACAATAGCCAGGTATGGTGGCATGTGTTGGTAATCCCAGCTACTGGGGAGGCTGAGGCAGGAGGATTGCTTGAGGATAGGAGACATATGCTTAAGAGAACTATGATCATGTCCTGGCACTCCAGCCTAGGCAATAGAGTGAGACTTTGTCTCAATTTAAAAAATAAAAAAGATGGGCAGTGCCTGAGGCTCAAAGGAGTAGGGCACAGACCCCATATGCCAGAGGTGGTAGGTTCAAGTCCAGCCCCAGCCAAAAAACTGCAAAAAAAAAAAAATAAGAGTTATAAATCTATAGTAATTGAAAAACTATGGTATTAGCACAAAGATATAAAATTAAACCAATTAAATAAAAGAAAATTAAAAAAGACTCACATACACACAACCCCAGTGGAAGAGAACAGAATCTGAGACTAGCTCCACATACAGTGGGCAAAAGAATGGCTGTTTGAAAAAAGATGCTAGGTCATAATAACATGTTGAGGTGGGGGGGAACAACCTGGATCCAAATCTCACATTATAAATAAAATCAAATCCAGATGAATTATAATTGAATGTGAAAGCAAAAATGATAAAATATTTTTAACATAAGAGAATGTCTTCAGAAACAAGGACAGCCAATATTTCCTTAATTGGGTAAAGAAAGCACTAACTGGAACACCAATGAGCAGAAGAGGAAAACTGGACTATCTTAAGTTAAGAACTCCAATTCATGAAAAAGGCTTTTATTAAGAAAATGATTAGAATACATTCATAATATAATGTAGGAGATAGCACCCCTTGCTCAGACACGGCAGTTCACTTCAATGTGCTCCCCCAGGAGATTGATTCTGAGAAGCATTTCTCTGAAGATCGAACTTCTGTACCTGCCTATAGATATGCAGAAATATGCAGAAAGGTCTCTGTAAAAGAAATTGTGGAGAATCAGCCGGGGTCGCAGCTGGGGGTGAACATACCGGTCTTTGAGCATTGGGTTCTATTCTCTGCCTTCTTCCTTCATTAACATTATAATCCCTAGCCTAGGTTTGGGCTAGCAAGGACAGACAGCCAGTCTCTCTTATGTTTTTACCCTAAACAAAATCAATTGTATATGTGTTCCTCAGCCTTCACACTAAATTGTAATCTTAAATGGTAGCTTCCTAATGTTACTTCACTTCTTTGTATATGTGTTAAATTCTTACTGAATGTTGGAAAGTATATAAGATAATCAGTAAAGTTTAGCCGGGCTGCCAACCAGAGTGAGTCTTGGCCTCCCTTTATCATTCCGTCTGCAGTTCTTTCCCCTGCATCTCCGATCAGAAGCTCCAAAGAACATACACCATCAATATAAATTAGAATTTATTCAGAATATATAACATAATCCATCAGAAAATACAGAGGAATAAAAGAGCTTCAGAGATTTGGCACACAAATAAAAAGTCTAATGTAGAGATACTAAAATCCCAGGTATGGAAAAAGAGAATCAAAGAAATTCAAGAGGCACAATGGTCCCTCTCTGCCATAGTGGTACCATTACAGTCACAAAGCAATGGGGGAGCTGCAGCAAAGTAGCAGTGTTAAAGACTCACAGCACATCAGCCCATCTCCTCCCTCAAGCTTCTGAAGCAGGACCCAAGCATGCCACCCAGGAACTATCCCTATATCACCAAGCAACAGAGATCCTAGCAGAGGAGAAAAGGTATGCTGTTTAGAGTTGAGAGAAGAGGCCTCAGATGAGAAAGAACCACCATAAGAACTCTGGCAACATGAGAAAACAGGCTGTCTTGACAACCCCAAAGGATCACAATAGCTCTCCAGTAATGAACAGCAATGAAAAGAAATGGAAAGGAAAGAAATTTCTTTTCACTCAAATTCCATTTCTTGGGAGAGGGAGGCAAGATAGCTGACTAAAGCCAGCTTTCAGCAGAGGTTCCCATCCAGAGGGAGAAATAATGGCCAGAAATAACCCAATAAAGTGGGAGATCGGGAGCTGAGCTGAGAGAGGATGACAGGTTTGCATCACCCCTGCTGCAACAAGCTGGGACTCCAAGGAAACAAATCTGAGGTACAAAACCCATCCCAAAGAGGATGGGAATTCTTCCCTTCTCCAACCCAGGAGAGAGACTTGAGGCATGTAGAGAACAGAGGACTTTTTGTTTCACCCAAGGGGAGAGAATGACTGAGGGCC
>NW_003852554.1:4137054-4139843 GCF_000181295.1 Otolemur garnettii | reverse complement strand
CTCCTGAAACCTGCACACAACAGTATCCCAGACTGGTGGCACTACCCCTGACAGTGGCAGTGCCACCCCTGATAGTGGTGGCAGCTCCACTGTCCCTCCCACAGGGGTCAAATTGAGCTGCCAGTGGACCCCTGCTGCCTAGATGCCGAAGACCTTTTGAACTCTCCCACGTGATTGGTGTTTGCGTGGACTGGGACAATTGGTTTGGAACTCTTAACCTGGGCCAATCAATTAGGGAACCACCAAGGTTGTACCCTGATTTGTGTTGTTGTAGGAATGTGGGATTCTCCCCTTCCAGTTGTTGCCAGTGGGGGGGGGGGCAAGGTGTCTTAGTTGCTTATATATCTCCACAGCTGAGATTTCAGCCCAAAGCCACTGGTTCATTAGGATTGGACAGACACTAGGTGAATACCAGTCAGCGCCATCTAGCCCCACCACACCAACTAGGTGCTCAGAGTTTCAAGCAGTAGTTCTGAATGGGACTTTTGGAAAGCTCTAAGGGAAAAGCCATAATCACCAGTCCCAGTTCGTTGGTAAAGGGCTGGTTAATTACAACTCCAGGAGCCCTCAATTCAATTTCACCTTGCCAGCTTCTCTAGCCAAATGGTGAAAAATAATCATGGAGTGGATCAGTGGAAAAACTCTGGCAACATGAATAATCAGAGTAGATCAACTCCCCAAAGGAATGACAAAGGAGACACAACAGAAGATCCCATTCATAACAAAATGGCTGAGATGTCAGAAATTGAATTCAGAATTTCCATTGCAAATAAGATTAACAGAATGGAGGTAAAGATGGAATTAGAAGTTCAAGGAGCAATTCAAAAGTTGTGTCAAGAATTCAATGAATTCAAAGACAAAAATCACCAAAGATTTTGACACACTGATGCAAGAACTTGCATCCCTCAAAGATCTGAGAAATACAGTAGAATCCCTCAGTAACAGAATGGAGAAGGCAGAAGAAAGGATCTCTGACAGTGAAGACAAAGCTTTTGAATGCTCCCAAATGCTCAAAGTGGAAGAGAAGTGGAGAGAAAAAACAGATCATTCCCTGAGAGAATTGTGGGACCACTCCAAAAGAGCAAACATTGACCTTACAGGGATCCCTGAAGGAGAAGAGGATGGTCTGAAAGGCACAAATACTCTGCTCCAAGAGATAATTGAGGAGAACTCCCCAAGCATGGCAAGAGATACTGAAATTCAAATAGCAGACAGTTTCAGAACCTCAGCATGACCCAACCCAAATAAAGCATCTTCTAGACACATTTTAATTAACTTCACCAAAGTTAATATGAAGGAGAAAATCCTGCAAGCAACCAGATGTAAGAAAATCATAACCTACAAAGGGAAGAATATTAGAATGAATACAGATCTTTCTGCTGAAACTATTTATGCCAGAAGAGTATGGTCATTGACCTTCAGTCTCCTAAAACAAAACAACTTTCAGTCCAGGATTCTGTATTGAGCTAAATTGAGCTTCATTTATGACAGAGAAGTTAAATAACGACATATACATGTTGAAGAAATTTGCAATAACCAAACCAGCTCTTCAGGAAATCCTCAGACCCATCTTCCATAATGACCAGCACAATGCACTACCACTAAAGTAAACTTACTCTGAAATTCTTTTGTTTTTTTAATTTTGCCAGGGCTGGGTTTGACCCCACCACCTCTGGTGTATGGGGCCAGTGCCCTACTCCTTTGAGCCACAGATGCTGCCCCATTCTTCTTGACAAAAACCCAATTTCCACAGAGGTAAAAAGTTTGAAAATGCCCAATGGTCTTTCAAAAAACTTGACACCCCAAAATCAATACTCTCAATTAATGTCAACAGCCTAAACTGTCATCTTAAGAGGCACAGATTGGCTGAATGGATATAAAAACTCAGGCTAGGTATCTGCTGCATGCAAGAATCTCATCTTACCTTAAAGGATAAATATAGACTCAGGGTGAAGGGATGGGCATCTGTAATCCGAGCAAATGGAAATCAGAAAAACACAGAGGTGGCAATTTTATCTGAAGATACACTAGGCTTTAAACCAACAAAAACAAGGAAAAACAAGGATGATCACTTCATATTTGTTAAGGGAAATACTCATGTCAATTATTAACATTTATGCACCCAGTGAGAATACTCCTTAATTTATAAGGGAGATTCTAACAGACATGAACAATTTAATATCTTCCAGCACCATCATAGTTGGAGATTTTAACACCCTTTGGCAGTGTTGGTTAGATCCTCCAATAAGAAACTGAGGAAGGAAATTTTGGACTTAAACTTCACCATACAACACTTGAATTTAACAGACATCTACAGAACATTTCATCCTAACAAAACTGAATACACATTCCTCTCATCAGGCGTGGGACATCCTCCAAAATTGATCATATCTTAGGTCACAAGGCTAACCTCAGTAAATTTAAAAGTACATAAATTATTCCTTGTTTTTTTTTTCAGATCATCACAGAATAAAACTTGAACTCACCAGTAACAGGTATCTGCATACTCATACAAAGACATGGAAACTAACCTTATGCTGAATGATAGCTGGGTCATAGATGAGATTAAGGAGGAAATTGCCAAATTTTTGGAACAAAACACTAATGAAGACATGAATTATCAGAACCTGGGATAAGGCAAAGGCAGTCCTAAGAGGGAAATTTAAAGCACTGCAAGCCTTCCTCAAGAGAACAGAAAGAAAGAAAGTCAATAACTTAATGGGACATCTTAAGCAACCAGAAGAGGAAGAACATTCCAACCCCAAGCCCAGCAGAAGAAAAGAAATAAC
>NW_003852554.1:4114896-4133256 GCF_000181295.1 Otolemur garnettii | reverse complement strand
ACTTTGCTAAATGATCCTTGGGTCAATGATGAAATAAAGATGGAAATCAAAAGATTTTTCAAACTGATCTGTAAACATTACAAAAACATACAAAAATCTAAGAGATACAGCAAAAGCAGCCTTAGGACATTATTAGCCTTAAATGCTAATAACTTAACACTAATACATTAAATGCAACCCTTTGGTTGTGGTCAGAGAGAAATTAGCTAAGGATAAGTGTTAGAGAGATACAATGTTGCTGGCTTTGCAAACAAAGGGCCCAAGCCAAGAAATGTGGGTAATCTCCAGAAGCCCATAAAAGAAAAAAAAAAAATCCTTCCCTGGAACCTCTAGAAAGAGCATAGCCCTGCTGATATGGTACTGTTAGCCCAGTAAGTACTGTGTTAGACCTCTGATCCAAAAAAATTTAAGATAACCAATCTGAAAAGTAAAAAGAAAACCAAAGTCTCAACACCCTCACCCAAAGTTCTTATATAAAAGAATTTTAAAAGTCAAAAGCCTCAGACAACTGTGAATATATGGCTCCACAGCATTCATTGAGGAAATTTCTTGCTAACTTCCTATAAGCAAGGACATGCATATTGTATCTACGTCTAGCACCTAAAACTAAAGCATATCTGACTCCACACAAATAATGAATTACAAGTTTATCTTACAGTTAACAGAACTGGAAATAAGACAGAATCAAACATTCTTCCACCTATCTAGGGACATCTATATAACTGATGCTTCCTTAACTCCCTTATTTTATGTAAAAGGTAGATTTCTTGGGCCTCATAACAATGTAACCACCTTGTCTCATTACCCCCACCTCCAGCCTTTTTCCTCTCTGTCTTTCAAATGCTGAAGGTTCCAACTTCCTCTTGGGAAAATCAGCCACAGTTTGCTTGTGGTTCATGTTTTCCTAAGCATGTCCTCAAAATCTTGGCTTAATAAACCTCCACTGATTGAGATTTTCACCTCAGCCATCTACTTGCCTCAGCCATCTACTTGGGTTGACATAAATTTATAGTAATCTGTCACAGCAGCAATAGAAAACAAATACATATAAGTAGCACAAATTACCTCATGAAAACCTACAGAAATGGTTTTGAAGTAAGATGTAATAATTCATGTGAAGGAAATTAGAAAATTTTACCCCCAAATATGACATTTTGACATAGTGGATTGAAAAAAACCTCAAGATCTCTCTGACCTTCCTCTACCCCCACCTCTCCACCATAGGCTCTACCAAAATCATCGAAGTACTTGACCTGTCTAAGATCCAGTCCTAACTAGGAAAACTAGTGCCTTCCTCCCACCCCTTTATCTCAATGTCTATTTCAGGAAAAACCATCAAAAACACATGACCTGGCTCAACCCATTTTAAAAATAATATCTATTTCTCAAGTTGATTCAATTTCCAAAGAGAATCATTTACAAGGTGATCTGTCTCCTCCTACCCAATCATTCTCCCAAATATCTATTCATCCTCCCTAGTTATCTTTTGTTGTCCCTCAACTGAATTCCTCTTTTCATCTCTTGCATACCCCATTTTACCAAAAAGGCATATAAGCTTCTGAACCCCATGGGGGAGCTGACTCCTCATTTTCTAGTTTTTGCATATATATATTAAATAAATTTGATAATTTTTCTCTTAGTAAACTTACTATGAGCTTATTTTCCAGTGAATCTTCTGAGTACAAAGGGGAAGTTTTGCCTTTGAACCTATATATAGCAGACCTTAAAAAATAAATTATACTTTCAAAGCTATTAGAAAGTTATAGAAACAATGAAGACTATAGATTATAAAATTCCAGAGGAGTAAATCTTTCAAAAGTGGACGGATGATTGGCATCTTCCTTTTTCCTTAAAGTATCTACAGATTTTGAGCATGGACTAGAAGCTAAGAACCAGGGCTATTATTTGAAATAAGGGTCATTACTGGGACCCATAGACCTCAGACCCACAAAGCTTTTCATGCTTGAATGGAGGAAATAACAGAAGACATAAACAAATGGAAAGAAACATCATGTTTATGGGCCAGGAGAATCAACACTGTAAAAATGTTCCATACTGCCCAAGGCAAGGTGATATACAAGCTAATGCAATCCCCATCAAAAGATGAACATGTTTCACAGATCTAGAAAAAATAATTCTACATTTAATTTGGAAACAAAAAAGAGCCTGAATAGCCAAAGGAATCTTAAGCAAAAATAACAATTCTAGAGGCATCATGCTGCCAGACTTTAGACTAGCTTACAAGGTTATATAGCAAGGAAAATAGCATGACATTGGTACAAAAATAGAGACCAATAGAAAAGAACAGAGAACCCAAATATAAACCATCTACCTACAACACACTGACCTTTGACAAAGCAGACAAGAGCACATATTGGGTAAAAGAAGCTCTATTCAATAACTGATGCTGGGAATATTGGGCATCAATGTGTAGAATAATGAAACAGGACCCCTATCTCTCACTACTTAACAAAAATTAAAGGTAGAAGACAAACATAAGGAAAAGAAATTATAAAAATTTTAGAGGAAAATGTGAGGAAAACTCTTTCAGACATTGGCTGTTCATTAGGTTCTCATGGAGAAGCAGTGCCATGGAACATAAACCCGCATATTGAAATTGTACATTTAAATAAAGAGGTTCACAGCTCTCTTAGGCACATGACAAGTTTATTAATTTTCTCCTGGCCTACTGATACCGGAAAAGTGGCGCCCCAACCAGCTCAGCCCCTCAGCAGGGCTGGGGGACCTGCCACCTCTGTCTTGGTGGCAGCAGCTGGCACAGAAACCAGCAGGCTGAAGCCAAAGGGAGAGCTTTCCTCTCCCACAGAGGCTCCAGTAACAAAAAAGACCTGGCCAATTAGGGGAAAACACTGGCGATTCCTCCAGTGCATCCCTGATTGGTCCATTTTCAATCCTGCTCCTGACTGGTCTATTTTATAGACCAATCAGCTAAGCTCTCAGCTCATTGGACAACTGCCCCTATATAAACCCCTGAGCAGAGAGCCTAGGGGCAGATCATCGCAGGTCACTGCAGATTGTCCCTGACCTTCAAGGAAGAGAGAGCAGAAGAACAAGACTTCAGCAGGCTGTTGCAGACTTCCAAGGAAGAAGGAGCGAGAGCTGTAGCACTTCTACTGCTGATCCTGCTCTACAAAGAGGCTTGGCTCTTTGTAAGAGTTGTTTTCATTAAGAGCTGTAACACTTGCATCCTGCCCTGCAAAGAGGCTTGGTCCTTTGTAAGAGCTGTAGCACTTCTGCTGATCCTGCTCTACAAAGAGGCTTGGCTCTTTGTAAGAGTTGTTTTCATAAGAGTTCTAACACTTGCATCCTGCCCTGGAAGGAGGTTTGGTTCTTTGAGCTGTAAATAAAACCTCACTGTTCATTCTATGGTCCGTTGACTCATTCATCGAATTGTCGAGACCAAGAGCCTGGAAATCTAAAGTCAAAAATCCGGTATCACTACTACATAGCCAGGGACCACTGCTCTCTCATGGTGAGTTAGTTGTGTACATGCACTGTACCTCATTAATATTCATTACAATCCCTCTGCACATGCACACTGTACATCAACGGCTTTATTAATATTCATTACAATCCATAATCCATCTCATGAATAAACATCTTGTGACTATCTTGTGAGCAGATCGTCCCTAGTAATCTGTAGATTAACTGATACCACTTTATCTAACATAATCCTCCTAACGTAATCCTTTTAACATAACTTAATGGAGAACATGTTGGACAAAGGTGGATTGAATACCTGCCCTTACTGGCCTCACCGTTTGGAGGCAGGTACTTCAATTTTAAGCAAGGCATAATAAAGAAATTTCTAAAACATACAGAAAACTTGTTTGCAAGCCTCTGCTCCCATGTGGGCCTTAAGACGAGGGGTTTTTATGCCTGCAACCCACCAGGCCAACCTTAGGTCAGGGGTTTATATGCCCACAACCAACCTGGCCATATGGGATTCTGCCTCAGTTTCTTACAAGTATGCCTGCACAAAGTCTTTTCACTGCTCTCTCTCAAACAGCTTTTTTTGGCCAGAGGTATATAGGCCTTTCGCCTATATTTCCCCTTTCTTTTTCTCATTAGCATTTACATCAGACATCATTAAAGCAAAAATGGCAGCTTGTCTTTCATTCTCCTTATTAGTCTGATTTACCTTCTTACACATAATACATAAAATCAAGCAAAAAATAAGTAACAAAGCAAAAGATCCAACAGTACTTCCAATAAGTCCATTGATCTTGGGCATAGGATTCAGTTGTTCTATTCCCTCTGCTAATCCCTTCAAGATCTCATCACTTTGGCCTAGGCAAAGAATTTGTGACCAACATCCCCAAACACAATATCAGCAATAACAAAAATAAATACATGAAACTTGATCAAATTAAAAAACTTCTGCATGGCAAACGAGATAATCAACAGAGTAAACAGACTACCTATAGAATGGGAGAAAATATTTGAAAACTATACATCCAATAAAGGGCTAGTGTCCAGAATCTACAAAGAACTCAAACAAATCAGCAAGAAAAAAACAACCCCGTAAGGAATGGGCAAAAGACATGAAGAGAAGTTTTTCAAAAGAAGATAGACAAATGGCCAAGAAACATAGAAAAAGGTGCTCAACATTACTAATCATCAGGGAAATGTAAATAAAACCACAATGAGACACTACCTTACCCATCAGAATGGCTTTTATTAAGAAGTCCAAAAACAATGGATGTTGGCACGTATGTACAGAGAAAGGACTGCTTATACTCAGTTAGTGAGACTGCAAAGCAGTACAAACTCTGCAAAGAACTAAAAGTACACCTACTATTCAATCCAGAAATCCTACTACTGGATATCTACCTAAAAGAAAAGAAGTCATTTTATCAAAAAGATACCTGAACTTGAATGCTTATAGAAGCACAATTTCACAATCTCAAAGATTTGGAATCAACCTATGTGCTCATAAATTTGTGAGTGGATTAACAAAATATGGCATATAAAAACCATGGAATACTTACTACTCAGCTGAAAAAAGGAATGAAGATCTTTTGGAGCAATTTGGATGGAACTAGAGACTACTGTCTTAAGTGAAATGTCTCAAGAATGGATATACAGATACCACATGTACTCTATTTTTGAACTAATCAATGAGCACAGGGAAAATTAAAAGTCACTGGAAAACATGAAGTGGGAAAAGGGGAGGAGGAGATGGGCAAAACCTACCTGAGAGGTACAGTGAACACTATCCAGTTGACGGGCACACTAATAGCCCTGGCTTAAGTATTATAAAAGCTATTGATGTTAAGAAAAAAACTTGTACCCTCTTTAAATTTTAAAATAGAAATAAAGAAAAGAAAAAAAAAACTTGCAAACAAACAAAACAAATCTGGTCAAGTTTATCTCTAGGATGACACATGATAAAAATAATAATGAGTATTATCATCACAGAACCAACTAATCATAAAGGAAGCTTAGATATGATAAGATAAATGAAAATCAACAAAATGATAAAACGTAGCTACATGTAAATGAGTACTGCCCGTAAAAAATATAATGAAGTAATACGATGCTTAAAATGTGTAGATAATAAAAACACAGGATAATAATATTATGTTAAGTTAGGAAGGGATAAATACAATTCATAAGTTAATTTATATTAAATATTAGTAAGAATACTTATTCGAATCTTAAAGGAAACATCAAAAGAATAGAAAACTAAATATGGTAGCTAAATTAATTCATAATATACACCCAAACCAGAAGAAGATAAAATAGAAGTAAATAAGTAATATAGGGTGGTGCCTGTGGCTCAAAGGAGTAGGTGGTGGGTTCAAACCCAGCCCCAGCCAGAAACTGCAAAAAATAAAATAAAAATAAATAAATAATATAGAAAAGGGAGTACAAGTAGAAAATAGTAGATTTATACCCAAATATATTAGTAGGTACATTAAATATGAAAATACTACACTTAAAACACAATGATTTCCAAATTGTATAAAAAGTTGTTTGTTATATGCTACTGAACGTCTACCATTAAATATAAACATAAAGGTTAAGGATGAAAGAAGATATTCTCTGCAAAACACTGACCAAATAAATGTAGAGCAAACTGAGCCATGATCTCTAGCATATGACTCACTTCCTGCTTGAGAGACCTGGAGAATCACTAGAATGACATGTCAGTTGTGTGTCTGCAGGAGATCAGAAAACTGGCCTCCAAGGGAGAATGTATATGTGGAGTGTGGCAATACCAGGCCTAATGCTGACAGTAAAGATTCTCTAGATTCCAAAGGTCTCTTGATGCTGGAGGCAGAGGTTGTGCTCAAGGTCTGCCGTTTGGCAAAAACAAAAGTGGAGATATTCTATCTGACCTCCATGTCCTCCCTAATCAGTGCTAATGTCCGGCAAGCATTTTGTCTGGCTCTTCTCATTTTATGATAATAAATACAGACCTGAGATTTACTTGGAAGGGCTCCTCCCAGAGCTCCTCAGTCCCCTGACACAGACAAGTGTGTCAAGCCTCCTTATTCCTTGAGCCAAGATCCCCTCTGGTGACCCCAAGCCCCTTCAAATAAAGGTATTTTAGCTATAGAAATATGGAATATAGTAGACCTAAAAAAAATTATTAGTAGAAATAAAGACATTTACTAATGATATAATTTACATTTATACTCATCTAATTTTTAAAAAGGCAAAATTGTTAATTAAGACAGAGGAATTAAGGAAATTATAACAGGAGATATCTAAAAAATTAAAATTGTTCTATCTCTCAGTATTTGAGAGAGGAACCAGACAAGAAAAATTAATAAGGATAAAAAACACTGAACTAATCATTAACAAAACTGCCTAGATGTCAAGCAATCCATACTGTGCAACAAAAAGGCTCATATTATTTTGAAGTATACATGGAATCAAAAATAACCATATACTAGCCTATAGATGAAATCTCAACAAATGTCATATCAAAGCATATATTTTTAAACCACAGTATGATGAAACAATAAAAGAAAAGAAAAAAATAGAATGTCCCCCCCAAGAAGGTCTATAAATCCAGCAATACACCTTTAAGTAGCACAATGGTAAAAGAAAAAAGTACAATGGAAGTTAGAAAGTAATTGGAAGCAAAATTTAGCAAAAAATATGACACTAACATTTACCAGGAATGTAACATCGGAAGATGGCCAACTAGAAGCCCATAGCATTCATCCCCCTGGCAAAGACAATCAGACCAAGAAATACATAGCTACATTGTAATGACCAAGCGAGGAGAGTGCCAGTGTGTCTGAGGAGTAAGAGACACCCCAGCAAGCACAGAAATTCAGGATAGCCACTGACAGAGGAGGAAACACCAGGCCTCCACTACCCCATCCCCCAAACACAATTAGCAGAGAACCAGGAGGCACTTTTCCCCTATGGCAAGGAGGTAAGGAAAAGGATCCCAGCAATCCTCATTAACAGCAGGACACCCACAGACCTCACTACTGGGGTTCCCTGAATTCGTAGGCACTAAACCCAGCTATGGGAACTTCCTGGAGTCCACACAGATGTGCTTTCCCAAGAGAAGGAGCTGATACAGTGTCCCAAACCCACAACCCACATGGGTGCTACACAACACCATTTTAAACTGGAACTACAAACTATGTCTTTTCCTCTGGGTGTGAGCAGCCATGGTTCCCCTTCATCCCTGAGATTGAGCCACCAGAGACCTACCCCAGCCAGATAGCTCAACATCCCCCAATCAGGTTGTGAGCAGCTGCTACACTCTTCCCTGTGAAGACTTTGCATAGCCCACAAACTCCTTATGTTGGAGCTGAAGCAACACCCAGCCTGCTGTGGAAACTCTACTTCGGTCACTCAGAGCAGGCATCCTTTTCTGGTGCTTAAGTTAAAGAAGTACCCTACATCCCAGGGAAATGGTGCCTGAGTCCCTGAACAATAACATCCCTCCAGCTGAAGCTGAAGTGGCACATCGCTCCCTGGAGAATCAGTGCCCAAGACAAGTTGGGCAGCTGCACATTCCCGGGCTAAGCTCATAGTGCCCACATCCCAGGGAAAAAAGCAGGGGCTGAACTGAGACACCCTGCCCTACAGATCAAACTAAAGTCCTTTCTTCCCTGGAGCTACATTATGCCCCTAGAGCAGCAGTTCTCAACCTGTGGGTCACAACCCTTTTGAGGGTCAAATGATCCTTTCACAGGGGTCGCCTATGACCATCCTCCATATCAGATATTTATATTACTACTCATAAGAGTAGCAAAATTACAGTTATAAGGTAGCAACGAAAATAATTTTATGGTTGGAAGTCACCACAACATGAGGAACTGTATTTAAGGGGTCCTGGCATTAGGAAGGTTGAGAACCACCTGCCCTAGAACCTAAACTGCTGAGACATCCCTCCCCCTGGGGAGTGGACTCATCACTGTGCTATCACTGCCACCCCAGAGCCTAAACAAGACCTATGAGCCTCCATTCTAGTGTACTTGCTGCCACTTTACCTGGCCTCACAGACCCTGCGATAGTGCCAAGCCCCATCATCCTAGGGCTTAGAGCCACTACTACCCAGCGCCTCATCCCCTAGGATCCAAGTTGCCACTGAGCCCTACCCTGAAGATCTCCAAAATACCCCTCCTTCCCCAGGTAGTGCCAAGTCTTGCCTTCCAGGAGAAAATCACAGCTACACTCCAGCCCACTGGGCTCAAGCTGCTAGGGAGTGCCTCAAAGTCACAGACCCTGGCTCTGTGGGAAACCTGTATTCCAAGACTCAGGTGCCATAATAAGTTCATGAGATCTTGAGCCTAGGATCTCAGCCTCAAAGCTGCTGCAGTACCTTTGCCTTGAACCCAGCATAACTACAGCTGCTTATAGGCCATTTCTTACCTGATACCAAGAGAGAGTTTTCTTTAAATCCCTCTATTATAGGTAATATAAGAATAGCAGGACCATGAAAGTCTAAGACACTGCAAATATCAACAAACTACTTCTGTTGTTGTGGCTGCTGCTGCTGCTACAAAATTCTGCAGCCTAGGCCACTGAGGTACACACAGTTATTCTAATGTTGAATACATCTGAGGAAACTACAAGGAGAATATACTACCTCACCTATCCAGAAAGACAGTCATCACACCCTTTCCATCTGGCACACTAAAATCCAGCTGTATGTAGAAGCTTTCTCTACAATAACCACTCTAGAAAGTTTGGAAGAGGCAATTGTTCCACTAGATGGACAGACAGCAATGTGGGGACATAAAAAACCTGAAAAGGTAGGGAAATAGGACACCACTAAACTAACATAACTCTCTAGTATCAGTCTTCAGTGAAAAGGAAATCCGTAAATTGCTGGATAAAGAATTCAAAAAAATCATGAGGAAACTCAATAAAATATAATAAAATACTGATAGACAATTCAACAAAATCAGAAAAACAAAATATGCATGAGAAATTAAACAAAGAGACACAAATAATAAAAATACCCCCTAAAATCCTGAACATGTAGAATTTAGAAAATGAAATTTAAAAACACAGAGCTTCAACAACACACTTGATCAACTCAAAAAAAGAATCTCTGAACTTAAAGATAGGTCTTGGAAATTATCCCGAAAGAGAGAAAGAGAGACAGAGCGAAAAGAATAGCATGAAGAAGCCCACACAACATACAGGACAACACTGAGTGAACACATTTCCTGTTATACAGTTCCAGGAGGGGAAGAGAAAGGAAAAGACATAGAAAACCCATTTGAAAACTCAATAAAATATTACCTTAAAAGTTTCCAAGTTTGGAGGAATATAGATATCCAGATTTATAAAGCTCAAAGATTCTCCCAAAAGATTTAACTAAAAACGGTCCTTCCCACAGCACATTCTGATCAATTTGCCAAAAGTTAAAGGCAAAGAGAATTCTAAAAGTAGCAAGAGAAAAGTGTCAAGTTAACCTGTAAGAAAATTTACATAATTGAAATTAGACAACTTGCTCCTAAATAACCAATGGGTTAATGAAGAAATTAAAAAGAAAATTAAAAAAGTATCTGGAACAAATAAAAATAGAAACACAAAATACCAAAACATATGTGATAGAGCAAAAGCAACATTAAATAGAATATTTATAGCAACAAATGCCTACATCAAAAAAGTACAAAGATTCAAGTAAACAGCATAATGATGTGTCTCAAGGAACTAGAAAAGCAAGAACAAACCAAATACAAAATGTGTAGAGGGAAAGAAATAAAGATCAGAGCAAAAACAGATAAAATTCAAACTAAAAAAAAAAAATACATGAGATAGCCAAAATAAAAGGGTTTTTTGGTTGTCTATAAGAGATGGGATTTTGTTACTACCCAGGGTGGCCTCAAACTCTTCGACTCAAGTAATCTTCCTACCTCAGCCTCCTGAGCAGCTAGCCCTACAGAAATGCATCTTCATGCCTGATTCAAAAAGCTGTGTTTTTTTTTTTAAGATAAACAAAATTAACAAACCATTAACTAGACTGAGAAAAAGATTAAACTCTGAGAAATAAAATCAGAAACAAAAAAAGACACTAACAACTGATACCACAAGAATGCAAAGGCTCAATAGAGATCATTATGAATTAACTATACGCCAACAAACTAGAAAACCTAACGGAAATGGATACATTCTTTTACATATACAACCTACCAAGATCAAACCAAGAATAGAAAATCTGAACAGACCAATTATGAGTAATAAGGTTGAATCTGTTAAAGGAAAAAAAAAAAAACTTTCATAAAATAAAAGCCCAAGACCTGATGGTTTTAGTGTTGAATTCCACTTTTTAAAAAACTAATTTCTATTCTTCTCAAACTCTTCCAAAAAATTATACTGAGGTATATTCTTCCAAACTTGTTCTATGGGGCCAGCATTACCTTGATACCAAAACCAGAAAAGGACACAATAAAAACAGAAAACTGCAGGCCAATATTCCTCATGAACATGGAAGCAAAAATTCTGAAATAAAAATACTATCAAACTCAAATCCAGCAGCACATTAAAAAGATCATTCAATGTAATCAAATTGAATTGGTCCCATGTATGCAAGGATGGTTGAATATATGCAAATCAATAAATGTGATACATCATACCAACCAAATGAAGGACAAAAACCATATACTCATCTTGAGAGATGCATAAAAAGCATTTGATAAAATGTAATGACCCTTCATGATAAAAACTCCCAACAAGTTATGTAGGTGTAGGAGGAACACATGTCCACACAGTAAGAGCCATATGTGACACACTTACAGCCAACATCATAATGGGGAAATTTGAAAGTTTTTCTACTAAGATCTGAAGCAAGACTAGGATACCCACCTGTCACCACTTTTCAACATATGAGGTCTGACAATTAAATTTGTGAACTCATTGTAGAAAAGGTGCTACACACCTCATTGCTGAATATCAATATGGTCACCTCTGGGGTACTCCCCTTGGGAAGCTATGCATCAACGCCAGTGCCCAGTCTATCCTTCAAAGCAATTTTGGAACACTTTTTCTGAAATGACCATCAGAGCTGCCATCATACAAAGTCTGACAATTAAGTCCCTGAACTTGCCATCGTACTCTTACGCTGGCAGCACCATACCAACAACTCAATAAGGTTTGATACCCTTGGTATATCAGCGTCTCACAACTGTGTTCACATCAACATGTGGCAGCATCTTGTTGAATGGCATTCATTATCATTGTTGTATATTTTTGTGGCCCATATGACAACAGTGTACATGTTTAAATAAATAAAATAAACAATAGAATAATTAAAATAGTAAGTTAATAAAAAAAAAACTTTAATTGCCAGGAATGGTGGCTCATGCCTGTAATCCTGGCAGCTTGGGAAGACAAAGTGGGAGGATTTCTCGAGGCCAGGAGCTGGAGACTAGCCTAGGAAATATTAGTAAGACCTCATCTCAACAAAAAATTTAAAACATTAGCTGGGCATTGTGGCACATACCTATAGTCCCAACTCCTGCAGGTGGGACTGAGGTGAGCCCAGGAGTTCGAGGATGGAAATAAAGGAGGCTGGAGTGCAGTGGCCCAAAAGTACCTCATTCCAACTTCAAACTCCTGGGCTCATGCAATCCTTTTGTCTCAGCCTTCTGCAGGCTACTATGCCTGGCTCATGTGTACATGTGTTTGTGTGTGTATGTGTGTTTGGTGTGTGCATGCAGAGATGTGATCTCACTACGTTATCCAGGCTGCTAAGAACACTATATATTTAAGTGTGAAAGAGAACAAAAAGCCGTTAGGAGAAAATACAGAAGTCTAGAAGTTGACAAATATTATAAAAATACTACGCAAAAAGAAAAAAATTATAAATTGGCTTCATTAGAATTAAGAACTACTTTTCATCAAAAGATACATGAAAACACTGAAAAGTAAGGCACAGAGAGGGAAAAGAATGACTTGAATGGGCATTCACAAAAGAATGACCAATAAACATGTTCACTAGTCATTAGGAAACAGCAAATTAAAACCAATACTTTTTACTTATGAGAATGCCAAAAGGAAAACGCACACATACACAATCAATAAAGTAGTAGTGAGAATGTGGAACAAGAACTCTCCCCAACTGGTACTGGGACTGTAACTAAGACCATAGGCAAAACTCTCTGGCAGCATCTACTAAAACTAAATGTACACACACCCTCTGAGTGAGTAATCCACTGGTAGATAAATGACATGGTTTGGATACTTGATCTCTTCAAATCTTATCTACTTGATCAAATCTTGATCTACTTGATCTCTTCAAATCTTGATTTCTTGAAATTTGACCCCTGGTGGAAATTTTCCCTGGAGGTGGAACTTAGTGGAAAGTGTTAGGGTCATGGAGAGGATTCCTCATGAATGGCTTGGCCCACTTCAGCACAGTCAGGAGTTAGTTCTCTCCATTAGTCTGCATTAGAGCGGGTTCTTTAAAAGAGTCTGGTCCCTCCTCACTCTTTTTCCCTTTCTCTTTATGTGACCTCCCTGATACTCTTTGCCTTCCATCTTGATTGGAAGCTCCCTGAAGCCCTCACCAGAAGCAGATGCTGGCACCATGCTCCTATACTACAGTCTACAGAACTGAGAGCCAAATACAAATAAACTTCTTATTTTATAAATTATCAACTCTCAGGTATTCCTTGATAGCAACACATTTGCATCTGGTTACAACACAGTATATAACCAAATAAGATGTACACATCATCCAAGGATGTGTGTATACTACTCACAGCAGCTCCATGATAGCCCAACCCTGAAACAACCCATATGCCCATCAACAGAGGAATAAATAAATGGCATTTATTTTCATGAACAATACAATGCCACACAGAAGCAAGACTAAAGAACAAATTCTGTGTAAAACAGTAAGTCTGAATTGTAAAAATGCCTGTAAAAGCAAAGTAAAACAAATTAGAATAAAAAAGAGGAGTAGACACTATAGGATGTTATTTACATAAACTTCAAAACACGCAATACTAATCTTGCTGTTGGAAGGTAGATAATGTTTTATTAGAAGCTAAATGATGTTTATACTTGGAATGACAATGGCTGATAGGAAAGGAGGGGCTTCTGCAAAACAGATTGTGTTTTGTTTCTTGATCTGGTAAATAATTTACATGAGTCTGTTGATTTTATTATAATTCAACAAAGTATTATTTAGGATTTGTGCATTTACTACATATATATTACACTTTGAAAACAAGTCTAATTTTAGAAACAGCACATATATAGGAACTTAAAATTGTAAAAACTGATCCTAATGTCCAGGATATATCTCCAGGACTAAACTTAGTGCCCAACATGACACTTATGATAAATGATTGTTTTTTAAACTAATGAATAAAACAAGAAATCAAATACTAAAAGAGTATATACTATTATTATTTCTCAGCTGTCATTCATGTGAATGTTTATTTGCCTTATTGCAAAAAAACTTCATATTGATGTTCTCCAGCATTAAACCTGGTAAGCCTGACCTGCTATTATCCTCTTTTAAATATTAACATACAAATTGGCTGAGAATCTTCTTCAAGTTACATACTTCTCACTCTCTTCTCACGCTACCATTTAGAATCAAATATCTTTGCAGCATATGAAAATGTTTTATATTGGGCCAGCAAACAAGGTCTCATATTTTGAAGGCTATGAAATAATTATTAGGAGGGCACTACATACTTCTGAGATTCTGTCTTGCTCAGTCTCCCAGCCTATAGCTCACTGTAACCTCAAACTCCCAGGCTTGATTGATCCTCCTGGTCCAGCCTCCCAAGTAGCTATAAATATGCATCACCATGCCTGGCTAATTTCTCTACTTTCTAGAGATGGAGTCTTACTCTTGCTCAGGCTGGTCTCAAACTCCTGGCCTCAAGCAATCCTCCCATTTCAGCCTTACAAAGTGCCAGAATTACAGGTGTTGCGTCATTGTACCTGTTCATACTGACTCTTTATATGATAATTATTAGTAATATTGTTTAGAATTCATATGATCTATGCCAAACATTTTTCATGACTCAGGTCAAGCAAGAAGTTAGATAGGTTGCTTTTAGGAAAACCATGAAATTGTTTTCTTTCTTCTCAGTGACTAAATATTGCAAGCTTTACACATCTCAAGTGGTTTCCTTGCCCTATTATAAATAGCCTTCAAGAGAAAATTTCAGAAACTAACATATAAATGTCTTTGTTGAGCCTGATGTGATTTCAAGATATTTTTTACCCGGTCATGGATCTCATCGCAGTTTGAAGGTGAACACCAATCAGAATGGAACCTGTAGACATTAAAAGAAAAAAAAAAGGGCAATTTGAGGAAGAGAAAAAAAAATTTACAATTTCCCAAACACCCACCACTGAAAATCATTTTTATCCTTATCATCATGTGAAAACATATGCAAGATTAAAATAGCATATTTTTTCATTTGGCTAAGGATGGAGGGGAAACATATTAGGTACTGATTGAAAGGTATACTATTAAGTTTTCACAATATGTTCAATAGATAGTCTTAATAATAAAGTTAGTCACATGTTAGATTAAACATACTTATATATCTGACCATTTGGATGATTTCTATACATTAAATTTAGAGTTTTATCTCTAAAGATATAGATTTTCATATTAACAGGATTGAACATACAATGCCTTACTGTTTTTAAAACTAATTCTTATTCTTTAATAATTTAATCATACTCTCAAGCTTTGTGGAAGAAATTTCTTTTTGCATACAAAAAAATAAAACTACTTTTACAAAATGTACACACGAAATATGAAAATATTATTTGGAATCCAATCCAATCATATTCTTTCAGAATACAGAGGAACATGGAAATGAAATAGTCCCTTCTTAACATAGATAGTATCACCTCTCTAGTCTGAGATAAATTCACTTAAAAAAGAAAGAAATATTGAAAAATAGGTAAGAAAAACATGATTTTTATTAGAGTCTGAGGGTTTAAAGATGTCAAAGAACAAAGCATCCATTCCTCTTTCTTACATCCCTCCCAATTCAAAACTGACATTACTATAATGTAGCTACTCTATTTTATATAATAATGAAAATTTCCATCTAATTATAATACATCTATTTGAAGTATTATTGATAATTTCTTTATAAAGAAATAGGTAAAATTTAGATGTTTCTTAAATCTTAGTCTTTTTTCTTCCCTATTTGTTCTGAAAAGTTATAATTATAAATGCTTACTTTATTTTATTTATTTTTTCTTGAGACAGAGTCTCACTTTGTCACCTTTGGTAGAGTGCCGTGGCCTGATAGCTCACAGCAACTTCAAACTCTTAGGCTTAAGTGATTCTCTTGCTTCAGTCTCCCAAGTAGCTGGAACAGGTGCCCGCCACAATGCCTGGCTATTTTTAGAGACGAGGTCTCACTCTGGCTCAGGCTGCTCTCCAACCTGTGAGCTCAGGCAATCCACTCGCCTCAGCTTCCCAGTGCTAGGATTACAGGCGTGAGCCACTGCACCCAGCAATTATGTATGTTTAAACTTAGTACAAGCTACTGAGTTACTAAGCAGCATATATGGGTTATACAACCTATTTTAAAGAACACACTCAATAATGGATAGTCAAATATATTCAAATGTTCATCTCCAGCATGTATAAACCAAGTCTGACTGCATCTATGCAAACATTTCGGCAGCCTTTATTATCTGCATGGATCTAGCACATCCTGTAAATCTGAGATGCAACTATGCGGCTCCAAGGATCCCCTGGATCGCTTCAAGGACACATTAGAGGATCCACTAGTCTGTGCTGTGGTATAAGAAATGCTTGCCTACCAATCTATAGATTTACTACCCTTATAAAAATCAAAACTTTAAGCATGATTCAAAAGAATATCAGCTCCTTTTAAATTTGCTAGTATTTCTTAGTCTAATTTTAGAAATAACTCTAAAACTTAATACAAATTCTACATCACAACATTAATATTTATACATTGAGAAGAAAACTGCTTCTGAAACATCACACTTATAAGTGAAAAAGTGAAGTCATTTTATGATGTGCTAACTTTATTGGAGGAATTTTTCAAATGGGCTCAAAGCAAACAGCACCTTTACTATGAAGAAATTAATTTACTTAAGTAGCAATAAAGCTTTTAAAAATCTGTTTTTCACACATATGATTAAGAAGTCAGCACTTTACTATAATCTTAGAGAAAATTTATTTAATTTCAATGAGTATTTAGACAGGTAAACTCCTATAGCTGTATGTTCTGTCATACACAGCTGCCAGGCAAAATTTCCAATTTTTCCTGGGACACACCATCTACATTTACATCAATTTAAATTGTTTATTTCAATGGATTATATAAACACCCTGCAAATATATTTTGAATATAACTTCAATGGAGAACTTATATACATAGAAAGGACAGGAGACAACAGGTGGAACAAATTGAGTACAAGGATAAAGTAACACAGAACTAAAATTGATAACTGTACTTTAATGGTAAATTTATTATGTCAGTAAATATGAAATGTCTGATTTTGAATCAAAGTTTAGTTTCTTATATCTCAAACAAGAAGCAGTACAGTTAATCAAAGTATGCTCCTGAACTATCAACACAGTTTTGCCATCTTAATAGTAGTTTGTGTATGCCAGCAGTGAAGAAGCCAGGAAAGCAAGTGGCATTGAAATCATAAGCATTTTCCACAGCTTGTTGGGAATTGAGTCTTTTTCCTTGCAAGAAGTGGTCCCAAGCCTAGAAGTGGTAAACAGTTGGTGCAAGATCTGTTGAATATAGTGGATGATGGAAAGTTTCCAAGTCTAGTGTCTGTAGTTTGAACATCATTACTTGTTTAACATGTGATCAAGTGTTGTCTTATAAGCAGATGGATCTGTGTCTACTGATGAACCTCAGCTACTTAATCACAAGCATTCTCATCATTTCATCCAACTGGTTGCAGTGACATCTGCTGTAATCAACTGACCAGGTTTCATAAAGCTGTAGTGAATAATACCGGCACTGGACCACCAAACAGACATCATTAGTTTTTCTGATGAATATTCGGTTTTGGATTATGTTTTAGTACTTCATCTTGATCTAACCATTGTGTCAAACATTTGTGATTGTCAAAAAGAATCCATTTTTTACCACATGTATCGTTATGGTATAGAAATAGTGCGGCTTTATGTCATGAATGCAATGAAAGGCAAGCTAGCAGACAGTTTCTCTTCTGATGTTTTTTTAATCCATACATGAACCCATCTATTCAGCTTCTTTCCCTTGCCAGTTTGTTTCAAACAGTCCAATATAACTAGAATAGTAACGTCAAACATTGATGCTACTTCACATGTAGCTTGAAATGGATTTGCCTCCACTCCAGCTTTGAGCTGGTCTCCGTTTGCCCACGTGGCTGGTTTTCAAGATTAAAATCACCAGAATGGAACTTCTCAAATCACCAACGTACTGTGTATACACTGGCCACATGCTTCCCAAACACTTCACTGATATTCTGAGCTGTCTGTGCTGCACTGATTCCACGAAAGAACTCATATTCGAAAATAACACAAATTTTTCACTTACCCAAGGTTTCACAAAAATTGTTCTAAAAAAAATTACTGGAGGCCAAGTCTGGTGACTCACGCCTTTTAATCCTAACACTCTGGGAAGCTGAAGTGGGCAGATCACTTGAGTTCAGGAGTTTGAGACCAGCCTGAACAAGAGTGAGACCCTGTCACTACCAAAAATTAAAAACAAACAAAAAAAGCTAGCCAGGCATCATGGCTGGCACTTGTAATCTCAGCTATTTGGGAGGCTGAGGTAAGAGGGTCTCCTAAGTCCAAGAGATTGAGGTTGCTATGAGCTATGATGCCACAGCACTCTACCCAAGGCAACAGAGTGAGATTCTACCTCAAAAAAAAAAAAA
>NW_003852554.1:4112748-4113841 GCF_000181295.1 Otolemur garnettii | reverse complement strand
TGCCAAAATATTGTGAGAGGAAGAGCTAGAATCTTTACATGATTAAGATACTGTTGGAGAGTTGAAGGAAGGCTACGAGGAAACTAAATACCATTTACCAATACATAAATCACCATTATCACAACATGGAAAATATAACCTATACTATTTTTTTACTTAAGGCATGCCTATAACACTAAATCCCTATGAGTCTACTAAAATAAACTATCATATATGGTACTTTTCCTTTTCTAAGAACTACAGTATTTAATTAAGGCTAGCGCGACCTGTATCTAGTTAATAAACTCATTTCTAGACAACAAAGCTAGTGAGGAATATCTAACACTATACAATATATAACATATTCTAAACAAAAACAATTTTAAAAAACCTCTTAAAATTATTCTTTTACAAATAATCAGTCTGTATACATAAGTGCTGTCTTCCTCTTTCTAATGCTGATTATTCAAAAGATTAGTACAGAAATAGAGACTACTTACCTTTCCCTGAGAGAAGCTCTATTTAACACAGGGCTTGGAGAATGCTTCGGCATTGTTGAGGGTGCTGAATGGACTAGTAAGTTTCTTGCTGAATGCTGGGACTTGCCGCAGGCTCTTGGGCTCAAATATTCATCACATCTTTCCAAAGAGTCATCAAAGTCTCTCCCATGGGGTGTCCTGATAACCTATTTAAAAAAATTATAAATATACATCTGTATATAATATAATACACATAGTAGCATAGTATATAGTAACCCAGTACAAATAACAGCATTATACATATGCAACTTTTATAAAAGTAATAAAACAAATGTACACCACAGCTATATTTGAAGGTAAATTTCAGAATTCAGTAGTAATTATTATCACTATAATATTAAATATTAAATAATCCTGATAATTCATTACACATGCATAAAGTAACAAAACTTTATCAATATAAAAGCCTTTTGAGGGCAGCGCCTATGGCTCTGTGAGTAGGGTCCCGGCCCCATATACTAAGGGTAGGAGGTTTGAACTTAGACCCGGTCAAACTGCAACAAAAATATATCTGGGCATTGTGGCAGGCACCTGTAGTCCCAGTTACTTGGGAGGCTGAGGCAAGGGAATAGCCT
>NW_003852554.1:4111374-4112651 GCF_000181295.1 Otolemur garnettii | reverse complement strand
AAAAAAAAAAAAAAAGCCTTTTGAGTAAGGGTGGGATTGGCATAGGTTATGTGTGTTTAAAACAATGAACATATACATATAAACTAAATGATAGCCTTGTTTAGCTATGAGGTCAAGCAGATCTAGATTCAAATTCTAGCTCTAATACTCATTGTTTCATTTGCTCTGGGAATAGACACATGAATAAATCAGGATAGATAAATATTTTTCCTGCCCTTGTGTAATTTATATTCTCATAAAATTTATATTTTAGTAAGGAGATATAAACTTAAATATATGTATACACTAAAATAAATATACAAAATATAGAGTATGTCAAAGGATCTTAATTAATAATGGAAGAAATACTGCAAGAAAAGGGATAAGAAGTGCTTGTGGGTGAGATGGAAATGGTATTCAGAGCAATAGCTGTATTTTAAGTGGGACGGCCAATGGAGACCTCATGGGGAAGAGGATACCTTAGTCAAGACACGAAGGCCTTACTAAAGACTACACGACCTAACTAAGGGAGACATTCGTGGGAAGAGTATTCCAGAAAGAGAGATGAATAAGTGTAAAGGTCTTTGGGCATGAGATAATAGGCATGACTGATATTAGCACATCCAATGGGGCTGGACTGAGTAATAGGAAATGAGGTTAAAAGGGTAGATTTTAAGAATTTAGTCTTCTATTCTGAACAGAGAAAAATATGTCCTGACTTATTTTTCACTAGGATTCCTGACACTATGTTGAAAATAGTCTTTAGAGGAGCTAAGGGCAGTCAGTGGCAGGGAGATCAGCTAGGAAACTATTACAAAAAAATCTGGAAAAGGATGCTGGCTTGGACTGGAATGACAGCAACAGAGGTGAGACTTGCTAAGATTCAGAAAGCATTTTGAAGACAGAGCTAACAGGATTTGCTAATACACTGGATGTCAAAGATGTCAGCAAGGTTTTCTGACCTAGTCAACAAGAAGGGTTGAGTTTGCATGAATTAGTTATACCACTGTAACTGGAAGAGTAAAAGAGTAAGTATAGTTTTTGACACACTAAGCTTCATATATCAATTTGTTAATCACCTAACATATTTAAGTGGAGCTCCTGGAGAAAGTCCAGGATAAAGATATAAATTGAAGCTTTTGTTTCAATGCTACTACAATTTTCACTGCTTTTCAGAATTACTGATACAACAACAAATAGTAGAGTCTAAATGGTATTTAAAGACATGGCACTGACTGGCTAGGCACAGGGGCTCAGGCCTGTCATCCCAACACTGGAGGCCAAGGTGGTAGGATTGC
>NW_003852554.1:4108748-4110734 GCF_000181295.1 Otolemur garnettii | reverse complement strand
TACCTTTAAGAGTTTATGTTCCAGCAGGCTATTTACTAAATATTTAATCTTTAAGTAAGTTATCTTATTCTTCTCAGACTCATATCCCTTATATGTAAAAAAAGGTTAATAACAGCTACCATACAGATCTTCATAATTTATTTAAAGTACCTTGCTTATTATCTAGGCATATAAATTATCTAGGTTATATTAAATGTAAGTCATTATTAAAACATCAATTCAACATAGCTTTTGTTTCCATGCTGCTACAATTTTCACTGCTTTTCAGAATTACTATTACAACAACAAATGGTAAGCCAGCAATCATCCGAGAGAATCAAGTTTCCATTCCAGAACTAAACAGCACAGAGTTCAAACGACTCAGTTACAGTCCTTAATAAATGACCAAAAAGACACATGGGACCTACATCAAATAAATGAAAAAATGAAAATCACTCCATTGTTAGCTATTCACAGACACAAAACAAAAACACAGTAAATGTCAAAAACAAGATCAAGCATTAGGCTTTGCCACAGAAGCAAATTAAGTTTGAAAATCCGTAGCTTAATATAGTAAAAGTTCATTTTCCCTCCACTATATGGTAATGCACTTTAGCAAAAGAAATTACACTTTATAAAATCGCCCACATGCCTATACTGATAGAACATGCTGACCAACTTATAACTATACCATCTGGAACATGGAACATGAGGCCTCACTGTCACCTTAAAAGAGTGAATTTCTACTCAGAGTCCATTGGCTAGAACAAGGCCCCATCTACTTGCAAAAGGGCTTTAAAATAAGGGAGGGCACATGAACAGGTAATAAGTAACACCTGTCTCTGCCGCATCCATTATCACCACTTGTACTCAGCATTGTATTGAAGATCTTAGTAAGCTGAGACAAAGAAATAATTTGAAAAGAAAAAAATAATTCATTATTGCAAGATGGTAAGTTTACCTTTATAAAAAAATTTTTTTTATTAAGTCAAATACACATAGATCAAATACACTCATGCATATGTGAGGTAAATGTGCTGGGTTTTTTTTATACAATCTAACATGGTTACATTAAATCAATTAACATGTCAAGATTGTTCAATAAAAATCAATTCTAAACTTATATAGTATATATCAGGAAAACAACACAAAATGTAATTTTACAAAAAAGATGATTTACAATAGGAACAAACTATCGATTTCCAGGAATAAATCAAACAATGTAAACACGTTAATGGAAAAACACATAATAATTAGTGAGACAGGAGAACTGAGACCACTTGGACTCATATACCTTAACCATCAGAACAAAGGACTAAAGACCACCTACTTCAACGTGACTTTTTCATCAGTTCCTCAAGAAATTGCTGCCCTGGAAAATAAAAGCTATAAACCAGTAAATAACTTTATTAATTTACTCAAGACCTCCCATAAATCATTTATCTGAACAACAGACTGGCTCAATCATCAATCAGCTACCTTCTTGAAACAACAGATTCTTAATCTGGGCAAACAGTCCCTTTCTCAGGACAAAAGATCACTCACCTGGACAAATCCCTTCCTTATCAAATAACTGTATGCGCATCAAGACTTCCTTTAAAACCCTGGCCTTTGTATTCATTAATCCTAAACTTTTATATCATAAACTTTGCTGACTAGTTTCCTATGTTGAAAGCTCTTCCTTAAAACACTCAAGCCTAGACCCCAAAACCTCATCAATATCTGCCACTGATGTTCCCCTCTCAGAGGCAATACTAAGAGGGAAGGTGGTGCTCTCGCCTGCTGTGTTATGTCATAAACTCAGCTTTGCTTGCTGTCAGCACCTTATTTAGTTGTTGTGATGGACTTCTGGTGAGTTGACAGATGACAATTCTGAATGTCCACTAAGATCCAAAAGATCTCCTGGCAACCACAGCTAAGATTCTCAACTTAGAAATAAGTCAATTCCTCTGAGACCCTTTGAGGACCCTTTGAGCCACTGTCCTCAGAAAACTTGTAGATAAAGTA
>NW_003852554.1:4100024-4108278 GCF_000181295.1 Otolemur garnettii | reverse complement strand
GCTTGTCAAAATATTGTGAAAACTCTTCTCAGCTTTTTTCTTGTTTTCTTCACAGGAACAATTATCTATGGCAAAGATTGCCTCTAAACCTTCCATCTTTCTAGAATTGCAGGTCTGTCAAATCTCCAATTTAAGACAGCTATTAAGCTGAGGTCCAAAAACACATGTGCAAGTACTGCACTTGATCAACATTGCCAGACCCTTGCTGGATTGCTTTAGTTCAGACCCATGCTCCTCAAAATTAGATTTGCGTTTCTTACATGTATTCAGACTACAACTTTAAATTGTACATTTAGTTTTTCCAATAGCATAATTTCACCTAGGATATTTAGAATCACAGTGGCTACTTTGCAGAATTTTTTTATGTCAACAAAATTGCTCATTTGAAAGAATGAAAGGAGAAAAATCATACATATCCAATGGTCTGCATTTTTTAATGGCTATGATAAAATTTTTTAAATTATATTCTAAAAATTGCTTCCTTTAAAGATTTACTAGCCAAGGCAAATAAACAGGAAATGTGAAAATTTGAAACAGTCTCTTTTAGATGCCTTCACATTCCAACTTAAGTGAAACAGCATTCATCCCCCATTCCTTATGCTCTCCCATTACCATCAGGCCCCGGTCCTCCTTCTTGCCTGCTTTCCTTTCCATCTGACCTACATGCAACAAAGCTCAAGAACTTCTTAAAGTTAAATCCCCTTCAGTATAGAAGAAGTGCCATGTAGTTAATTTTTAAGCTCTAGTCTGGTTCTGAACTGAAAACTATTATCAGAGACTATCCAGAGCCACAAAAGATCCATAGGAATTTACAGAAGCATTTAGAATTCTGTGAATGCCAAATTAGTCTTTATACCTATTCCTATCTCAATAATGGTATCATCAAAACACTGAGGTGTAAAAATCAGAGATCTAAGAACTCTTAACATTGCACAGCTAAGCTCCTTCCAGTGCTTTCTGATTTTGAAGTATTCCTAGCTATTTTGCCTTGTTTTTCCTGAAATAAAAGGAAAAAGTGTAGTTGATAATTTTATTGGGATCTTATTGATTTTTAATTTACTGTAGATACAGAAATGTCTTTACCATATCAAGTCTTTCTTTATGAGAACATACTACAGTCATGTGCCACTTAACAACAGGGATACACTCTGAGAAATGTGTCATTAGGTGACTTCATTGTTGTGAGAACATTATAAAGTGTACTTGCACAAACCTAGATGGTACATACTATTGCACACCTTGGCTAATATTTAGGATATACATATTGCCTACTGCTCCTTGGCTACACACCTGTACAGTATATTACTGTACTGAATATGATGGTAATTATTTGTGTATCTAAATGTAGAAAAAGTATAGTAAAAATATAGTATTAGCATCTTAGGGAACCACCATCATATGTGTGGTCTATCAGTCACCAAAACAATATCATATGGCATATCTTTTTCATTTATCAAGTCTACTTCTCCACCAACATAAATTCTAAATAACTGTTTCATCTCTCCACTGCTATCAACCTCCATCATTACTACTGGCCCTATCCAGGCTGTCATTATCTCTCACACTGACTATTTAATAGTCTACTAGCAGACATATATACTAGTATCCACTCTTTTCCCAGCCCAATGCCTTTTCCATACCACAATCCAGAGTGATATTTTCAAAGTACAGATCTAACCATGTTACCTTCCTGTTTAAAATAATTTCATTTGCTTCCCATTATACTTAGGATAATTACCAAAATTCCTAACACGGCCTAAAAGACTTGATCCCTATCTGTTTCTCCAGACTCCATTTGTATCATGGACCTACTCATGTCTGTACCTGTAGCAGCACTGGCCACTTCACTACTTAGCCACTGAACTTTTATAAATGTCATTTCTCCTTTCCCCTTGCACACACTCTTCACTCCCCTGTTCAGGTAGTAAATTTCTATTCATCTTCAGAGTTCAAGGTCCTCAAGATAGTTTTTCCATTCTCCTTGACCAGGTCAAATCCTCTAGTGTCAAAGCAATATGTTGTCCTCCATAATATTAACCACTGTTCTAGGCATGTATGAATTTTTGTGATTTTGTTAATACCTTATTCCCTATGAAATATCCATGAGGGCCTAGATGATTTCTAGTTTTGCTAAATTTTTATTACCAGCATAATAGTTTCAGTCACATAACCTTTTTTTTTTTTTAAGAGAAAGAGAGAAGTTGGGAGAGAAACAGGACATAATATTCTCAGTGTGACAGAAATGGCTAGCCATCCACAACTCAGCTTTCTCTTCTCCATAGCCTAATTGTTGCTAAGAAGCAATCTTTGCATTTAGGTGAGAGACTGTATTAGTTCTTGGCAACATAATGTAGGCAAGAATACCAAGCATCAATTCTAGGCCCAGGATTTTAAGAAACAGATAAGCCTTCTTCAAGTTCTCCTTCAACTTCCACCAAGTGAAGAGGACAGCAAGGCCCTAGGCCTAGGGTAATGCAAAGGCAGAAGATGGATCATCACATGAAAAAACAGCAAGTGGATCAACAGTACCCTCAGTTTAACTGTTACATGAGTAAAAGCTAAATTTCTATTATATCAAGCTTCTGATGTTTAAAGGTTTATTATATTAATGTAATGGCCTTAACAGAAACCAACATACACACTGGCTTTTCAGTTGGGTGCAGACAGCAAGGGAACAGCTATTTTCAAAAGGTGAATGCTGTGGCATTATAACAACATTTATTATTTATTTCTTGAGACAGAATCTCACTCTGTTGCCCTAGGTAAAAGGCTGTGGTGCTGTCATAGTTGCTCACAGCAACTTCAAACTTCGACTTCAAGCTCTTGGGCTCAAATGATCCCCATGTCTCAGGCTCCCTAGTTGCTGGGACTACAGGCACCCGCCATAGCACCTGACTGATTTTTCTATTTTTAACAGAGATGGGGTCTCCCTCTTGCTCAGGCTGGTCTCAAACTCCTGAGCTTAACTGATCCTTCTACCTCAGCCATCACACCTGGCCTATTTAATAAAACTATAGTCTGCAATAGCTTGGAAGACAGATAGGCAGTTTCTAGGCTCACATCTCTAGGGAAACAGCTTGAAAGAGAAAGAAGAATACTTAGCGTTAGCTATTATTTGTTAGCAGCAAGGGCTTTCAAGAAAGTGATGAGCTCATATGGAATCAAGTTAAGTGTCCATTGGTTAGTAAATGGATGAAGCATTTCCGTCACATGCAAACACACACACACACACACACACACACACACACATGCACACAATGGTATACTATTCAGCCTTAAAAAGGAAATCCCGTCATTTTTAAGAACATGCATGAACCTGGAGGATATTATGTTACATAAAATATGCCAGGTATAAAGAAATAAATACAACACATTCTCACTTATATTTAGAATCTAAAAAGGTGAACTCACAGAAGCAGAGAGTAGGATGGTTGCCAGGGACTGGGAGTGGGGGGCTGATAAAGAATGGGGAGAAGTTGGTTAAAGGGTACAAAGTTTCAGGTAGACACCATGAATAACTTCTGGAGATCTAATGTACAGCATGGTGACTGTAGTTAACAGTAATGTATTATGTACCTGGAAATTGCTTAGATTTTCAATGTTCCCACCACATAAAAGTGAATAGATATGTTAATTAGCTTAATTTTATCATTTTGCAGCATGTACATAAATTAAAATATACTGTGCCATATATATGAATTATTTTTATTTTTCAATTATATCTTAATAAAGCTAGGAGGGGGTGAAAAGAAAGCGATAAACTCAGGAGAAAACTCTCTTATCTATACAAATACATTTGTCCAGAGAACTCAGACATGGTCCCACTTTTCTAGAAAATTTTCTGAAAGTACTTCTACCTTACAGCACTTTTCCTTATAGAAATCCTATAGTGTTCTACCACCCTAATATTTATTAACTACTACACATCTGTTTTTTTTTTTTTTTTTTTTTGAGGCAGAGCCTCAAGCTGTAACAATACTTTATTCTTTTCATGTACAATGCTATGGATATATTTCTATGAAAATCCACTTCTTAAATACAAAAATAATCCAGTGAGCTTACTACCTACTGTCCTCCAAGGGAAGCCCTAAAAGTAAAGAATCCAGAGGTGTAAGTGGAAAGAAATTAAAACATGGGTTGAAGTCTAATTCTTGGAAGAACTAATTTGGAAAAGAGACCTATTTGTACCTACTTTTACATGGACCAGCCAACTTACAGCTGGATTTTATCTACCTTGAGATAAATATATTGGCTCATTCTGGGAAGATGATCGACTAGTAGCGACCCTCGTCAGGGGCTCCTGAGCAGAGAAAGAAAAACTGGACGTTATCAAACTCTATGAAGCCAAAGATGAGGAGTGGAGCCAAGAAATAAGTTCAGCAAGCTATAACTCCAAGGAAGAGCAGTCAAGAAAACAAATTACAGGTACAAAGCCTATTGACTAGAGGATGGGAGACCCCTCCCCCAAGCAGGAGGCCTGCCCCTAACGACCTGCAAACTACTCTAGAACAAAAGACCTCTCATTTTACCTTGCTGGAGAGAGCTGCTAAACTCAAGGTCTCTTTATCCAGGGACACCACCCTGCCAGGCATAAAATTTTCCCCACAAGTCCAAACTCCCAGCCTACCCTTTCCCTCTCGCATGGTGGTCTGAAGTTCTGCCCCCTGCAGAGCATAGAGTGTTTGGTCTTGTCCTGAGAGATCTGAGCATAGTGTGGACTGCCAACCCTCAGGACAGAATCTGTGACTAACAGGGAAGAAAGAGGGTGTAGGAAGAAAAGGATACTCAGCAGGAGGAGAAGCAGTCCCTTGATTATGACTATGCCTAGCCAGTGGTAGTATTTACCCTCAGTTCAGGATGTGTCTGATGGGATGGGGTACAGAACCCTTGGCTCTGATGGCACCCATAGTGGGAGAGTGGTTGCCCCATGCAGACTGAGTTTGGCAGACAGGGCTGGTCCCTAGCCCCTGCTGGGCCTGTGAGCAGAGGCTTAATAGGCATGGACTGCTAGCTGAGAGCAAGGGTGTGGTCTCTTGATTCGAACAGAACCCTCGAGCCATGGCTTGCTGGGTGTGAACCAAGACCTGAGGGCTAGTGTGTGGTCCACTGCCTCCAGCAGGGCTGGTGAGCAGAGGCTTACCAGGTGAGGACTGAGACCTACAGGCAGAGTGTGGTGCCCTGAATCTAACAGAGCCTGTGAACAGAGGCTTGCCAGGCAGTGGACAGAGACTGGTAGGCAGGGGTGGGGTCCCCTGACTCCAAATGGTCTGGCAAGCAGAGGCTAGCTGTGTGTGGACTGAGACTGGTGGGCAGGGGCATTGCCCCTGGCTCAAGCTGGGCCTGTGAGCAGAGAAGCAGACAATAGTGTGGACTGAGTCTGACAGGTGAGAGTGTGGATCTCTGGCTTCAGATGTGCTTTGAATCCCTTTGCTTTGAATTATCCTTGAATCCCTCTCTGTTGGGCAGGGTTTGCACTGCCTGAGACAATTTGGTTGGAACCCGTGTCTGGTGCTGTCCGCTAAGGGACATTCTAAGGTTGACCTTTGAAGTTCTGTAGTGGAAAAGAACTGAAGGCTGGGGGCTGGGTGCCACAGCTGTTTGTATCTCTTCACAGTCGAAATTTAAATCTAATACTGTGGTTTCTTAGGATAGGGTAGAAGGTGGCTGATGTCAAAACAGAGCTAGCTTGAGCTATCTCACCAAGGAGGTCCTCAGAGCCTTCAGCCAAAACTCTGAAAGGGGCCTTAGTAAGGTTGTAGGAAATAAGCCACAATTACAAAGCCTAGCGCTTTGGTGTGAGGTTATCTCTACTATCTGGGAACTGCAATTCAATCTCACTCTACCAGTTCTATTAACCAAACGGTGGAAAATAAACATGGTGCAGACAGAGCAACTCTAGCAACATGAATAACCAGAGTAGATCAACCCTCCCAAGAAATGACAACGGAGATACAACTGAAGATGCCATGCAGAGACAAATGACAGCAATGTCAGAAATCAAATTCAGAATATGGACTGCAAATAAGATAAATAGAATGGAAGAAAAGATAGAAATTGAATTCCAAAGAGTAATTCTAAAGTTGTCTTAAGAAATTAATGAATTCAAAGCCCAAGTCACCAAAGATATGGACATACTGAGAAAAGAGATAGCAGAGCTCAAAGAAATGAAAAAGTTAGTTGAGGACCTCCTCCAAAATACAGTAGAATCACTCAGTAATAGAGTTGAGTAGGCAGAAGAAAGGATCTCTCAAACTGAGGACAAAGGCACAGATGCTCTACTCCTAGAGATTATGGAGGAGAATTTCCAAAGCATTGCAAGAGATACAAAACTTCAGATAGCAGACAGTTTCAGAACCCCAGCAAGATTCAATCCAAATAAAGCATTTCCTAGACACATTGTGATTAACTTTGCCAAAGTAAGATGAAGGAGAAAGTTCTGCAAGCAGCTAGATGTAAGAAAAGCATCACCTATAAAGGGAGAAATATCAGAATAATTGCAGATCTCTCAGCCAAAACGTTTCAAGCCAGAAGAAGATGTCATCAACCTCAGTCTCCTAAAACAAAACAACTTCCAGCCCAGAATCCTCTATTCAGCTAAACTGAGTTTCATTTGTGAGGAGAAATCAAATACTTTAATGACATAGATATGTTGAAGAAATTTGCCATAACTAAACCAGCTCTCCAGGATATTCTCAGACCCATCCTCTACCTCCAAAGTAAACTCACCCAGAAATTTTAGAACAAAACTCAACTTCCACAGTGGTGAAAGGATTAAAATTGTCCACTGGACATCTGAAAATCATGACACCCAAAATACAAACAGGCTTATCAATTTTCTCAATTAATGTGAATGGTTTAAATTGGCCTCTAAAGAGGCACAGGTTGACTGACTGGATACACAAACTCAGATCAGATATCTGCTGTATACAAGAATCTCACCTTACCTTAAAGGATAAAAATAGACTCAGGGTGAAGGGATGGACTTGTATAATACAGGCTAATGGAAACCAGAAAAAAGCAGGGGTTGTAATTTTAGTAGCAGATACAATTGGCTTTAAACCAACAAAGATAAAGAAAGATAAGAAAGGTCACTACATATTTGTCCAGGGAAACATCCAACAAGAAGAGATTTTGATAATTAACATTTGTTCACCCTACTAAAATGCTCCTCAATTCATAAAGCAGACCCTAATGGATATGAACAACTTGTTATCTTCCTGCACTATAATAGTTGGAGATTTCAACACCCCTTTGACAGTTGAATTGATCCTCCAAGAAGAAACTAAACCAAGAAATATTAACTTAAACCTGACCCTAGAACAAATGGACTTTACAGACCTGTACAGAACATTTCATCCTAATAAAACTGAATATACATTCTTCTCATCAGCCCATGGGTCATTCTCCAAAATAGATCATATCCTGGGACACAAGTGTAACCTCAGCAAATTTAAAAGTATAGAAATTATTCCTTGTT
Source organism: Otolemur garnettii (assembly GCF_000181295.1). Lineage (NCBI taxonomy): Eukaryota > Metazoa > Chordata > Mammalia > Primates > Galagidae > Otolemur > Otolemur garnettii. The sequence continues at coordinate 4,100,801 of NW_003852554.1, read as the reverse complement.
TCTCCTTGGATCACTGTGGAATAAAAGTTGAACTCAACAACAATGGGAATCTTCATACTCAAAGTCATGGAAGCTTAGGCTGCTGATAGCTGGGTCAAAGATGAGATTAAGAAGGAAATCCCCAAACTTTTGGAACTAAATGATAATGAAGGCACAAATTATCAAAACCTATGAGATACTGCAAAGGCAGTCCTGAGAAAGAAATTTATAGCATTGGAAGCCTTCATCAAGAAAACAGAAAGAGAGGAAGCCAACAACTAAATAGATCATCTCGAGCAACTGGAAAAGGAAGAACATTCCAACCCCAAACCCAACAGAAGAAAAGAAATAACCAAATTAGGCCAGAATTAAATTAAATTGAAAACAAAAGAATTATTCAGAAGATCAATGAAACAAAAAGTTGTTTTTTAAAAAAGATTAACAAAATTGATAAACCTTTGGCCTACCTAACCAGAAATAGAAAAGTAAAATCTCTAATATCATCAATCAGAAATGATAAAGGAGAAATATCAATAGATACTTCAGAAATTCAAAAAATCCTCAATGATTACTATAAAAATATTCCCAGAAATATGAAAATCTGAAGGAAATGGACCAATGTCTGGAAGCATGCCACCTTCCTAGACTCAACCAGAAAGAATTAGAAATCTTGAATAGACCTATATCAACCACTGAAATAGCATCAACAATACGAAATCTCACTAAGAAGAAATGTCCAGGACCAGATGGCTTCATATCTGAATTCTATCAATCTTTCAAGAGGAACTAGAACCTATA
>NW_003852554.1:4078454-4096904 GCF_000181295.1 Otolemur garnettii | reverse complement strand
GTCTCAGCTACTCAGGAGGCTGAGGCAAGAGAATCACTTAAGCCCAAAAGTTTAAAGTTGCTGTGAGCTGTGACACCACAGCACTCTACCAAGGGTTACATAGTGAGACTCTGTCTCCAAAAAAAAAAAAAAAAAAGACAAATATACAATGTTCTCTACACTTTGGCCCTCTCACTCCAGTCTCAATTTTTATATAATCAGTGTCCAGGTTACAAATGAGATAGGTTCTATAGGTTTTTTCTTAAGCTAAACGTGTATGTAAGTTAGAACAGGTACATTTACCTATTACCCATAGTAGGCCCTGTACAAAAGTGCAAGCTGTATATGAGTCAGATGTTTGTAACTCGGGAATGCCTGTAGATCTGGTCCATTCATACAATACACATATGTTAGAAATTTACACTGTACATTAGACAATGAGCTAAATACCACCAACTATCAATAAACAAGGCCAATAAGGTCTTTGTCAAACAGTTTGTGTGTGTGTTTACATAAATTCTGCATAATAAGGTAGGGTTGGACTAGAGGAATTATGCCAGGCCCAGTCTCCACCACAGAAATATTTAAGGCAGAACTCCATGCAAACACTATACATGAATAGCCCTATCTACATAAATGCCATCATAGTCTACACCAATAGTTCTCAAATGAGAATCCTTGAATAGGTAACAAGAGAGCTGCATAACAAACTTGTTAAAAATAAAAAATTCCAATATCCATTCTCAGCAATTTCAATTCAATAGGTTAACTTTTATAAAGTTCTACCTGGGTGATTCGGACATTGGTTGATGTGGGGGCAATGGGTCACACAGTGCCTAGACATACTACTTAACTGTTCCATATTTCTTCTTTTTCACAAAGCACGGCAAACTACTAGGGTATTCAAAATCGGGAGCACAAAATAAATTGTTTTCAAGTAAACAAAGGCATTTTAAGCCGTTTTGTGTTTTGCTTTGTTTTCCAAAGTGTAAACACTCATTGTTGAGATGCTTTCTCTTTGGGAGAGAAAAAACAAATTGTGAGGCAGTGCTTCTCAAAATGTAGGACATCAACTACTGGCAATATGGCAGATAATTTAATAAAATACCCAAAATGATTTTAGATGGTTAACACAAATCCTTTGAAATGGCATATAGGCACACACCAAATACCACTGAATGACAGAAAAAATGTATTATTTTTTCAATTATCTTTTAATCAAAAATCCTCAATTAGCTATCAGCATGCCTCTTAACACCTCTCTGTCATTGTTTGTCTCACTTTAATAGAGGGAGAGCATGCCTCAGAGCCTTTAGCAAGCAATAGTAGCTTGCAGAAATTTAGTAACATTGTTTTGTTTTCACTATATTTTTAAGACTATCATCCATGTCAATAAAGTATGTGATACACTGATTTTCCATCATTCACAATGATGAGTAAATTAACAAGAAGGTGAACTTAAAATAGCATAAATTATATGCAGATACTACAAAAATTATGGGAATGCTTTGTAAATGAATGAAGTTTGGAAATACTACTATGTGAGGTATTACTACAAATAAGAACTGACTTCTCTCTCCCTCATTTAAGCACACACACAAATATAAATATACACAAACACAGGTCACATAACTAATTAATTCAAATGAACAATCAAAAGCCACAAAACACTTGTAGAAGACATTCAATAAAATGTCTATTGTATGTGCCACTTGAGAATAATTACTACTTTTGTATGATCTTACTTTGATAATCTCTCACTGTACATATAAGAGAAACACTCAGTGTTGTCTGAAAGCCATCATGACAATTATTATTCTGCAATTTATCTGACATACCTTATAATCTTTGGGTCGGCAGCAGCCAAAATGAGAATGATCTGAAAAAAGATGTATAAAAGAATTAAAGTGTAAATATTTCATAGCAAAAAGAAGTTGGTTTCACCTTTAATTTTGGCTACTATCACTGCTTCTACAATTATAATTCATACTGCACATTTTGGAAATACTTCAAAATCCTTCAACAATGTTACATCATCCAAAATGATAAGCTAACTAGTTAAAGTCTGTATTGGGTCTTCAGTAATTAAGTGATTTCACAAATTGTTAATACTATTTTCATTAGAGTAAGAGATATACAAATACAGACAGCAATGATTTTTAGTTAAGCTAAAAATATTTTTAGGTAAACTAATTTATGTACAGAAAATGGATAATTTTTAGTTGATAACCAGTTAATGATAAAATACAATTTGTATGTATAGACTTAGCAAGATATTGTGAATGTATTTTTGGAGTCCATGCTAGAACCAAATGGGTGTGATAAAATAGGACCAGCTTTAGAGGGTGGTAGCATACTGCAGTGTTTTGACTTTGTTGACGAACAGATTTGCATTCCATCCCAAGCTCCAACTGTATGACTTAGGGCACATTACTTAACCTTTCTAAGTCTTAGAATGCTAACATATCTGATGTACCTCTTTTATGACATTGTTTTACAGATATATTACATGAAAGGCACTAAATTAAATGTTAACCTTTATTACTAATACCACTGTCAACAACATTATTATTGTCTGAATTGGACAAGCATGGATGAGTTCAAGCTCAAATTCTGCCAACTATCAGATATATAGTTCTGTTCAAATTATAGAAACATAAGCTTATGTTTCATTCCCCACTTTAAAAGTATAAAGACACTGCCTATCTTACCTCAAAAAAGAGTCACTGTGAATAATATTAAACAATTTGTGAAAGTCCCTGGAATAGTACCTGTCACACAATGTGTTTTTAAACTAACTCTAAATCTCTTCCTTATATAACAACCATTACATTGTATATGTGCACGTTTGGTTTCATTCATTACTTAAGGCACTCAATTTTTAAGAATCAATTTGTAGGTGTCATAATCTCTGTTATATTGATAGTCAAGAAAATCTGAACCATAATTTGCGATTCTACTTCCTCACTCATACATTTCAGTAAAAAACACTCTAAGAATCTGTTTTACCTTCCTAAACCACTTTATCAAAAACAAAAAAAAAGGCTACATAAGAGAGAACCAAAATAGCTGGTGTTCTGTAAATTTTTTAGCATTTTTTATTGTATAAGATATTATTTTCTAAGTGCCCTGAACCTCACCAGAAGTCAGCTGAAATATTAATGTTTTCACACAAGCCATCTTCTCCATTTAAAGTACTTTTCAAAACTTTTTTTAAAAAAATGAATCCCAGGCTAACTCCTCTTTTATATAGTCTAATATACAGCATGGTCCCAAATAGCAGAAGAAATAACTAAATGATAAGGACATACCGAGCCTAATTATCTAAAAATGCTAACTTTGAAAATTAAGGTAATAATTTCTAGAAGTGGTATATATGTTCTGGCAGCTACCATAATATTAAAAGTTTCAGCATATTAAAATACTGACACGTCTTCTGCTGTCCATAATCCATTTATAAATTTATCATACTTCAAACAGGTTTAGAATTTTCTTTCATTTGTATAAATTAAGCTATTACTTCTAGCTGAGATTTATCAATGTTCATATTTAATCACCCTTACCAACAATAGGTATTAACTATATTCTAAATGTCGGAAATAAAAGAGATAAAAGTCATGGCCCATGGCCGAGAAGTACTTACAATCCATTTTGGTTAAGTTATACAAAGTTAAAGAGCAGCAGTATAAAGAATAGGTTAAATGTTAAATGGTAAGACAATACGATAAAAAGTTGTATCAGAGAGCAATCCCTCAAGGTTAAAGGTAATCAAAATAAACTTCCTCAAGGTGAAGAAACTTGAGATGGGCATAATAAAGAGGTCTCACTTAGGAAAAGAATAAAGAAAAAGAAGCTAGTTCTTTCTTGTGTGTGTGACTTTTTTCTTTATTTGAGACAGAGTCTCTCTCTTACCCTGGGTAGAGTGCTCTGGAGTCATCACAGCTCACAGCAACCTCAGTCTCTTGGGCTCAAGAGATCCTCTTTCCTCAACCTGTCAAGTAGCTGAGATTACAGGAGTCTGTCGTGACAGCTGGTTGGTTTTTCTGGTTTTAGTAGAGACGAGGGTTCTCACTCTTGTTCAGTCTGGTCTCAAACTAATAACTCAAACAATCTACCCATCTCAACGTGACAGAGTGCTAGGATTACAGGTGTGAGCCACCGCACCTGGTCTTGTACATGTAATGCTGAACAACTTACTTTACTTCTTTAAACCCTAGAGGATTTTGTTGGCCATAAAATGGGAATTAGTGATAGTCTCTAACTTTATGAAGCTACCATGAATACTTAACCAATGTACTACGAGTAAAGCATTTAGAATAGCAGCTAGTAGAAAACACATATTCATTAAATGTTAGCTATTATTTGATTCTCCATTAACTTCAAGAAATAGGTGTTATATAGGGCCAGGTGCAGTGGCTCATGCCTGTAATCCCAGCACTCTGGGGAGGCCAAGGGGGAAGGATAACCTGAGCTATCAGGTTCAAGACCAGCTTGAGCAAGAGCTGAGGCAAGAGAATTGCCAAGAGTTTGAGGTTGCTGTGAGCTGTGATGCCCTAGCACTCTATTGAAGGCAACAAAGTGAGACTCTGTCTCAAAAAAAAAAAAAAAATAGGTGTTATGAACTAATGTTTGTGTCCCTCCAAAATTCATATATTGAAGCCCTAACTCCCAAAGTGATGATATATAGAGATTGGATCTTTGGGAGATAATTAAAGTTAAGGTGCGATTATGACAAGGAGGCCCTAATAATGGGGTGAATGTGCTTATAAATAAAGATATCAGAGAGTTTATTCTCTTTCTCTATGTCTCTCTCTCCATCCCCTCAGTCACCACCCACCCCTCAGCCTCCACACACAAAAGTCATTTGAACACACAGCAAGATGGTGGCCACCTACAAACCAAGAGAAGAGACCTCAAACAAAAACTACCTTGCCAGCACCTTCATCTTCCTAGTTTCCAGAACTGTGAGAAAATAAAAATGTCTCTTGTTTAAACCACCCAACCTATAGTATTTTATTATGGCAGGCTGAAAGGACTAATATTAACATAATATATAGGATCGATAATTTCTATTTTGCATTCCAGAGATTGACTTCCTATCTAACTGACAAGTGATGGTATTAAGTCTTTTATTAGTTCAGTGCTACTTCTAGTAATATAAAGATAGTATTAATAGATTTCCCTATTATAAAACAAAAGCAGATAGGAGAATAAAACTGTCATTAGTCTCAAAAATGACATCAGATTGTGGATTTGCTAACTAAATGAATGTGACATATAATAATAAAATGCCAAGCAGTGATTAACAGTTCTGGTTAAAAAATATATATATAGTAGTCATAAAAACACTTCCTTAGCCACCATTACTGAGAAGCTAAGATCCATTTTATCTCTAAAGTCACCACTCACACTCAGATGAGTTGGATAATTCAGAGCCTCTGTACCCTTTCTCTCTGTATAGTTGTCCTTCATTTACTGACTGAGATACAACTCAGTCCCAAGAGACCAATCTTAACTTTAAGCAAGGACTTGAGGAGCTTTAATCTAAAACTCAACTCTCTGAGGGTGGCGCCTGTGGCTCAAAGGAGTAGGGCGCTGGCCCCATATGCTAGAAGTGGCGGTTTCAAACCTAGCCCCAGCCAAAAACCTCAAAAGAATAAAATATAAAAAATAAAACAAAACTCAACTCTCTGTATCAACTCATTGATTCTATTAAAGTAATTCCTAAACTCAGTCCTACCAATTATAGCTAATATGTGTTGCCCCCTATGTGTCAATCCTTATTTTGGCAACCTCCACAGTACTCTACTATGAAGGGTACTACTATCCACTACTTCAGTCCATTCTGGGCTCTGCTATAACAAATATCTGAAACTGGGTAATTTATAAGTGGGAATTTATTTTCTCACAGTTCTGGAGGCTGGGAAGTCCAAGATCAAGGTGCCAGCACCTGGCAAGGGCTTTCTCATAGCACCATCACACGGCAGAAGGTGAAAAGCAAGGAGAGGGCAAGAGAGTCTAGTGAAATCTCTCTTCCTGGCTTACAGATAGCCACTTCCTATTTAAGGCCTCACGTGGCAGTGAGAGAGGGAAAGAGCACGCTCTCTGGTGCCTTTTCCTATAAGAACACTAATGCCATGATGAGGGCCCCATCCTCATGACCTCATCTAAACTTAAACAATTCTGAAAGGTCCCATCGCTAAATACCTATCTTCAGGGATTAGGTAGGCTTCAATACATGAATTTTTAGGGGATACAATTCAATTCGTAATAATGTCCTTGTCAAAACAATTTATACATAGAGAGGGAGGCATAGAGGGGAAAGTTAAAAAGAGAGAGCAGGAAGAAGAAAGCAAATATTACTATTTGTAGGTACTAAATGAAAGGTATATGGGAATTCTTTGCACTACTTCTACTTTTCTGCAAGTCTGAAACTTTGTCAAAATGAGAAGTTAAAAAAAGCAATTGATCTCTCAGATCATACTTCTACCTAGTAGAGATTAAAAGTAGAAACTGTATCAGTTCTGCTGGCAAATATATAATTGTCAAGAGAAATCAGACACTTGAATGCTCAAAAAAAAAAAAAATCTTCCAAAGAAACATCTATGTTGAAGTTTGTTTCCTTTGTCCTGTTCTTAAAGCTCATTTTCCACGTCCATAAGTTTCTTCCGAGAGGGGGAAAAGAGTGTAACATTTGTTTCTAATTTTCTATAATCTACTATTTTGGATATAAGAGACTTATTGATTATCACATCTATTTCCCTGTTAGTGCTAAAAATATATGTATAAAATGAACAAGCACGGTGGCGCCTGTGGCTCAGTGGGTAGGGCGCCAGCCCCATATACTGAAGGTGGAAGGTTCAAACCTGGCTCAGCCAAACTGCAAAAAAAGGGCCAGGCTCTGTGGCAGGTGCCTGTAGTCCCAGCTACTCAGGAGGCTGAGTCAAGAGAATTACCTAACCCCAGGAGTTGGAGGTTGCTGTGAGCTGTGACACCATGGCACTCTACCGAGGGTGACAGAGTGAGACTCTATCTCTACAAAAATAAATAAATAGATAGATAGATAGATAAGCAAGCACAAACTTGGCATATTCTCAGAAAAGATTATTACATTTTCTCATTTTTTAAAAAAAGATTATACACTACAGTTTAGAAAATGAAAGAGATGAAGCTCCCATGTTATGATTCCATTTTTTTCACTGTATGTCATTTTTCTTCCTCTATGACTTTCTCAGTGTGCAGTAAATTAACTTTAAAGATGTAACAGTGGAAACAAGGCTTGACTTGACTAGCTCCACTGTGTTGCAGACCCCCTGCAGCAATATCCTTTAGGTTAAAAGCTTCTGTTTAAGTCTTCACATAGGCCAGCTAATTATAGGAAGAATTTAGTTTGTAATACAACTCTTAAAAAAAAAATAACTAAAACATCATTTAGTTCCTTTCCCCAAACGGACTCGCAGGGAAGTAAGGAAAGTACCCATGTGAGTACAATAATACTGTGTTGAAGAGTTATAGGAACACTAGATCTGACCTTCATCCTCCAAAGTTAACCAACCAAGAACAAAGAGGTTTCACAACCTTCTTGGACCCTTGCTGATGCTCCAGTGTCTGCAGTTCTTGGTTATCTCTTGCAACACCCCTCAACATAAAAAGAAGCCTAAACTTCATACTAATTTACCATTGATGGTTTTTTTTAAAGATATGTTGCTTTTATTCAAAATAACAAAATACTTGACAAGTTTCAATCACAAAATTTGAACTAAACTGCAATCCCATACAACAACTCTGTGAGGTAGGTATCTGCACAGCCACAGGAACAGTACAAGTCCCTTCTTCCCTGTTCCTCCCAAACACTGAGAATACAGCAGCTGAAACCACTGTTCTGGTGGGCAATTAGAACAGTTTCCCCTGTCTTGTTCCCCACAGAGCTGCCCAAGTTATTACCTGTTCCTGGGGATGGACCATTTGTTTTTTGTGACAGTTATAATATTTAAAAAAATCCAAATTGTTGCTTTGATTTATATGATCTAACTCTGAATCACTGACATATTACTATGGGGTTTAAAATACTGATTGTTGCTTAAAATATTCCCTCAAATCCCTTCTGCATTTATCAGTAGTGATAAACAAAGGTGACAACAAACAGGTCTAAAATTCTAAGATGTCAGCACATACCCTTTTCAATTTCATAACACTTTGGATTATACCGTGCTTTTGTGTGTTACAAAATTTGGTACAATATACCTCGTATAGTAGGAAAGCCTACATTCCAAATATTACAATAAAATTACTATAACCAAAAATGTGACACTTGGAGCCAAACACATGCACAGAGAATAGAATCCTGTCAAAAAATGACATTGCTATAGCCCTACACAAAATTCGTAACTGGTAGGAAATGCATTTTCAGCTTGGTAAATGGTGGTGTAATCAAGTCCTATCGCTTAGCTTTTCAAGTTGGTGATTACAGCTGGTATGATTTTCTGTGATGTATGCCACCCTATCAGACATTTTATTTGGAAATGTGAATTTAGGATCCATGAAGTCTTGATGTGTCATCTTTCTAGACCTTTCCTCCCAGGAGTACCTGCTGTCCTATTCTGATGAAGGCATAATGTACTATGAAAGATTTCAACAGATCCCAGTTTCTCTCTTGCTTCCTATCTTGACAATGACCTTTGTGTTCATCTAAACATCCTATGCGGCAGCCCTACTAAGTTTAATGCCATTTCTATTGCTTATTTGTTAGGTGACATCAGGCAAAAAACTTCATCAATAATAGCATGGGGATTCCATCTGTGAAAGGGAAGGTGATGCCCTTCTCCCCTTGCAGAGTTGTCTAAGGTTAAAACAAAAAGTGTGCAGGAAGCTGTGTTAAGTACGCCATGCTGATCTGAGCATCATTCCTTTTTCCTTAGCTTTGTCCTAGGCAAAGGAGAAAATACAAATTGATGTTTCACTTAGAATCTCATTAACTGATGGATAATCTGATTAATTTAGGAGAATGTGACAGATATTCTCCTTGTCTGTCTGAAGTTCATGAAGCTCACTAATTAACGGATAACAGTGACACCAGTGACTGCAGATGACAATGCTTATACTGACTCCTGGGCATCACCTTACATCTGCTGCCCTAAATTCACCAGTGAGCAAAGCCAGCTGGAGTGAGTGAGGGTCTCCTAACACTTGTGTTGATTCTTCTCACTTTTATTCACTCTGCTTAAGACATGAGGCATCTGGACCACGTGCTGCCATCTTGAGAGTATCGTCAACATCTGAGGATATAGAAAACTAACCAACTGGGGCTAGGGCTAACCAGTAAATTCTCTTGTCAAATTTAAATAGCATTTCTCGTACCTTCCCAGAGGCTTTCATGCTCATAGACAAGAAGATCCATTTTCCTTAGAAACACATCAAACTACTAGTGTTCACAGTATTACCCGAGTTCCTAAAAAATGTTCCCCTTACAACTTCTATCTACTCCTACAAAAGGACCAAACTCTTGTTTAATATTTTAACTCTGAACATCAGGTATGCTGACGGAGCTCAATGGTTTTCATCTTAATTCCTCCTTTGATTACAAAGTGTTCTGTAAACTAGAATACGAAATCAAATTACAAAGTTCAAGTTTCTTCTTTCAGTTTTAGCTGGTAACAAAGAATTATACCAGAATGGAAAAGCAGAACTGCTCCAAATACACAAAACTCAGCTAGTACTGAAAGAAACACTGACTTCCTCCATTGTATGGTATTTTATTTTAACAAAAATAATTATGATGAGTTTCACAGATATATATCCTCATGTAGGTACCCACTGAGGAGGAAAAACTGGATAAATAGTACATTTAACAGTATCTTACTATACATCCAATTTAAGTAATTTTAGGGAAAATATAAAAGCATCCCTTTTTATATAATTCCGTATTTGCTTCCAGACAACACAGAATCAAGATACAACTGTAGATCATTATAATTCTAAACTTAACATTGGTGCCTGCAACATGTAAAGTTCCAGTTATGTATCGCTAGGCATTTGTCAAATGATAATCAAATGTTTTGTTACATAGCGGTGTTAAGCTTATAAGATAATATACAAATGCTTTATACCGCCATGGGTCCTTCTGTTGGTTTTTTTACATTAGCTCAGATATTCCAGTAAACTCGCATTGTTTTCATCTGGTTAGCCTTTGAGTTATCACTTCTCGATACATAATAGAGATGTAGATGAGCAACAAAAAGATAACAAAGAAATCATCTAGAAAGCCGAGAATTCCAAACAAGGCTTCAGGCACAAAATCCAGAGGTGATATAAGGTATAAAAAAGCTCCCATTAAGCAAAGTATTATCCTAATGCAGAACATCCAGAAAAGGCCCCCAACTGAAAACATTTTCCTGAATGCATGCCTCAGTAAAGTGGGGAGATCCATAATTCTCTCCATAATGGATCTGGGCTGCCCTGAGAATCTCCAGTTATAACCATTAATATTTTGATGTAATCTTACAGCATCCCAAGACTGATCATCTTCACCAAATACTGTCAGGAGTAAAGTTACCGTTTGTCTACAGATTGGACAACTGATTGCCCCGAGCCATGAACCGTACCGCCAGAAAGCAACAATGCAGGCACCACAAAAAAGGTGTCCACAATTCGTTTGGACAGGGAAGGAGGCTTGGTGTAAACAGATAGGGCATGTCGGTGTAGAACTGCTGTCGGGCAGCAGCAGGTGCACCCTGTTCAGTTTGAAGTTATTCTCGATGCACCCCTACTAGCTCTTGGTTTTCTGGGTGAATATTTTGATGTACGTTTCTGAAAAGTGCATACACCAGAGTAGCAACCAAAGCGAAAGTGACCACAACTGCCGCAAGTACTTGGTCACTTACTCCTTCTAGAACTGAATTATCATCCAGTTTCAAACTCTGAACTTCACCTTGAAATTTGGCCATTCCAGGTCTAGAACCACCGTGACGCCCTCCACTGCGGCCTTCCACCATCTCCAGGCGCCTCCGAAGGGAAACGGGGTACTTCTGAGGCTCAGACCCAGCTTCCTGGAGGAAGGCAGAGCCCCGGGGGGTTGGAGGCAGCGACTCCCGCCTGAGAGAGCCCCAGCAGCCTGGCGGCACTCCGCCAGCAGCCTGGGGCACCCTCCCCCCTACTACTCCCAAAACCCCGCCACACCGGGCCCACCATTGATGGCTCTTTAAAACACTAGGCCTCCATCTCCTGGGTTTGCTGGTTCTCCACTTAAAGGTTGCTTTCTTTGCCCCAACACCGTATATCTTGACTTACTGTCCTACAGCAGTGGTACCATATTAGGCTGAGTTACAAAGGCTGGTAGTGAATACCTGCTTAACCCACTAGCCAACACCTACAAATATTAATACTCAAATACCCTTAATTATATAATACTGTTTAACCATATTCATAAAAATCACCTTTATATTGAATTTTACTTTTTGTTTTTGGCTGGGGCTGGTGTCCTACCCTTTTGAGCCACAGATGCCGCCCTATATTGAATTTTAAAAGCAACTTATCTAACAACAAGAACTAGGACTAAACATGAAAAAATATTCTTATAAACTAAACCTAAAGAATGTTATCTTTTCAGAAATATAAATAATAACTACTATGGTTATAAGGACAGCTGATATGCATCAAGCATCTTTTGTGTTAGAGCATTCTATGTGGCAACATTTGTCATCTTATCTGCATTCTTTAATAAATAAACTTATTATCAAAGTAGTTAAAATTACTTAGGGAGAAAAGTTGAATAAAACTAAATTAAGTTATTTTTTAATAGAAGGCATTAGTTTAACATGCTGATATGTTGAATCTCAGAGAGAGAGGAGGTCTACAGTAACACACAAATTTTCTTATTTTAGAGAGTATCTATATCGATGTCCCACAAGTTGTAAAAATCTATACAATATCACATTATCTAATAATAAGACAAAAGTTTTGTTTTTGTTAACTGATACCAAGTTAAGAACTTAACTGTAGTCTAGGCAACTGAAGCAATGAAGAAAGAACTTCTAGCTTACCATTGTGCATCCTTGACCATCCATCTCTTTCACAATCTCTGCCAGGAGATCCAAACAAAGTATCAGCCCTAGGACTTGGGGGATCAACCTAGAGGAAGCAGGATTTTGATATATAAAAGACCTTAAATATTCCCAGTCTTTCAATGTTATAGCAGAAAAATGACAATAGTACAGAGACCACATATCATCTGGTTAACATGATGGTGTCCATAGGGTCAGGTAAGTTCCAAAGTCAAATATTTTGCTGTTCATTTTTAAGTAAAATTAAACCTAAACTCCAAAAATGTTTATGTATGTATTTGGGCCTACTTTAAAATGAACAGATTTGCAATTGAAATGTCTATTCTCCATTGCTTATTTTGCTTTCTATCAAAACATTTACAAAAGAGCAATCCATTTTGCCATACTTAAAAACCAAGACTAGTCATTTGCTCTTTATCTTCTCAGCATGCACATTTTGAATTTAAATAGTGTTTTTACTTGTCTGTATTCAGAGGCCTAGCATGTGCCTTACAGCTTACTATATTGTCAACCAAATTTTCCAACCCAAAGTAAAAAGTCAAAATGATATAAACATGTAAAACAGACATCTCTGTTCATCAAAATTAAAAGCTTTTGTTCATCAGAGGACGGTATCGAGAAGGCAACCCATGGAATCAGAAAAAATATTAACAAATCATGTATCTAATAAGGAGTTATTGTCCTGACTCTATAAAAAGCTCCTACATGCATATAACTCAACAACAAAAAGTAGATTTTAAAATGGGTAAAAAACTGGAATAGATATTTCACCAAAGAGGGCATACAAATGGCCAACAAGTACACGAAAAAATGCTCAACGTCACTTATCATTAGGGAAATGGAAATCAAAATCATAGTGAGATACCATTCCATACTCATGAAGATGGTCATTATAAAAATAAATTAATTAATTACAAATGTTGGGGAAGATGTGGAGAGATTTGAACACTTATGTACTATTAGTGGGAATGTAAAATGGTACAGCTGCTTTGGAAAACAATATAGCAGTTTCTCAAAAAATTAAAAACAGAATTACTGTATGGTCTAGTAATTCTATGTCTGAGTATATACCCCAAGGAACTGAAAACAGGAGCTCAAACAGCTATTTGTACACCCATGTTAACAGCAGTGTTATTCACTTTGTACACCTGTATTTATAGCAATATTATACATAATATCTAAATAATGGAAGCAGCTTGCATATCTATCAACAGATAGATGAATGGACAAACAAATGTCATATAGACATATAAGACAATGCTATTTAACTGTAAATGGTAAGTAAATTGTGACACATGCTGCACATTGGATGAATTTAGGATGTTATGCTAAATGAAATAAGCCAGTCACAAAAGGAAAAACAATATATAATTCTATTTCTATGAGGTACCAAGAGTACCTAAATTCATAGAAACAGAAGAGGGGTAGGAAATGGTAGACTAGAGGCAGCCTGACAGAACCCTGCTCCCAAGGAAAGAAGTGAAAGGTGCAGGGAGCTGCCTACATAGAAATCACTCTTCTCTGAAGCAGCATTGTGAAGTCACAGAGAAGCAACATGCAGGACACTTAGTGTGGAGGAAAAAAAAACACCAAAAAACAGGGTGGTACATATAATAAGATCAGAGAAAGCAAGGGAAACAATAGAATAGAATGCTAGAGTGCCTAAAGCTGTCCTGAGGTCTTGGGTACACTGTACCAGCTCTGTACCTTGCAGGAGTGGGAGTAGACTGACCTGTGGCTTCCCTGAACTGTGCTCTGGAATTTGGAGCTAAGCACTTCACTCCTAGAGCACAACAGGATCTGAGCAAGGGGAGTGACCATAGCATAAGAGGCTCTGAGCTGAGAGGCTGTAGGCAAATGCTTTGGGGCCTAGGTGGGGCAATGGAGAGCTATGACCTCTGCCTGCCCGACATGGCATCCATGAGACCTCCATGCCTACACAGTGGCCTGCTGCTTGCTTTGCCTGGAATCCAACCTCTAGGCCCCAGCTGCCTCTAGACTGCTTGGTCCTGACCGCACCCTCCAGGTCAGATCAGCCCACCAGCTGCACAACCCTGCTTCTGGCACAGAAGCCCTGCTCAGAGGAACTGCTTTTGCCTCCACCCTACTTATGGCTTGGAGGCTCTCAAGTCAGGGTACACAGGGCTCTGACCTGAGAAGCTTTGGGTGGCACTTCAGGAGGCCCTGAGTAGAGCATGGAGAGCTCTGTGTCCCTGGGCCACTGCAGCCAACCTCCGTCAGCCTGATTTGACATCCACAGGGACACTTTGCTGGAGAGCAGCCTTCTGCCTGTTTAGCCGTAGCTCACCTCTCTGAGCCCTGACTGCCTCCTGCCTACTTGGCCCTGACTCCACCTTCCAGGTTGGATCAGCCCACCATCTGCAGCATCCTGCTTCTGACTTAGCAGGCATGCTCAGAGTTTCTGCTTGTGGTTTCTCCCCAGTCCCACCTCTGAGGCTCTCACACCAGAAACTGAAGTTCTGCTTCTGTGCCTCCAGAACTTCCACCAGGCCCAAGATGCCATTTACAAGTCTCCAGGGTACACCTTATCAATTCTTTCAACGAATGTGAATGGCTTGAACTCCCCACTAAAGAGACATAAGACTGACTAAAAGGATAAAAAAAAGTAACCAAGTATCTGCTGTCACCAGGAAACACATCTACCCCACAAGGACATGTTCAAACTCAAGGTGAAGGGATAGAAAACAATATTCAATGCAAATGGAAACCAAAAGAAAGCTGGTGTACTGGTTGTCCTATCACAGCACACAGACTTCAAATCAACAAAGTAAGAAAGACAAAGATGGTCATTAAATAGTGATAAAGGGAAAAATTCAACAAGAAGCCATAACAACTCTAAAAGTCTATGCACTGAACACAGGTATATCAGATTCATAAAAGAAATCCTACTTGATCTACACAAAATGATAAAAATAGCACCATTAACAGCCAGAAACTTTAACACTACACTGACAGAATGAAACAGATCCCACAAAGAGAAAATAAAGGAACAATGGACTTGAATAGAACTATAGAACAAATAAATGGACCTAACAGACTTTCATAGAACATTCTATCAAAAACCACTGAACAGGCTAAGCACCCATAGCTCAGTGAGTAGAGCACCAGCCACATACACCTAGGCTGGGGATTCGAGCCCAGCCTGGGCCTGCTAAACAACAACAACTGCAAGTAAAAAATAGCTAGGTACTATGGCAGGTGCCTGTAGTCCCAGTTACTGGGAGGCTGAGGCAAGAGACTCGCTTAAGCCCAAGAGCTGGAGGTTGCTGTGAGCTGTAATGCCACAGCACCCAACCGAGGGCAACCTACTGAGACTGTCTCAAAAAAAATACTGAATACATGTTCTCATCAGTTCATGGAAAATAAGTCTAGGTTACAAAACATGTTTCAACATATTTAAAACACCAGAAATTATAACATGCATCTTCTCAGATTAAAATTAGACATCAACATCAACAACAACAACAAAAAAAAAATTTAAAAAGAAAGAAATTAACACCAACAGAAATACTCATCTCTACACAAAGTCATGGAAACTAAACAGCCTACTGCTAAACCATAGTTGGGTAACGGTGGAAATTAATCAAAAGATTGTTCACACTAAATGATGAAGGAGACACAAGTTATCAAAACCTGTGAGACACAGCTAAAGCATGTCTGAGAAAAAAATTCATAACCTTAAATGCCTACATGCAAAAGACAGATCAAAAATTAACAATCTAATGAATTGTCTCAAGGATCTGAAAAAGGCAGAGCAAACCAACCCCAAACCCACCAGAAAAAAATAAGCAGGATCAAAGGAAAACTAAATGAAATCAATAACAAAAGAATTATACATAAGATTAATGTAATATAAAGTTGGTTCTTTGAAGAGATAAATATGAGGCTTCTGGCTAGATTAAACAGGCAGAAAAAGACTCTTCCTTTCTTTTCCATTTAATTTGTAATTGTGGACAAACATGAAATTAAAGGCATTCTTAATCAAACATACAACTAAAACATTATCTGAATATTGTTTAAACAACCAACAAAATATAATCAGAACTTATAAGAAATTCTATAGGAATGACGAAAACAATCACAATCACCTCAATAATATATTATCATTTAAAACTATCCATTACACTGTATATTTTATTTTATAATTAGAAACCTGTAACTTTAGGATAAAACAGTAAAGGATTCATAGTCAAAACAAAAACATATAATGAAATGTTGCTTTAAGGCACATTTAAGTTTTTTAAAAGGGTAACAAAGAAAATCTGAACTTTCAGATGTGTATGTTCAAGAAGCTATTAGATTGCCAAAGGGGCTTATTTACAGATTGAGTTCATTCATTTTAGAAGTTAGAAAAAACAGATTAAAGATAATAGTCAGAAATATTTTTATAGATATCCCAAAAAGTTTTTTTTTGCTTTGTACTTAAATCTTGAGGTGCAGTATTATTATATATTTTAATATATCTATACAAGGGACTTCAAAATGTTCACAGAAAAAATGAATTAAAAGATAAAAATATAAACTTTACTTTTCAACACAAGTTTTATCAAGGTCAAGACACTTTTAGTAGGCAATGACACCAGCCATTTAGTTCATCCATACTTAAAGAAATGGGGGTCCTGGAAATTTAACCATATCAATGTAGTAGTACATTATTAACTGAGGAAAAATGGCTGCCCTTTACAGATTCTTCAAGATTAGGAAACAAGAAGTCAGAATAAGCCAAATTAGGACTGTAAGGTAGATGTCTAATGACTTCTCATCAAAACTCTGGCAAAGTTGCCCTTGTTTGATGAGAGCAATGAGCAAGAGCATTGTCCTAGCAAAGTATTCTTTTTGGTAAAGCATTCCAGGGTTGTCTTCTGCTAAAGCTTTAGCTAACTTTCTTGAAACATTCTCATAATAAGCAGATATTATCATTCTTCGGCCCTTCACAAAGTCAACAATCAAAATGTTTACAGTATCCAAAGAAACTATCATTATGACTTTTGCTCTTGACCTTTTGTCCTTTTGCCCTTTTGCTTTGATTAGACCTCTTCTACCTATTGGTAGCCACTGCTTTGATCGTGCTTTGTCTTCAGGATCATACTGGAAAAGCCATGTTTCATCTCCTATTACAATTCTTTGAAGAAATGCTTCAGGATCTTGATCTCATTTGTTTCAATTTCTATTGAAAGCTCTGCTCTTGTCTGCAACTAATCTGGGAACAAAGTTTTTGGTACTCACCAAGCAGAAAGTTTGGTCAACTTTAATTTTTCAGTCAGAACTGTGTAAGCTGAACCAGCTGAGATGTCTATGGTATTGGCTATTTCTGCTGTTAGCTTAGGTAAAGAACATCATTTCAAAGAAAACTTACTTTCCATTATAAGTTTTACGCAACCTAGTGTGGTCAGGGTCTTCCTTTTCTGAAAGAATACTTGGTTTTCTTTTAAAATGCCACTCTGCCATTGTAGTACTAATGTTAACTATAACCAAGTTCAATTTGTAGAGGAACTTACACTGTCTACACAAAAAGAAAGGAAAACAGTACTTATAGGATTTAAAAGGCATTTATAATGTAGTTTCATCTTTGCCAAGTTTAAAGACAGAAACATGTCCTTTTATTCTAAGTTAATTTTTCATTTTAGATTGCTAGGTTAACAGTTCAGGAAATAAAATTATTAATATAAGCTAAAAGTTGAAAGACATTTAAAGAATATTTTAATGGAAGAAAAGATGTGATTGATTTCAAATTGAAATGCTTACATGTCTAATCACAAATGGAGGCTTATCTGTTTCTTTTTTGAATTCATAGGGTCCCAGGTTTAAATGGGCCAGCCGCCGCCTGGTGTCCTCAGATAGCTCACACATCCGTCTTTTTGTGTAGGGAGATGGAGAATGTGATTTTGAAGAAATTGTAGGCTGTTCGTAGTTTTTTGCATTTATACAATATTTGTTTCTCTCAGGTGACTTGGATTTTTTCTTTTGTGATCTTGATGATCTGCTTTGCAGTCTGCCGTGTGATTTTTCAACTGGAGCCAAATGGTAAGTAAATTTATCCTAAACATAAAAAACAAAAATTAACTTGGGCAGAAGAGATTTTTTAAAAATCCCACTTGGAGAAAAAAAATTTAAGTCATTTTACTAGGACACACTAACTCTATCAAAGCCAACCAGATTAGTCTTTCCTATCTGTCTATCTGTGCTGATCTTGGGAAAAGTCAAATCCATATTCTAGATAACTCTTTCTATAGTAGTTAACAAAGCACATTATATCGAACTTCCTTCTTAAGTCCAACTAACGAGGGCTTTATGAAAATAAAGCCCAATGCTCAATCATTTGAAAAATCTAAGAAACAAGATCAGAAAAAATTATTTTTCAGTATATTAAAAAATCAATGCAAATACTAGC
>NW_003852554.1:4076213-4077731 GCF_000181295.1 Otolemur garnettii | reverse complement strand
TGATTTAAATTGTCACTTCTTATTAAGGTAACATTTTATTCAAAAAGTCTCTGCCTTATAAACACCTTAATAGTTTAATAACAAGCAAATAATATAAGAATTCTTCATGTTTTATCTGGAGTTATAAGCAGCAATTCAATTTTGAATCTCTGAATGTCTTCCTAACTTTAACCATGTTTAACCACAAATCCTACCTCCCTCTCTACTTTTTCAACTGTCTTCCCTATTTGCTAAAGGTATCTAAGTAAATTAAATAAAAACATGAATACAAAGGAAAAGAGTCAATTTTTTTTTAAAGTAGATACAAAAGATAGAAAATACATTTTCCTAACTGGAAAAATAAGCCTATGAGTTTCATTCAGACCAGTACCATCAGATTATTCCATCTTTCCTTCTACGGTAGTTTTTGGTATGCTCCTGGACCTTTTCCCACGTTGCACAATGACTTCAACAAGTAATCCAGAATTTTTCTATCTTGTCTCACTTTCATCCATCTCTATGACATCAAGCAGACTCACAGAAGCAAGGAATGTTAACATCAGAAAGGACCTCTGAGGTTTACTGAAACCTTCAGGCAATGGATTTTTCCAAGACCTTGGAATCAGAGTTTCTATTTCCCAGTTTTAATTCTTTCTACTGTATCTTGGATTTCATAATTTTCTAGATCCACTGCATGCCCAAATCTAAAAATTCATTGTTGACCAAAATCTCTTTTCTTCAACCTACTTCATCTACTCTCACTGTCACTTGCCCTCCTTGCCTCCTCAGTCCCTGGAGCTCTTTCTAGAGTCCTTTAAACATTCTTAGTATCTCTCACCTTCAGACCCAGCAGAACTCAGAATCATTCATCTCAGCAGTTCTATAAAATTCCTTCTTACATACTCACCTCTGATTATGCCAAAACTTAAGTAATTAACCTCATCTTCTTGATTAAAGTTTTTGAATGCTGCATACTACTAGAGGAAGTTATAAACTACACAGTTCCTACTACAAATGCACACTGTCTAACCTTACCTCATTCCTTAATGTACACTATTCATGCCTAGTAAAACTTAAAATAGTGACTGTGTTGTACTGTTTATAAAACGGCTGCCATAATTTCCCTTTCTGTATCCAACCTAGAGTAGTTTCTCCTCCTATGTATGATGACTTTAGATTCAACCATATGACTTCCTGTGGACAACAGGACAATGACTTAAAAAGTGTCTGTCCTCTTTTGCTCCTAAAAACTTTCCTGCCACCACATAAATGAGTTGGAATTATTAGCCTGATAGATAATGAGATTCTCATGACTATTGCCCGACCTGAAATCAAGCTCATTGGGAATAAAGTCTATCCTCAACCAAAAATTCTGCCAACTGCCAGGTATACGAGTGAAGCCATCCTAAATCATTCAGCCCTAATCAGCCAGGCCAGACTAAAAGAATTGACCAGCAGATCTACAAAAGTATAAGAAACACTTGCTGGTTTAAGCCACTAAATTAGTGAGGTTTATAATAAAGCAAAAGGCTGCATGAT
>NW_003852554.1:4071433-4075825 GCF_000181295.1 Otolemur garnettii | reverse complement strand
CTTCTACACGTATTTCACCTGTTGTCACCTTTACCTCTCCAACAATCTTAATTCTTAAGAAATAGCCTTAGTAACAGTGACAGTAGTCCTTATTTTATCTGTCCTATGTCAGGCACATTAGGTATATTCTCTAATTTTTGTGGCAGCGTTATGAGAAAATGGAACCAAGATCTGTTGTTTTTAAAGCATATTAAACACTATCTGAGACTATTTTCTCACATCTCTGTTCAATAATGATCAAAAGACAAATATTTAAATTTTAAGTCAAAAAAATAAATATACAGAAGAGAATTATCAAAAGCTTACTGGGAAAAAAAGTTAATTCATAAGTACAATGAAATTACTAATAGGTAATGGTTTTATATTTAAAAAGAGCTCTTTTACCAAACTGTATACTTAGAATGTACGTACTTTTCTATGTATATATTTCGGACAGAAAGTTAAAAGAAAAATAGACTTCACTACCCATCCATTAGATAGACATAGAGTGGATAGAAAAATCATTCAGGTAAAGCATTTCTAATAAGTGTGCACAGTGCATATCTCAAAAGCAAGTAAATAGTATATCCTTATCTGCCCTAAAAGCTATATTTCAGCGTGCATTTAAAAAATAAATGACTATACCCTGACTCTGAAATACTAAAGATCCTACTAAATGGAATAAGTATGGTCCCCTCAATAATTCTATATTTTACCTTTACTACCTTAAGACACAGTTAGCATCTTCAGCAAATTTACTTAAAAGCTGATAATTCAGTAAATTAACATTCTACTCCTTCCATGATAGGCCCAATCCTGTCCTGTTTGATGAGTCCACTGGGCTTTAGATATTACTGTCTCTTAATCACAGGTAGGTCATTGTCACTAGATCACAATGTAACTGCCTGAGTAAGGTGCAGCCATTATTAGATAGCCTGTAGACAAGGTAGCAAGACCATCCTGGTGACTCAGTAAGATGTTAGACCAGAAGGGAATATTAGATCCAGATATGTTAGACAACTATGGGCAGTTTTCAAAAACACAGAGGTACTCAGGCTGGAATGTCTAAGCTCCTCTCGATATGACAGCACCAGTATGGCCACCAAAATGAGCAACAGTCCCTTGAGGAATTCAAGACACTCAAGAAACGACACTCACTAAACAACAATATACCATTCTGGGAACTCTGGACACCTTTCCTAACATTTGTAGAAATCTTTGAACATTTTGTAGAAATCTGTAACTTCTAAACCTTTACAGAAGTTTCCGATCCAGTTCTCTATGGGACTTCTTGATCCCAACATCTTTCAAGAAGCCTGATTTCTCTGTGTTGAGGAAGAAAAATATATGAAGTGAAAAACAAAACAAAACAAAACCACATGACACCCTCTATCATGTGTACTAAGTTTTTCATTCTCATATTTATTAAGATATAACCAAACTGTTAAATACCTACATTAATTGTTTTTACTTAAACTAAAAATTGACGCCCCAAGAAGTGAAAACAGCTGCAGTCCAAACAAAAGATGAATATAAACAGATAATATTAAACCATTAAAAACTTTAAGAAAATGATCTTAACCTGAGTGCGGCACTTCCTTGAACTTATCAGACATTCAGTAATAACTGAAGTTGTAGAAAATTCCAGCTTTGGAGCAATTCCCTGAGAGGAAAAATAAAGGTAATATTAGAGAGTTCCATTTTCAAGGAGTTAATTATTAGGGATAAGAATATGACCAAAAGTAATAAACACTTATCGAGGTTCACTTACTTCATTTGTTAGTTTGAAATTCTTATTAAAGACAAAAACACCATAGTAATACTAAATGCCCGCAAGCAACAGTGTTATTGCTGATGACACAGTTAAAAGTGACTATATTACTTTTTTTTTAGGTGTTAATTAATACCTTCTTTTATTTTCAAGTGTTTTCCTATAAAATTGTTTTTAAAAAAAATTTTTTTTTTTGAGACAGAGTCTCACTTTGTCACCCTCCATAGAGTGCTGGAACGTCATAGCTCATATAAACCTCAAACTCTTGGGCTTAAGCGATTCTCTTGCCTCAGCCTCCCAAGTAGCTGGGACGACAGGTGCCCACCACAATGCCTGGCTATTTTTAGAGACAAGGCCTCATTCTGGCTCAGACTGGTCTCAAACCTGTGAGCTCAGGCAATCCACCTGTGAGCCACTACACCTGACCCCAAATTATTTTAGAATTTTAATTACAATATTATAGTTATAAACATATGAACATACTTCATGGATGTCAGTTTTTTACTTTTCACAACTTAATTGTGAAAAGTAAATATATAATTGAGACATTAGTATATTAGCTTGATTTAGCCATTCTATAATGCATACATATATATATATATATGTTTTAGATACCTCAAAACATCGTGTTGTACCTCATAACTATATACAATTTTTATTTGTCAATTAAAAATTTTTTAAAAAGAAATACTTCGGATAATCTTATTTAGGGAAAAAAACCCCACACACAGCTCTAACATATACAGTTCCTGCAAACAAAGCAGGAATAAGTCTCTCAACATTTTTTTCTATTATGTAACTTACATTCAGATCTAAGAATGATCTGGCTCCTATTTCTAATACCATTCCAATCATCAGCTTAAACATTGTTTGAGATAAGTAGGGAAAAATGATAACGTTCAAAGGAAACAGAAAGTATCTGAGAAAATATTTGGAAGCACATAATTATGCATTCACCAAAACATTAAAGAATCTCAACTGTGTCCAGGAAAGTGCAAATCAGACATTGACCAAAAGGCCTAAATTTGACACATAAACCCAGCCTGTGACCAACTATTTCTATTTGTTAATTGCCTATTATTATAAAACATATTACCCTGAAATGATAGTTTAAAACATCAGTGAACACATTATAATTTCAAATAGTTTCTATGGGTCACAAATCTGACACAAGATGAGCTGTGTGTTGCTAACTTAGAAGACTGTGGTCAAGATGCCATTTGAGTTGTGGTCATCCGAAGCTTCTCAAAGTTTGACTGAGGTTTAAGAGGTTTAAGTTTGAGGTTAAGTTAAGAGGTTTAAGAGGTAAAGTTTGACTGAGGTTTAAGAATCTGGTTCCAAAAACTGAACCTTCTCAAATTTGACTGGGGCTTGAGAATCTACTTCCCCAGAAGGCTAACTCACATGGATGTTGGTTTGAGGTCTCAGTTCCTTTCTAGGTCTTGGCAGAATCACTCAGCTCCTTATCAAATAAGCCTCTTTATGCGGCTGCTGAATGTCCTCATGACACAGTGGCTGGCTTCCTCAAAGTGGGTGATCGAAGCCACAATGATGCAGTCTGAGAACTCTAACAGTCCCACTACCACATATTCTATTCATTAGAGTTTCTGAGTACAGCTCATACTCAAGGACAGAGGAGGTAGGCTACTTTTTCAATGAAAGAGTATAAAAAAATTATGCACGGGTTTAAAACCCACCAGTCTGCTCTTTGACTAAAAATAACCTATGTTTCTCTCACATTCTAAACACATTCGTGCTCTTACCAAAAACAAAATGAAAAGTCTATCCTTTTACAATGCCAACTTGAAATTCAGGATGTTGGCATCTAAATCAAATCCCAGGACAGTTAAGGCTCCTTGGATGTAGTTCTTCAAGTACAACTTTGGGAATAAATTCCTTATGATCAGAAGACCCTGTGAACTAGAGAGACAAGCTATCTACCCATGTGCAGCAAGCACAAGACAATCACTGTAGATATTCCTGTTAAAAAAGAGAGAAAACTGGAGGCAAATAGGATACAAATTCTCAAATCCAGCCTGGGAAATGCTGGGGGTCATTGAGTAGGACCTGCTCAGAAATAACCATCCATGGTTCCTGGCTCCACATTCCAGGTTCTAGCTTCCCATCCATTGAATCATGTCTTTGAAATGAGAGGTAGGCTGCTTATAACTGCATAGTGTTCTGAACTTGGGTCTTATCTACAGAACTTTGAAGGTCCCAAAGCCCTTTCATTTTGTAATGTTTCTCCTCATTTAAGACTAAGCTGGTGGTGTTTTAGCCAATATAATGCTCTTAAAATTGCTTTGGTTCTCATGTGAATCTGGACATATTATATAACTACTACAGCCTGGACTACAACTTATCACCTTATCTCTCCCTATGTATTATTGGTCATGTAGTAAGTACTCAACTAACATTTTAGCCATTATATTTACTGACCTTTCAAACAGCTGTACCATTCAGAGTTGTTCAGAGAAACAAAAGTAATAGAATATGTAGAGTGAAAGAGATTTATTTTAAGGAATTAATTCACACAATCATGGGAGATGGCAAATCCAAAATCCATAGGGCAGGCTGGCACACAGAAAACTCAGGAAAGGATTGATGTGCAGTCTTGAGCATGAAATCTGCAGTGTAGACTA
>NW_003852554.1:4061456-4069734 GCF_000181295.1 Otolemur garnettii | reverse complement strand
AAGTGCAAATGTCCTTATGATAAAATGATCTTTTTTCTTCTGGGTAGATACCTAGTAAAGGGATTGTGGGGTCAAAAGGAACTTTTAGCTCTTTGAGGATTCTCCATACTTATTTTAAAAGGGCTATATTACTTTGCAATTCTACCAAAAGTGTATAATAAATGTTCCCTTCTCTCCAAACCCATGCCAGCATCTGAAGCTTTGCAATTTTGTGATGTAAGCCATTCTTGCTGGGGTTAGGTGATATCTTAAGGTGGTTTTGATTTGCATTTCTCTGATGATTAGGAATGGTGAGCCATCTTTGATGTGTTTGTTGGCCATTCATCTGTTTTCTTGAAAGGGAGAAGTTCTGTTCATCTCTCTTGCCCAGTGATTAATGGGGTTGTTTCTCTTTTTTATTTGATTTCTTTATAGATTCTGGTTATTAGCCTTTTCTTATATTCATAACATGCAAATATCTTTTCCCATTCTGAAGACTGTCTATTGACTTTGTTTATTGTGTTCTTAGCTGTGCAGAAGCTTTTTAGCTTGATCAGGTACCGTTTATTTATTTTTGTTGATGCTGCAATTGCCAATGGGGTCTTCTTCATAAAATCTTTCCCCAGGCTGGTATCATTAGGGAGTTTTTCTCACATTTTCTTTTAGAGTTTTTATCATTTCTTGTCTTAGGCTTCCACTCTTTGCTGGGTTCTCCCCATCTCCCCTAAACATGCAGAGTTTCAGAGTCAGCCAAGAATGTCAGCCAAGAGAGCTTATCTCAGCACTTTTTTCTGTCCCTTAATTCCAGGATCTCCTTGCCAATTTCCTGGCAGGTGTGCTGCTCTCCCCAGTTAGAAATGCAATCAGCCCACCAAAGCTGTAGGATTCTTCATCTGCTCTCAGCTGAATCCTCCATATTTCGCTGGCAAAGCCACACTATTTGTCCCACTACCCAAAATAAATTCTGGCAACCTCTAGAACCAAAGCTTCTGATTTTTGTGCCACAGTCCTCACTTACCAAGCAGGCTATTGGGAGCATGCCAGGCAAAAGAGCCACACACTCCTGCCATTTCTGCCCGAAGTTTTAGTAGTTTTTCAAGCACAAAAACCTCTTCATTTGTCTTGTCTTACTTAACCAGTTTCCAATTCCCTCAAGTTGTTATTTGTAACAATTTTCTCCAGTTTTATACTTGTTTTCAGCATTAGGAAAGAACAAATATTTAAGATGATGGATGTCCTAAGTACATTGATCTGTACAAATTATGGCTATATTAAATTATTACATGTACCTTGAAACTATGTACATCTAATATGCATTAATAAAAATAATACATTGAAAATTCACTATTCTGAGCAATACTAAAAATGAACGTTTTATTGCAAAGAGAATACATATCTAATATACATACCTAGAAGATAATATATCATGAGAATTTTTGCCTTTACTAGATATATTTGAATTGTGATTGTTCTGATCTACATGGCATAGCAGGATATGAGAGTTTCAATTTTTTATACTTTACATATCGTCAGATTAAATAAATGTTGCCAATCTTATAGCTATAAAAATGAAATCATAAGGCTGCTTTAATTTGGATTTCTCTAAATGTTAATGAGCTTAAGTATCTTTCCAAATGTTTGTTATCATCCTTAGAAAAAGAGAAAAAAGAGACAGAGAATCAGATGAGATGGGAATTGGGTGAGGAATGGAGAGAAAAGAGAGAGAGATTTGAAGAATATATGTCAAAATAACGTCTTTTTATTTTGGGTGGTTCATAAATGGGTTTTGTTAAATTATTTTCATTTAGATTTCAATATGTTTAAAATAACTTTATAAAACAAATAAACGTTAAATTAGTTCTTCACATTTAAGGTGTTGAGGGCTATTTGGTGATCCTCCATAAAAAATGAATTCAGAAAATAATAAGCAAACACTTACTCGAAGGCCAGAAATCCTCCTCATGGTAACCTGGCGGTTTGAATCATGGTGTCCAGAAATTTGGTTCGGACCCGGGAACATGAAATCTCGTGTATTTTCATCATATGTAGACAATGTTTCACCCACTACAAGAAACATATCCTATGATTCAAATTATGACAAAATATTCTCTTTAGAAACAAAATCAAGTATGAAATATTTATTGCCTGATGCCTTATTACAATAACCTGCTTCATGTCATGTTTATTTTCTATGAAAGGAAAATTTTAAAAAAAAGACATATTAAATGGATTAACACATTGCCTTTTTCAGAAATATACCACATATTAGTAATTTCTTCCTCCCCTTTTGGGGAATGGGATATTCACATAAACTCAGGGAGCACCTATGAGTTTCTAGGGGAAAAAATGTTCTTTAAAAATATGAAGATGGGGCTTGGTGCCTGTAGCTCAGCGGCTAAGGTGCCAGCCACATACACTGGAGCTGGCGGATTCGAACCTAGCCCAGGCCTGCCAAACAACAATGACAACTACAACCAAAAAAAAAAAAAAAAAAATAAAGCCGGGTGTTCTGGCAGGCGCCTGTAGTCCCAGCTACTTGGGAGACTGAGGCAAGAGAATCGCTTAAGCCCAGTTTGAGGTTGCTGTGAGCTGTGATGCTACAGCACTCTACCAAGGGTGACATAGTGAGACTCTGTCTCAAAAAAAAAAACAGTATGAACATGGCATGACATTTACATATCGATTACCATCGCCACAATTTTTTCTCCCATGTTTATCTTCCTGCCATTATTACAATATTAGATTACCTGTTGAAAGTAAGTGAGACACCTTCTAGAATTTGTGGCTATTTGAATTAAGTATACAGGTAATATTTAAAATTGTTAGATGACCAGCTTTTTTTTTTTGCAGTTTTTGGCCAGGGCTGGGTTTGAACTTACCACCTCCGGTATATGGGGCCGGCATCCTACTCCTTTAAGCCACAGGCACTGCCCAGATTATCAGCTTTTAGTAAAATATATCTTGCATTTCTCACATAAAATAAAAATTTAATTCCGATAGAAGCTATCTATCTTTTATAATTACAGAAATCAGTACCAGAAATAAAAGTAGCCTCTATATTTCAACTTGACCTTCTCCAGGGATCTTTAATGTTTTCTACATACATGTATGTAAGGTTTTATTCCCCTCTGCCCCCAAATAATAGTCAACCACACAAAATCAAAGATAATTAATTACTTTATCAATAGAAAGCATATCATTTAAAAAAAAAATCACAAAACCTTAAAAGTGAATTTTTGTGATTTTTCAAAAAATGTCCTAAAATGAAAACAGGTTATTTTCTAACTTTCAATTATTATAATTATTCGATTTTAGAACAATTTGCTCAAGTGTTATTTCTGCCAATCTTTGGTATATATTATTTGGGTCTACTGACATTTCACACATAGCAGACTAATGGTAAAAACCCAACCCAGTTCTAAATTTGAGAAGAAAAGTAAAAGATGAGATTTTCTTTTTTATTTTTTTTGCAGCTGTTTTTTTTTTTTTTTTTCTGGCTGGGGCTGGGCTTGAACCAACCACCTCTGGCATATGGGGTCAGTACCCTACTCCTCTGAGCCACAGGCACTGCCCAAGTCTCCATCTTTTTTTTTTTTTTTTTCTGGCTGGGGCTGGGCTTGAACCCACCACCTCTGGCATATGGGGTCAGCGCCCTACTCCTCTGAGCCACAGGCGCTGCACTAAGATGAGATTTTCTTTAAAAACATTTCATTAAAATGAGCTCCCATGTCAATTACCTTATCAATACACAGTACAGTACCTGGTGGAACTAGTTGTATCAACTCGAACACTGCTGTATCATCTGAAAATTTAAGGAAAAATTTCATTAAACAAATTCAACACAAACAAATATTAGTTATTATAACATGCAGGAATATCTAAAAGCCAAATTAACCACTGGGTAGACTACACATATGTTTATATTTGGTATACTATGTACATTTTTATAAATATAAATTTTGTCTGTTTCTTAAGCAGTATAGTGACACAGCTAGGGACAGACGATCCCTGAACATGGGGATTAGGGGTGCCAACCCCTGGTGCTGTCAAAAATCACCTATAACTTTGGATTTCCAAAAACTAATTGGTTGAAAGCCTTATCAATAATATAAACAGTCAATTAACACATATTTGTATATATATTACATACTTTGTTCTTAAAATAAGCTAGAGGAAATAAAATGTTATTAGGAAAATCGTAAGTTAGAAAAAATACATTTATAGTACTGTATTATACTTATCGTATATCAACAAGATAAATCATCTGTCCGAATTGCCAGGCATCAGCAGCTGCAGACCTCAATCTATACTGCATATCAAACAATTCAACTTTTTCTAATAATTTCATGACTCCTCTTTGCTTCTGGAGAGTAGTACTTCTAGCATCAGTTATGAAACTCCATATGGGTACCATGGTGTTCTTTAAGGTTTACAGTATTGCACTAAACACAATGAAAAATAAGCAAAAACCATAAGAGATCACTTTTCACTGTGATTATGCAATTTACTAGAGAAAAGACTTCCTCATGCAGAGATGATCAGCATCATCACATGGCATTTTAACATTTAAGGAGATACTCATAACACTTGAGCTCACCACAAAAGCAACAGGAGGTGACTAAGAAAGTATTAGAGTAAGTACATATAGAACGTACCGCAGTTAACTTGATGCAGTTATAATTAGTACTGTGTCTTTCTGTTTGTTTACATGGCTCTTATGTGCAAAGGGCACATGTGTAATGAAAGTGTGAAAGTTTTGATGCATCCTCCAAAATTCCCAGATTTTTAGAACACCCTTAATTTTAAATATTCAATGAGTTGTTTTGCAACCTGTGCATACCATATTTTTCAATTCACTTTTAGCACTAACGTGGGGGCAACACATCCACAATCAAAATTAAAATATTTGAGTTAAAAAAATATAATCTCCAGAGCAAGAGTGAATTGGAAAGAGGGGAGGTCTTTGCATGTCATTGATTTACAACAGGAGATCTACTGGGATTTTCATCAGTGTAAAACCCCATCAAGTAGTGAAAAAATTAAGGACGGACCTTTCTGACAAAAGGGTTAATATTATCTTCTATGGTGGAGAAAATTAAATAAATAAATAAATAAAAAGTTTTAAGTCTAAAGCTCACTATAAGAAAGAAACCCAGACAGAGGACCCTGGCATTTAAAGCTGTTTGTCCTGCTGGTATATGATTAATTCTGACAGAGACAGCTAAGAGACTAAGAAGGTTAGAACAGCTTTTTTTTTTTTTGAGACAGAGTGTCACTTTGTTGCCCTCATTAGAGTGCCAGAGTGCTGTGGCATCATAGTTCACAGCAACCTCAAACTCTTGGTCTGAAGGGATTCTCTTGCCTCAGTCTCCCAAGTAGTTGGGACTATAGGCGCCCACCACAATACTTGGCTATTTTTAGAGATGAGATCTTGCTCTTGCACAGGCTGGTCTCAAACCCAGACATGCCACCTGCCTTGACCTCCCAGAGTGCTAGGAATACAGGCATGTATTACAGCCACTGCCTCGACCTCCCAGAGTGCTAGGAATACAGACATGTATTACAGCCACTGTGCTGGGCCATAAGAACAGCTTTTGATAAGCTTACAATGTAGAAGAACAAGGCAGGGGAAGATCTGGAGATAAGACACAAGGTATAATATACTTATTGGACTACGGGTTTGAATTGTTCAAAACATAAACACTAAGAGTAAAGGATAAATTAAAGACAGCTAATTAAGAACTAAGGCCCAAATTTACCTCACCCCAAGTCCTATCTAAATTAAATCTGGAATTGCTAATGTCAAAATCTGCTGAAACAACCATAAATTTTATCTAGATGAAAGTATCCTTAACCAAGTCTTCAATTTTCTGAGAGAAAGAAATAAAGGGCATCTAAACTGGAAAGGAAAAAGTTTAATTAGCCCTGTTCTCAGAAAGCATGAATCTTATACTTAGAAAAACCTAAATACCTTCACCAAAAAATTTTTTCAATCACAAGATACAAAATCAAAATACAACAATCAGTAGCATTTATATACACCAACAGCAAATGATCTGAAAAGAAATCAAGAAAGCAATCCCATTTGCAATAGCTACAAAGAATATAAAATACCCAGGAATCAATTTCACCAAAGAAGTGAAAGATCTACAGAAGGAAAACTATAAAACATTGATGAAAGAAATTGAAAAAGGATACCAAAAAATGGAAGACCATTCCATGCTTATGAATTAGAGAAATAATATTCTTAAAATGATACTACTCAAAGCAATTTATAAATTCAATGCAATCCCTATCAGAATACCAATGACATTCTTCACAGAAATAGAAAAAAAATCCTAAAATTTATATGTAAGCACAAATGATCCCAAATAGCCAAAGCCTGAGCAAAAAAAACAAATTTGGAGGCATCACACTACCTGATTTCCTTACTGCAAAGCGTTAAGAACCAAATTAGCATGGTACTTAATGCTAAGATACTATAAGATGCATGGTACTGGTATAAAAACAGAAACATAGACTAATGGAACAGAATAGAGAATCCACATATAAATCCATACATTTATAGCAACTCATCTATGATCAAGGTCCCAAAAGGGGAAAGGACAGTGTCTTCGGTAAATGATACTGAGAAAACTAAATAACAATATAGAGAACAATGAAAGTAGACCCCTATGTATCACTACATATGAAAATAAAATCGAAATGAATTAAAGACTTACATATAAGATCTGAAACTATGAACCTACTAGAAGAAAACACTGGGGAAGTGCTCCAGAACATTGGTCTAGGCAAAAATGCTGGCAAAGATCTTAAAGAAGTACCTTATACACTATTGGTGGGACTACAAATTAGTACAGCCACTATGAAAACAGTATAGAGGTTCCTCAAATACCTAAAAATAGAATTACCTATGATCTGGCAATTCCATTGCTCAGTATATATCCAAAAAGAAGGGAAATCAATATATCAAACAGATGCTTACACTCCCATATTTACTGCAGAACTGTTCATAACACCCAAAATGCAGAATCAACTTAAGTGCTTGTTAATGAATGAATAGATAAAGAAAATGTGGTAAAGATATATAATTCTTTTTTATTTGGTCATTTGCAGCAACATGGATGGAACTGGAGATCATTATGCTAAGTGAAATAAACCAGGCACAGAAAGAAAAATATTGCATGTTCTCACTCATATGTTCATGAAGATAGGTAGAGATAAACAGTAGATTGGTAAATATTAGAGCCTGAGATGGGTGGAGAGAGAGGGCGGTGAAAAGAAGTTATTTATGTGTACAAGTAAACAGTTTGATAGAAAAAACAAAACTTAGTGTTACATAAATCAGTAAAGTGACTATAGTCAACAATTATCTGCTGTGCTTTTCAAAATAGCTAGAAGAGAATACTTTGAATATTTATATCATTAAGAAAGGACAAATATTTAAGATAATGAATATCCCAAGTACACTTATCTGATCTTTACAAATCGTATGGATATATTAAATTATTTCATGTACCTTGAAACTACATACGTCTTTTTATGCATTAATAAAAAATAACTTAAAAATTCATTAATTTAGCCTAGCATGGTGGGGTGGCTCACTTCTATAATCCCATCACTTTATGAGGCTGAGGTAAGAGGATCATTTAAACTCAGAAGTTTTAAGACCAGCCTGAGAAACAGTGACATGCTGCAATTGCCAATAGGGACTTCTTCATAAAATCTTTCCCCAGGCTGATATTGTCAAGAGTTTTACCCACACGTTCTTCTAGAGTTATCATTTCATGTCTTAGATTTAAATCTTTTATCCATCATGAGTCAATTTTTTGTGAGTGGGGAGAGGTGTGGATCCTGTTTCAGTTTTGTACATATGGCTAATCAGTTCTCTCAGCACTGTTTATTAAACAGGGTTTTTGTTTTTGTTTTTTTTTTTTGGTTTATTGAAGATCAGAGGTGATATGAGATTGGTTTCATCTCTAGGTTTTCTATTCTATTCCATAGATCTATGTGTCTATTTTTATGCCAATAAAAATGAAATTTTATATATTTGTAAATCACTATAGACTTTTAGCCTAATCATATGTACCCTTACAGTAATCTGAAATTCAAAAAAATAGGAAATCACACTCCAAAAGGAAAAAATAAATCAATAGGAACTGTTCTTAGAAAAGACATTATGGGCTCGGCACCTGTGGCTCAAGCAGCTAAGGCGCCAGCCACATACACCTAAGGTGGCAGGTTCGAATCCCCAGCCCGGGCCGCCAAACAACAATGATGGCTGCAACCAAAAAAAAAA
>NW_003852554.1:4041919-4060628 GCF_000181295.1 Otolemur garnettii | reverse complement strand
GAGTATGTGGGGGGTGGGGGAAGGGGGTCTGGGGAGTGCACTGCAAGGATTGCCCAACACTGTCCATTGAGGGTTAGCAAGAAAATGTACGAATTTTTGTTTATATATTGTTAAATTCTATTTTGAATGTTTGTATACTTTATTAATATAATATAATGTATATAATTTGTAAATACAAAATCAGGATGTGTTGGGGGAAAAAAAAAAAACCCTGGAACTAACAGGTTCACAAATGAATTACTTCCACCAAACATTTAAAGAACTATATCAGTTCTTCTCAAACTTTTCCAAAAACTTGAAGAGGAAGAAGCACTTTGTAACTTGTTCTATGAAAACAGCATTACTCTGATAACAAAGCCAAACAGAGATACTATAAGAAAACTATAGACCATGATCACTTATGAACATTAATGCAAAAATACTCAATAAAATACTAGCAAACTGAATGTAGCAGCATGTTAAAAGAATTAAATACCACGGTCAAATAATATTTAATCTTGGAATGCAAGGATGACTCAGCAAATGAAATTCAACCAATGTAATACACCTCATTAACAAAATGAAGCTGAAAAAACACATGATAATCTCAACTGCTGCAGAAAAGGCATTTGACAAAATTCAACGCCCTTTCATGATAAAAAACACTGATCAAACTAAGAAAAGAAGAGAACTGTCTCAATATAATAAAAGATATTTTGTTGTTGTTGTTTTAAGACAGTCTTACTTTGTCCCTTTTAACTTTGGTAGAATGCTGTGGTATCATAGCTCACAGCAATCTCAAACTCTTGGGTTCAAGTGATCCTCTTGCCTCAGCCTCCCAAGTAGCTGGCACTATAGGCACCTGTCACAATGCCCAGCTATTTCTTAGAGACAGGGTCTCGCTCTTGCTCAGGATGGTCTTGAACTAACGAGCTCAGGTAATCCACCCGCCTCAGCCTCCCAAAGTGCTAGGATTACAGGCATAGTCACTGCACCTGGCCTTAATAAAAGTTTTATATGAAAATCTATAACAAACATAATACTTAATGCTGGAAAATTGAAAGCTTTTCCTCTAAGATCAGGAATAAAACAAAGATGCCTACTCTCATCATATTTATTCAATATCATACTAAAAATCCCAGCCAGAGCTTTTAAGCATGAAAAAGAAATAACAGGCATCCAAATTAGAAAGGAAGAAGTAAATCATCTCTGTTCACAGACAGTACAATCTACACGAATTGTACATGTAAAAATCCATATGAATTCCACAAAACTCTTAGGGCTAATAAATGAATTGAGCAAAGCAGCAACATACACAAAATGTCGACACATAAAAGTCAACTTGCAATAATCAGTTGCATTTTCTATGCAGGAACAATGAGCAATCAGAAAATGAAACTAAGAAAATTCAATGGAATTTTAGCTCAAACACAGCTAGCTAAAAGGAATAAAATACACTGGAATAAACATAACCAAGGAAATGAAAGAGTTGTATATTGAAAACTACAAAACTTTGCTGAAAGCAATTAAAGAGAACATAAATAATTAGGAGAACAAATGTTCATGGATTGAAAGATGTTAATACCACCCAAAGTAAACTACAGATTCAATATATCCCTATCAAAACTCTAATGATATTTTTTCACATAAATAGAAAAATTCATCCTAAAATTCATAAGGAAACTCTAGAGACCCCAAATTAAGCTGGAAGACTCATACTTCCTGATTTTAAAACTTACTACAAAGCTATGGAAATCAAATTGATACAATGGCATAAAGACAAATAAATAGAATGGAATAAATCTTTATATATATAGCCAAATGATTTTTTATTTTTGACAAGAGTGCCAAGATCATACGAAGTCTTGGGGAAAATATAGTCTTCCACAAATGATACTGAGAAAACTGGATATCTACATACAAAAAAAAAAAAAGTCAGACCTCTGTAAAACAAAATATAGAACAATTAGCTTAAAATGGTCTTAAATGTAAGACCTATAACTACAAAATTCCTGGAAGAAAACATAGAACAAAACCTTCATGACATTGAGTTTTGCAATGACTTTTTTAGACAGACAACAGAGGCACCAGTAGTAAGGAAAAAATTACTTTGACACCAGGAAAATTTTAAAAAATTGTGTAAACAAAGGTAATATCAATAAAGTAAAAAGGTAACCAACAAAATGCGAGAAATTTTTCAAACAATATATTTGATAACTGATTAATATACAGAAATATATGTAATATATAGAAAAAAATCCTAAAACTCAGCAAAAAAAAGTTCAATAGGTAAAAGACTTGAATAGACACTTATCCAAAAAAAGATACACAAATGGCTAATAAGCACTAAAAATCCCAGCCAGAGCTTTTAGGCATGTAAAAGATGCCTAAATTGAAAAGATGTTAGAGATCATTAATCATTAGAAAAATGCAACTTAAAATTAAAATGATACACTGCCTCATATTCATTAAGATAGTTACTATCAAAAAGACAGAAAGTAACAAATGTTAGTGAGGATGTGGAGAAATCAAAACCTCTGTGTAACTGGGATGGGAATGTAAAATAGTACAGCTGTTAGGGAAAACAGTATGGCAATTTCTCAAAACATTAAAAATAGAATTACCATATGATGCAGTAATTCCACATCTGGGTATCTACTCAAATGAACTAAGAGTAGGAACATAAAGTTATTTGCACACCCATGTTCACAGCAGATTCACTCCCAATAGCTAAAACACAGAAGCAACCCAAGTGTCCACTGATAGATGAAGGGATAGGCAAAAAGTAGTGTATGCATACAGTAGAACATTGGTCATCCTTTTTTTCCTATTCTAACATATGCTATAATATGGATGAACCTGACTTGCTGTTTGAAATGAGCCAGTCAAAAAAAAAAAAAGCAATATAATCCCATTCATTGGAGATACTCAGAGTAGTCAAAAATCACAGACCAAAAGTAGAACGATGGCTGTTAGGCCTGAGGGGCATGGGAAATGGGACGTTATTGCTTAATGGGTATAGAGTTTCAGTTTTATAAGATGAAAAGAATTATGGAGATACAAAATGGTTATGGTTGCCCCAACATTATAAGTAGATTTAATACCACTGAGCTGTATATTTAAAATGATTAAGATGGTAAATTTTATGCTATGCATATTTTATAATAATAAAAAAAAATACTTCAGGGAGAAAGACTTTAAATTATTAAAGGAAAATCTTTATAGATATCTAATGCTGCTGAAACCCAGATAGTAAATTAATGTAAACTACATCTACTAGAACATATTGTATAATATAATTAATCTCACCATAAAACTGTCCTTTATCTTATAACTAAAGTTAATTTTCCTCCTTCCTCATTTTCACATGTACTTTTAGTGTGAGTTACAAATAAAATGTACTATAATACTCCAGAAATCCTATTAACATATATAAATCAAAAAGCTACAGTAAATACCTTAAGAGAAAGTGCCAGACTACTGTTAACCCTCTGTGCCAGCAAGAACTACTATAATTATTTCCTCTAAATGCCTACTTAGCCGCCCTAACTATAAAGATAAAGTGGTTGGAATGTACTTGCTATGTGAATTTAACGCATGAATCTTTAGTCCTACAAGCTCTTCTGAGGATTAAGTCAGACATACTCTCATTCACAGTCTTTAAAGGATTTAGTCTCAGCTTTCAAATCTTCACCTGAAAGCTTTTACATATACCAGACACTAGGTAGACACTAATTCCTAGAAGCTGAGAATCTGGGGCTCTAAAGAAACCGCTACATTTTTCTGTAGGCAAGAGAACTCCATAGGGACATCTAGTAATCTACTGCAATGTAAATAAAGATCATGTCTTCTACTGTCCAGCTGGTGGAATGATACCAGAACAGGTATTCTATTATAAACTCTCAAATACAAAATGTATTTCCTAATCAAAAGATTATAACACTACAAACAGGTATCTCTTAACAGGCTAGTTCTAGCAGTCATAATAATAGTAATGAAGGGCAGTTATATGATGCATTTATGGTATTTTTAACTCCTTAGATATCAAATGCACTAGCAATGCAGCGGTGAACAAAACAGGAAAAGCCTCTTCTCTTATAAAATGATAATTCTAGTGAGACAGAAAATAAAAAATGAATAATAATAGGCTCAGCACCTATAGCTCAGTAGTTAGGGCACCATTCACATACACTGGGGCTGGCGGTTCAAACTCAGCCCAAGCCTGCTAAACCAACAATAACAACTACAACAAAAAAATAGCTGGGTGTTATAGTGGGCGCCTGTAGTCCCAGCTACTTGGGAGGCTGAGGCAAGAGAATCACTTTAAGCCCAAGAGTTTGAGGTTGCTAGGAGCTATGATGCTATGGCACTCTACCAAGGGCGACATGGTAAGACTCTGTCTCAAAAAAAAACAAAAACAAAAGAAAAATGAGTAATATATCAATGCCAAAAGTAGAAATAGGGCCATTCATCCTTTCTTCCCCTGAAAAGTACCCTTTTTTATACCCTTTGTTTTGGCAGAAATATTAACAGCATATCCTTTTACTCTCAAAATATTCTGATGTAGAAGATACAGCTCTAAAGATAATGGGGCAGAGATTGAGATACTGAAAAAGGGATGCTGTTTTTGGTAAGAGAAGGCCTTTTGGATTATAATGATGACTATGAGGAGTGACTGTAAGTAAGAGAGGGAGGAAACTGTACGTATGTCTGGAGGAAGAGCTGCTCAGGCCGTGCATCTGCAGCAGTACAATGAGAGAATCTGTGTGTGTGTAGATAAGAATCTGTAAACCTTCTTTGAGGAAGGATGCAAACCCACAGTTTCTGTAGAGATGTCTACAAAGTACATTCATTCCTTTTCTTGCCTAAAAATGGCTCCTAGGGTATATCTTAGGCATAACTATTATTTTGGTAGATTCCAGGATCAAAACCATTTCCCTAAAAAGAAAACCTTCTCTATGAATGTACAAATCCATGATATTAGAAGTCTACTATTATGTACACTGGCACATACATTCATGTGATATTAAAAGTCTATTATGAAATATCACTAGCATTTAATATTACTTTATATATCATAAATATATACTTCCCTAGAGCCTGAGGTGATCCTGGGTCTCTGGAGATTCCTTGGAGGTGCACATAAGATAAGAGATCCAACTGGAAAGTTCTAAAATAATACCAGTACTAATAACAGTAACACAATACCACCAATAATAATAAACAAGGGACATTTTAGGTGATTACTATGTCTAAGGACTGTTATAATCATTTGACTTAAAGTTACTCAAGGACCTGATCATTTATCAGACTACCAGTTAAGGGAGTCCTAGGATTCTCTTGACCATCTGGATCATGTTCAATGTTTTTAAATAACATATTCTTAATTAATGAACTTTGGAATGTAAACAGACAGACAGTAGGAAATTATATATGTGATAATATCAGTAGTCGAATAGGTAGGTAGAAATTCTAAAAGATTCCACATTGTTTCAGTAACTTCCCTTACTTGAAATGCTTCCCTTTGGTTCCACTGATATAA
The DNA here is from genome assembly GCF_000181295.1 of Otolemur garnettii. Classification (NCBI taxonomy): domain Eukaryota; kingdom Metazoa; phylum Chordata; class Mammalia; order Primates; family Galagidae; genus Otolemur; species Otolemur garnettii. The sequence continues at coordinate 4,055,107 of NW_003852554.1, read as the reverse complement.
AGTCAAACTGATTTACTTCTTTGGGTTTGACTTATATTCTATTGAAGTGAGCTATTTATATCACTTATGTCATTACCTTATGTTAAGTTTAAAGGCTCAGCACTGCAGAGGCTCACTATAGGGCCATTCATGGGATGCCTCTACAGCATCTATTCCCCTCCTTTCCCCTTCCATTAAAGAGCTATGCCGTTCTTAGAACTATGTAGTTCTTAGAAAGCTGATACATGCACCCCTGAACCAAGGGTAAAACATGTGTAGGCTAATAGGCTAAGCCAACTGCATGCTATATGCCCCTTCCTACTCTAGACAGAATAAATCTCAAGGCTTGATAAGATGCATGGTACACAGATATCTTACTTATTCTTTAAAATATGGTGGAAAGATGTAAGGCCTGAAACCACTAAAATTTTGCCACTATAAACGAGGTTAAGATTCAGGAAAACTTAACAAATTATATAAGCTATTAAAACAAAGCTCCAAAATAAATATATCAGTGTAGGTCCATTTAGGCGAAAGAAACCACATAGAAAAAGTTTAATATAAAAAATGGGTGGGGGGTGGCACCTGTGGCTCAAAGAAGTAGAGCCCCAGTCTCATATACCAGAGGTGGCGGGTTCAAACCCAGCCCCGGCCAAAAACTGTACAAAAAGAACTGGAGACTATAACAGGATATTCAAGTAATAAAGAATTATATAGGAAGATATAAAAAGAAAGTAAAACAATACAGAAATAGCAGGTAGAATCTAAGGCTCAGACAGAACACCCAAAGAAAAGCTCTTCCCAAGCTCTCTTCCCTAGTGCTGAGAACCAGATCTTGTTGGAGAAGGTACAGCCTTGGCTCACTGAAAGAAAACTCAATCTAGTACCACTGCACTGGAACTTAACTGTAAATCTGCCCTTTGGAACTTGCCAGAAATTCTCTCTCCAGGACGTCAGAGAGGCTATTCACAGGGAGGTATTTTAGTAGAAGCACTTTACTGTAAAACATCCAAAAAGTGGACAGCTGGGGGAAAATGCTATTGATCACTATGTACTGTAACACCCAGGGCACTACAGAAGCTACGGCGGTTTCAGAAGCCTGGTGCTAGAAAAAATCAAGTGAACACACAAACACCTGGAAGTAAAATCATTTGCCTTGTAGTACTTCTACAGTGTCTTCTAATGTACAAAGTTTTAGTGCCAGGTGGAAAGAAGAAAACGTTTAAAAAACCCAAATCAATTTCCACCAAACAGGTAAGACTGAGTTTGTTACTAAGGGGCAGTAAATTGATGACCAGCATATTATATGAAGCACAACTTGATACAAATCAAAGGACAAAGAATTCAGTAATTACAGTTAGATATTTAAATATTCTTATCTTAGTAACTAATAAAATAACCAACCTCCCACCAAAAGAAAAAATCAAAATACAGAAGATTTGAACATTATCAAACAACTTGATCTAAATGACAAAAATTGAGATATATATATATATAAATAAAATAACTTTATCAGAATACTGTTGACTCCTGAACAACATGGGTGAATAGGTCCATTTATACACAAGATTTTCTTCTGCCTCTGATACCTATAAGACAGCAAGACCAACCCCTCCGCAACCCCCTTCCTATTTAAGATTTTTTTTTTTTTTGAGACAGAGTCTTTGTCACCCTCAGTAGAATGCCATGGTACTCACAGCAACCTCAAACTCAGACTCAAGTGATCCTCTTGCCTCAGCCTCCCAAGTAGCTGGGACTAAAGATGCTTGCCACAACATCCAGCAATTTTTAGAGACAGTGTCTTGCTCTGGCTCAGGGTGGTCTCAAACCCCTAAGCTCAGGGAATCTACCCACCTCGGCCTCCCAGAGTGCTAGGATTATAGGCTTGAGCCACTGCACCTGGCCGTGGCCAAATTTTTTATATGAAATTCCTGGAAAAGGAAAATCTGTAGAGAAAGCAAAAGATTAACAGTGACTGGGGGATGGGCGTAGAGATTGACTAGAAATAAACATCAGAGAACTTTTTAAGTGATAGAAATATAATTGTCTAAATAGGATAATGGTTTGCAACTATATAAATTTTCTAGGAATCATTTAATCATAGTTATAATAGGTGAATTTTATTATATGTAAGTTACACCTCACTAAAACTGTTAAAGAGAAGAAGGGAATGAAGTACTTTCCCTGCCTTTCCTATATGAAATGTATTTAAGGATAACAAAACTGCTGATGAGAAATTTTGTATAGAAGAATTCCAGCTAATAAATATGAAAGAATGACAATATTGGAAAAATAACAAACTTGTAACCCCTAATGAAAAGATGGCTCTCAATGGATGGTAAAGATATTAGATGAATGGCTGATGAGAAACTTTACAATGGAGAACGCAAAAGGACACTTCTTGGAGCCAAGTGAGTGGTCTTAGCATCACTAAACCTAAGACCATCAGACATTTTATGCAACTTAATAAAATGAAGGATTCTTTCTAAAATTAAATTAAATTAAAATAAGCCTGAATCTGATCAAACCTCTAAATCCAATTATCAGTATAGCATATAAGTAATAAACAAGCTCAATAATTCTTTAAGGCAGCAATCAGCCAAATCCAAATGTAGAACATTCTCAAGGACCTAGTTTACCTAACAATTTCACAGTATTAAAAACACCCAAGTAAGTAAATAAATAAAGAGTACTACCAAAGAAAAAAGAAACATAAGAGATAAATAGCCGTATGTAATGTGTAAAACCACATCTTGACTGGATCCTTATTTTAACAAACCAACTGCAAAACAAAAACCATTTTTTGGAAAACTGGGAAAATATGGATAATGACTTTATTTCATTAAGGAATTACTAGTTTTGTTAGGGGTGATACCAGCAAGGTGGTTATATATTTTTAAAAGCTTTTATCTGGTGGGGTCATACCAAAGTATCTGTGGTGAAATGACGAGCATGGAATTTGCCTTTAAATACTGCAGCAATTTTTCTAAGTGAATATATAATAAGATCGGCAAAATGTTGAAAACTAATGATACTGGGTGATAGGTACATGGGACTTCATTATTTCATTCTTTTTACTTTTAGTGTTATCTATCTTTTTCATCTTATAAAAGGTTAGTGAACAGGGGGTGAGGCAGGAGATAAGAAAAAAGAGCCCAAAGCTCACAGGAGAGTCAGGGATTAGGACTGATGTGGAAGACATCAGAGGGCAGCCATTGGAAAATGTCATATAAAGACAGTATAAGAGAGATCAGAGAAGAGACCAATATTTAAAATAGGGCAAAAACAGCTGAATTTAAAATGGATGCCAAAAAGGATCAGTGATTGGGAAAAGACCAACGGGAAAAAAATCAATCAGGGAAACCAAGAAAGAAAGTTTCTAAATAATAACTACTAAGTATTCTTCTTATAGCCCCCAAAATTCAAATCAAATAGGAAAAAGAGCATTATTTTTTAACAGAGAAAGTTCAAAATGAGAGAAATGATTATCTTCATTTTTTTTCCTAAGACACTTAATTTCCCAGACACTGAACAAGATATTCAGGAAATATTCAAATGTATATACCCACTGGCAAAAAAAAGCCATGTAGCTAACCTACCACTGTGGAAAATATAATACCAAGTGCAAGAACAACTATAAAAAAAAATCAGTAAGATATTCACACTGGCTCGGCACCTGTAGCTCAGTGGCTAGGGCGCCAGCCACATACACCGGAGCTGGTGGGTTCGAACCCAGCCCAGGCCTGCCAAACAACAATACAACCAAAAAATAGCCAGGCATTGTGGTGGGTACCTGTAGTCCCAGCTACTCAAGAGGCTGAAGCAAGAGAATTGCTTAAGGCCAAGAGTTTGAGGTTGCTGTGAGCTGTGATGCCACAGCACCCTACCCAGGGTGACATAGTGAGACTCTGTCTCAAAAAAAAAAAAGATATTCACACTGGCACTGGCTATGAAGAGTTCTCTGGAGAAGAGTCAATAAACCTCCATGTAAAGAAATAATGGGCCAGCCTTTCTCCTTACACCCAGATTCCATCATGGTGCTAGGCCACATGCTTTTACATTACTAAAATCTCATTGCCATGGGTAGAGGGGAATGGTGGAGGGGACAGTTAACAATGGTGATGCTCAATATTTTTGACTTTTTTTTTTCTTTTTTGAGACAGAGCCTCAAGCTGTCCCCCTGGGTAGAGTGCCATGGCATCACAACTCACAGCAACCTCCAACTCCTGGGCTCAAGCGAGTCTCCTGCCTCAGCCTCCCAAGCAGCTGGGACCACAGGTGCCCACCACAACACCCGGCCATTTTTTGGTTGCAGCCGTCTTGTTTGGCCAGCCCAGGCTGGATTTGAACCCTCCACCTTAGGTGTATGTGGCTGGCACCTTAGCCACTTGAGCCACAGGCGCCGAGCCAATATTTTTGACTTTTTGAGCAACAGTTACATGTTAGATCAATCTGGTGATCCCAGAGCCTTTCCTAATTACACAGATAAATAACAGAGCTTTTCATTTCACATCCAGAACTTGAATCACTTATACCCAAATGCACACTTTTGCACTGCTGCCCTCACAAATAATTGTATCTTGTAACTTGAGCAATTTATTGTTATCCATGACCCTGAAAAACGGTCTCTTTCAAATAATTTATTAACACAATGAATGTAATACAAAATGTTAAAGCATATACTGTATTTTAAACTACCATTACTTTGATCTTCTATTATTCACTCTCCTGATTTGCAATGCATCGAGGTTAAAGAAACATTTTTGTTTGCAGGGCAGAGTCCCACCTAACACAATCTCTGTCATGAACTTACCTTATCATCTCAATCGATAAAAAATTTAAATAAGTCTTTCTTTTCGATAGACCAAACACGGAAAAAAGGAATCATTCTCAGCCTCTACAGTACATACATTTTTATTACTTCCAGGCATATCATGAAATTCTAAAAAGTATAAAAAAAAGTCTCAGCTCAAAAAAGGAAAATAAAAGTTTCAGCTCAGAATTTTTAAAATTCTGTTAAACCCTTTTAAACTTTGACTTAACCCAGGATTAAAGAACATAAGGATAATAAATTCTAAATAGTCCTAGACACAGGAACTAAAAAGTTAAAAACTTACATTCAAGCTGTGCAACCACATCTCCAGGGTCTACTGCATCAGGGAACACCTAAAGTGGAAGGATCCGTGGGAAACAAGATGGGAAAGAGGAAGTGAAGGAAGATAATAGAGGACTGGTTTTTCCCTCTCACTCTCAAAACATCATTCCTTTTTCAACCAGAAACTTTCAACATCATTGAGAACTGTCACTTCCTCTCTGCTTCTCATGATCACTAGGAAAGATTTTACAAATAATCTTTATAGCTCGCACTGCCTCCCTCTCCCTTTCCACCTGCTAGGGCTCTTTCCCTTATTGGTTACCAGGAATACCACCCACCCTCCTGGTATTCCTCCCACCCATCAAGCTTATTTCTAAGAAGCCTTCGTATTTATCATTCCTCTGCTTAAGACTGCTCTTTCCCTACACCTTCAAACAACTGATACAGTCTTATAATTCAGGCTTAAGTGTTATTGCCTTCTCTGACCCCCTCGAATTCCCTTAATCCCCTTTCTCCCAGCCATTTCATTCTCTTCATGTACTTATCCCTACTATTATTCATGTTTACTTGATTATTTCCTGCTTCTCACATTACAATGAAAGTTCCAAGAGGGAAGGATTTGGCCTTGTTTACCATGTGCCCTCAATGCCCTGCAGGTTCCAGGTAATTATTTGTGGAGAAAAGGAAGAAGGAAGGAAGGAAGGAAGACAGAGAGGAAAGGCGAAAAGGAAGAAAGGGAAAGAGGAGGAGGAAAGGAAGGAAGGGAAGAAGAGGGGGAGGAAAAGAGGGAGAGGAGGAGGAGGGAGGAAGGTGAAATAAGGAAAGTAGAAGATGGGCGATAAGAAAGAAAGAAGAGAAATGAAAAAAGTAAGAAATGAAATTGGTATTACATTTGATTAACCAAAAGCAGCAGTTTTAGGAAGAAAAAGGAAAAGAAACTTATAGAAAGAACTACACAAGCCAGCTATAAGTAAATACGACATGTTCTTACATACTAATGACTTCTCCCTTTTTTTATGAAAATGATTACTTAGAATTCAAGATGCTATGTTGCACATAAATCTCAGCAAGACAATTTTAGAAGCAAGCTAATATATCAAGGGAAAAAAGGCAACTGATTCAATGCATATTCAAATCATATTTATTTCCAAGCTTGAAGTTCTGTCACAATTTGCCTTTTAGACTAAATCAAAGAACATAGTCAGCAATAATAATTTGTATTATAGGCTTTTATTCAAAAATTAAAACCACTTCCATTTTGTTATTTGTTAACACTTGATCTGATATTTGATCTCACCTTTTCAAACACCATTCTGGCATTGAAGACCAGTGGAAAAGTGGCTGGGACACATTGTGTCTTTTTGTACTGGCCAAACACACAGATGCTAAGATAGATGTCCTCCTTGTCTTTCAGCACCACTCCTGGACAAGTTACCTGAAAGAAATTGGATACTGCAAATGAATGCAATTGCTTTATGAATTCCCTAAGCTATCCTACTAAGATGATTTCTCAACTATTACATAAAAACACAAGTCTGCTAACCTCATAAAAATACTCACAAATAAAGAGAGAGAGAGATTGTAGTGTTTACAGAGTTAAATGAAATGCTTTCATAACTTCCATCCCTCTGAGAAATCTACAATTTTCCATTTGGTTACTTGTGCCACATTTGAAGCTCTCTGTGCTGGCTCTTGGGACAGACACTAATAGTTTTAAAAAGTCAGCCTTAGGCTTCTACTTTATGCTGAATGCTTACATAAAGTTATTCAGCATCATTTAATCACAAAGGATTAACACTCAGCAAAAATAAAACATTATTCTAGAGAATGAAAAAATACAAATAAAAAGCACAAATCTAACCTCTATCACCCTATATAGCAGTCCACAGATATCCTTATCAAAAGCAATATGCAAAGTTTCAAAGCTAATGAACTGAAAGTCCCTAGCCCAATAAAGTATTTTTAAAGTATTCAATTGCTCTTAACTATTCTTATTATAATTGACAGAAAGTATAGGCATACAATGTGGGGTTTTTAAATAATATACAGCATAATCTCTCCAGTCTCTGCTGTATTTCATTCAACTATACCCTTAACAGGATATTAAAGGTTCTCTAAGATTTAAATCCAACATATTAATATTACCCCACACCTTCTAACAATACATCCAAAGTACATTTTCATTGTTGACTGAACACCATATTATATGCTTGCTTCATGCTCTCCCACCATCTATATAATGTAATATAATGTAATGCAATGAAGATAAGGAGCAGTAATTCCTCACTACTCCATTCATCTCTTCCTCATTTACTCCCACCACCTGCCAAGACATACATCAACTGCCATATGCTATACAAAACTTCTCTTGATTCATCAGCTAACATTATTCAATTCAAGCTAATTCAATCATTTATTATGAACTTACTCTAGGTAAGTAACATGTTTTTAAATTCTCATAGCACTTAGTTCCCTTCAGGTCCAAATTCTTGTCTAAATGCATTTTAATTAAGTGGGTACATCTGACTCACTTCTTTTATTTGTTTATAAATTCTCTGAGGACAGAAATTTTATTTTCCTCATCATGGTATCCAAAGAAATGGACTTTCAGTATTAAGAAGCTTATAGATGATCTAGTCCAAATTCAAAGTTTTTATATATGAAGCCAACTGAGCAACAAGAACTTTTAGGTGATCTACTAACTCAACGTCTGAAAATGAATGACTCATTAATAAGATTAAATGAGTCAATACATTCAAAGTGCTTAGAGCAAGCAGTGCTTGACAGACCACTCATCAATACTAGCTATCATTATTGTTACGCTAAAAACCATATTGTCTGCCATATTAACAGTCTACTACATTAAATAAATGACTAAGACTGAATGTCCTCTTTTGTACACAGCAGTTAAAATTATTTTCTGTACCAGCTCTTTTGACCTCATGTCCTTTTTACCCTATTTTCCACTTTTGCTCTAATATATTCCTAATTGGTCATTAAATGTGCTCAGCAAATCTCATTCTGCCCATCAGCTCCATTTTCTACTCTGCCTCATTAAAAGCTAGAACTGTCTTAGAGTCCTAAATTTGTGCTGTCCAATACAGTAGCTGCTAGCCACTTATGCCTCTGGATGTAGCTAGTCCAACTTGATATGAGATGTAAGATACACACTGGATTTTGAAGACTTGTTACAAAAATATCTAAGATTTGCCTCAATAACTTTTATATTAATTACATCTTTAAAGTATTTTGAATGTATTGATTTAAATAAAATATGTTATTAAATTATCTACTATTCATTTTATCTACTTTTTTAACTTCAAAAACAATGTAGCTACTAGGAAATTTAAAATTATACCTTTGGCTAAAATTTGAAGCTTAAAGTGTTTGGGGCGAGGTGGGGCAGCAGCACTACTCTAATTATCCTCACTGGAAATTGTCGAATCTCTATCCAATTTGAAACGCGTCCAAGAAGGCATGGCTTTTTCATCTCATCTAAAATTCTATAAATTCTGCCATCACTTAAAAGAATACCAAGCAGCTTTCCAAAAAGAAAGCAGGAAAAGGGAGATTAAGTAAAATCTGATGGGGCAGAAAATAACTAGCAAAGTGGTTGACTTAAACTACTTTGACAAGCTATGACATGTTCGTGGTAATTTAGAAAAACACGCACATGTACAAGGCTGAGTGTATGCTCAGAAATGACCCAACAAAGCCATAATCTCTCGCCTCTCGCTGACCTTGAAGCTTTAGGAAAGCGGGAAGTGAAGACTATGCTGTAAACTAGCATCAGGACAAAGAAAGCATATCCGGTGTGCGCAAAGGCTGAGGGACTTACTGGGTGAAAGCATTTAAGTCCAATCATTGGCAGACCAGAAGGCTAACTGAGCAAAAACTCCAGTGGTCACACAGGACAAAGAACACAGACTTCACAGAATTTGCTGAGGAAAAGAACTAAACAAACAAAAAACAACAATAACAGACAACAACAAATCTGGGAGAAGGAAGAGAGTTGAATTTACAGAGTTCCATATAATATTCTTTAAAATGTCCAGTTTTCAACAAAAATCATAACATGCAAAGAAATAAGACGTATGACCCACCACACACAGAAAAAAAACAAAATCATCAGAAACTGTCCTTGAGGAAGCCCAGAGGTAAACAAAAACAAAGATAACTCATCACCAGCAGAACTTTCCTGCTAGAATATAAAGAGAATCCTTCAGGTTAAAAAGAAAGGATACTAGACAGTAACTCATATCCACATGAAAAAATAAAATAGAACAATATCAAATCAGCACATTGTACCCAATGTACAGAGTTATGATTTAATAAAGAAAAAATAAATAAATAAATATAAAAACAGTATAAATACCTTTTCCCCTTTTAAGGTGACCAGACATCCTGCTTTTGGCAGGACAGTCCCCATTTTTAATAATTTGTCCTGCATCCCACAGCATTTTTAAAAAGTCCCAATTTTTGGAAAGAATGCACAACAAGCTAGGGAATGGTGGGAGAATGGGAAGGAAATAGAGACGGTTTTCGGCTGCCATGTGGCTATTTCGCCAGGATATGAGTTTTATATTATTTTTGTTAATTTTATAGTTAAACTTTAATAATAACAAATAATTGTCTAGAACTGATTATCAAGAACTGCTTATCAAAGTTCACATTGTTGATCAGTTGTTAGACTTCAACCACCATTGTTTGGACTTAATGAACAATGGCATTTTTTGGCATTGGCAACGACAAAAACATTTTGTAACTGTCTCTCAGACAGTACACAGCGTACTGCGTGCTAGTGCTAGTTAAAGAAGTGATGTCAACAAATCAGCTATTCAGATAATTTGGGCAAGTAATTTATTTATTTACTTCATGAATTTAGCATATAGTACTTGTATTATTTATATTTTATAGTGGCGGCAAAAAGTCTAGCGCCGGCCTTGAAAGTGACACTTATGACTTACGAGGTATCATTATTTAAAAAATATATTGATAAGGAAAAGGTTAAATCTTGGGCATCAGCAAAAATCACAATAGAGAACAAATGGTTAGAAATATTTCATCATTTTGAAACAAATCATGTTCCATACAATAATGCACTAAAAATTGTGGGATATATGCTGTCCTTACCAGGAACTTTGCTGCAACTGAACACGTTTTTCCTACAGTAAATAAAGTATGGACATCAGAAAAATCACAATTAAGTGTTGAGACTTTGAAAGCTATTTTATGTGTGAAATATAATTTAACAAATTCTTGTGAAAAATGTCATGACCTTTTAAACAACGACAGCAATCTACTAAAAAAAATTCATTCAAATGAGAAATATGCCAAAGAATAAAATAATACTATACATAATTTTTAATGTATATTTGTAAATTGTAATTATGTCAAAATTAAAAAATATATATTACAATACTATTTTTGCATTCCATGAAAATTTTTGTTGCTCCATATAGACCAAATTTTTAATTAAGAACCTCCCCCCACTCCCACCCTGTCAATGGTGTCCCGCTTTACCAATGTTAAAATCTGGTCACCTTACCCTTATTTCTCCTATCTTATTTAAAGAATGATTGTGTAAAACAGCAATTATAAAACTGTGCTGATAAGACTTATACAAATATAACAAATGTAATTTGTTACACACTTCTCTCTGAGCTTTGTCAGGAAGAAAAAGAATTTTTAACGTAATTTGTATGATAATAATATTATAAAGAAAGGGAGAGAAATAAGTACTAAACAGCAGCAAAGATTTTGTGTACTACTGAAATGAAGTTAGTATTAATCCATACTATCACCATTTATTATAAATAAAGATATTAACTATGAACTCCAGGATAAGCACTAAGAAAATAATTCAAAAACTACAGTAAAATAAGGAAATTAAAATGGTACACTAGGGTGACACCTGTGGTTCAAAGGAGTAGGGCGCTGGCCCCACATGCCAGAGGTGGCGGTTCAAGCCCAGCCCCTGCCAAAAACTGAAAAAAAAAAAAAAAAGGTACAGTAAAAAATAGTTAACACAAAACCAGGTGTGGTGGCTCATGCCTACAATCCTAGCACTCTGGGAGCCAAGGTGGGTTGATTGCCTGAGCTCCTGAGTTCAAGACCAGCCTGATCCAGAGCAAGACCTCATCTCTAAAAACAGCCAGGTGTTGTGGTAGGCGCCTGTAGTTCCTGCTACTCAGGAGGCTGAGCCTAGAGAATTGCTTGAGGTCAGGAGTTTCAGGGTGCTGTGACCTGTGACACTATGGCACTCTACCAAGGGGGACAAAGTAAGACTCTATCTCAAAAAAAAAAATAAAAAGTAGAAAATAGTTAACACAGAAGAAGGCCATGTGGAGGAACAGAGAAACAAAAAGGACGTAAGGCATATAGAAAACAAATAGCAAAATGACAGATAAATCCTACCTTATCCGCAATTACATTAAAGGTAAATTCACTAAACACTCCAAAGAAAAATAGAGACAGGCAGAATGGATTAAAAACAATCATCAAAATATATGCTGTCAATGAGAGACACATTTTAGGTTCAAAGACACAAATGGGTTGGTAGTAAAAGGATGGAAAAATATGTTATGCAAACAGTAACGAAGACAGAGTTCCAGTGACTATATTAATATTAGATAAAATAGACATTAAAACAAAGAATGCTGCTTGAGACAAATAAAAACATTTTATTTAGAAACATAATATATATATATGTATATATATGTTAAGATGACATAATGATCATAAACACACATACTCTTAACAAAGCCCTCAAATACCTGAAAAAAACAGACAAGTATCTCCCCCAAGATTAACAAATGGCCAATAAACACACAAAAACATCATTAGTCATTAGGAAAATACAAATCAAAACCACAATGAAATATTTCATAACATCAACTTGGATGGCTATAATCAAAAAAATGGACCAAAGTGTTGGGGAGGATGAAGAGTAATTGGAACTGTCACATGTTGTTGACAGAAATATAAAATGTCATAGCCAGTATAGAAAAAAATTAACAGTTCCTCAAAATATTCAACAGAGGGTGGTGCCTGTGGCTCAAAGGAGTAGGGCGCTGGCTCCATATACCAGAGGTGGCGGGTTCAAACCCAGCCACAGCCAAAAACTGCAAAAAAAAGAAAATTAAACAGAGTTATACCATAAAATCCAATAATTTCACTCCCAAGTATCTAAGAGCACTGAAAACATCATGTCCATGCAATATTGTGTACACAAGTATAGCAGTACTGTTCATAATAACCAAAAAGCATTACAAATACAACCCAAATGTCCATCAATTGATGAATAGATAAATAAAATGTGGCATAGCCATATAATGAAATATTTGGTGCCATAAAAAGGAATAAAGATCTGAAATATGCCACTATGAGGATGAACCTTGCAAATGTCAAGGGAAACAAGTCAGACACAAAGGCCACATGTTAATATAGTCCATTTATAGAAATACCCAGAATAGGAAAATTTATAAACCTAGAAGTCAGACACAGGAGCTGCTGGGAGGGGGAGGATAGAGAATGATAGGATTTCTTTATGAAGAGATGAAATTATTTGAAATAGATAATAATGATCATTGCACAAATTTGTGAATATAGGAAAATTTATTGAATTGTGTACTTTAAAAGTATTTATAATATCTCAATTTTTAAAAGATAAAGACTAACGATAAAAGTAAAATAGAAAAGATACACCATGCAAACACTAATCATAAGAAAGCTTGTGTGGCTATCTTACTATGACATAAAGCATACTTCAGAAAGAGAAAGATTATCAAGGATAAAGTGGAAGATTTCTTATGAATTAAAAATGTGAATTATTGAAAAGACATAACAGGGTAGCACCTGTGGCTCAGTGAGTGATGCCAGCCCCATATACCAAGGGTGGCGGGTTCAAACCCAGCCTGGGCCAATCTGCAACAAAAACGTGGGCATGGGCGGTGCTTGTGGCTTAAAGGAGTAGGGCGCTGGCCCCATATACTGGAGGTGGCAGCTTCAAACCTGGCCCTGGCCAAAAGCTGCTAAAAAAAAAAATAAAATAGCCCAGCGTTGTGGCAGGCCCCTGTAGTCCCACCTAATAGGGAGGCTGAGACAAGAGAATC
>NW_003852554.1:4036496-4040809 GCF_000181295.1 Otolemur garnettii | reverse complement strand
AGCCAGGCGTTGTGGCGGGCACCTGTAGTCCCAGCTACTCAGGAGGCTGAAGTAAGAGAATCGCCTAAGCCCAGGATTTGGAGGTTGCTATCAGCTGTGACGACAAAGCACTCTACTGAGGGTGACAAAGTGAGACTCTGTCTCTAAAAAAAATTAAAAAATTGTGGAATTAATTAAATCACTCTTAAAAGGTATATCATAGCATTAAATCTTAGGAACCCCTTGATTCTTTTTCTGCAGACATACAGTGGGGCTGGCAGGTTCAAACCCACCCAGGCCTGCTAAACAATAATGACAACTACAACATAAAAATAACTGGGCATTGTGGCAGGTGCCTGTAGTCAGGAGGCTGACTGAGGCAAGAGAATCACATAAGCCCAAGAGTTTGAGGCTGCTGTGAGCTGTGACGCCACCACACTCTACTGAGGGTGACATAATGAGACAGGTAAGGTAAGGTAAAAAGAAAGAAAGAAAGAAAAGCATTTGAAAAAAATTTAAGCCCCATACATGATTTAAAAAAAAACTCTCAGCAAACTAATCACTAATAAAGAGTATCTATGAAAAAGCCTAATCTTATATCAAACATACTTAACACCGAAAGACTGAATATCATACACTGAAAGATTGAATGCTTGCACCCTAATGTCAGCAAAATGTTAAGAATGTCTTCTCCCACCACCTCTATTCCACAATGTGTTACACGTTCTAGCCAGCGCAAAAAGATAAGAAAAAAGTATTTTAAAACGAAAGAAGTAAAGGGAATACAGATTGAAAAGAATATAGTAAAACAATGTATCTCCAGACAACACATCATTGTAGCCTGTTACAAATACATTATTAGAAATAATAAGGAAGTTTATCAAAGTCACAAGGTATAAGGTCAATATACAAAAATCAATTCATTTATACACATTAGTAATGGCACAAATATTTGCTTAAAAATACCATTTATAATAGCATCAAAAAATTTGAACTACTTAGCTATAAATAAAATATGTGTAAGACATGTATATTAACAACTACAAACATCAACGAAAGCAACTACAGACCTAAATAATGGAAAAATACACCAAGTTCATGGGTTGAAAGACTCAACATTGTTAAGATATCAGCTCTCCCAAGATTGAGCTATATTTTAAATATCATCTCAGACACACACACACACACACACAAATTGACAATCAGGACCAATTCACTTCAAATGAAAATTAAATAACTTGCACAGTCTCAAAACAAGTATAAAAGGCTCCTTCATCTCGTAAGGGGAAAATGTTCCCCAAAAAGCCCCCAAAATTTGGAAATTAAGACTGATACAAATAAAAAAAATTGACAAATATTTAAAAAGAGAGACCAAATAAGAATCATGGGAAATGTAGTCAATGAATTTACAAATCTCAGCAGAGGAAATAAAAAAAATTAAATTATTAAGTCAGTAAAGTTTTAATACTGAAGAAGTCTCTATGATCAAGAAGATCAAAAGATAAATTCGACACACACAAAAAAACACACTTAAAAAACATAAATGGGTAAAATTTCTAATATCTGATAGCACCGCCAGATGATAAAATAAGAGATAAGAGCAAAAAGTTAATACTCAAAGATATGATAGTAAAGAATTTTCCAGAACTAAAGAAACCCATAAATTCTCTGACGGAAAGCACATATCCAGTGAAAAACAGAATTAACAGAAATAAACCTACAGCTCTGTACATCACAATGTGCTGAAATGCATCAAGGATAAAGTGAAAATACATTTCACTTTAATGAAATATTTAAATAAAATCTCCATGAGAAACTGGTATAAAAAAGTTAATATGGAATTGAAGGTATTTCAGAGAAGTAAACTTGATTTAAAATGGCAGATTAAAACCGTACATTCAAGAATGAGATTATATATTATGTTTAAGTATACAGACAGCATTCACAACAAATGGATAAGTATTTGGACACAAGAAATAAAAAAAATAATCAATATCACAGAGATCTTGTTCACTACTTGTGATGGTTAATTTTATGCATCAATTTCACTGGGTTAAGGGACACTGAGATAGCTGGTAAACATTATTTCCATGTGTATGTCTATGAGGGTGTTTCCAGAAAATTAGTATTTGAATCAGGAGACTGAGTAAAGAAGGCCACTCTTATCTATGTGGTTAGGATCACCTCATCTGCTAAGGGCAAAGGAACGGCAAATTTGCTCTCTTTCTGCCCTTAGACAACAGACCTGCAGGTTCTTGTAGAGTTCTTGTTCAGACTCTACAACTTATACCATCTGTTCCCCTGGTTCTCAGGCCTTTGGACTCACACTGAATTTTATACTATGGGCTTCCCTGGTTCTCCAGACCACGGAGGGCTTGCAGACAGCATATTATGAGACTGCTAAGCCTCCATAATCAAGTGGGCCAATTCCCATAATAAATTCCCTCTTAAGTGCTGTCTATCTTTATAGTATATCCTATTGGTTCTGTTTCTCTGGAGTACCCTAAACTATTACCCAATACAATTAATTAAAATATCACAATATGGCTTGGCGCCCATAGCACAGTGGTTACAGATCCAGCCACATACACCAAGGCTGGTGGGTTCAAACCCAGCCCCGGCCAGCTAAACAACAATGACAACTGCAACAAAAAATAGCCAGGCATTGTGGTGGGCACCTGCAGTCCCAGCTACTTGGGAGGCTGAGCCAAGAGAATCGCTTAAGCACAAGAGTTTGAGGTTGCTGTGAGCTGTGATGCCACAGCACTCTACCGAAGGTGACATAGTGAGACTCTGACTCAAAAAAAAAAAAAAAAAAGAAAGAAAGAAAAAGAAAAAGATGTCTTGAAGAGACCAATTTTAAAAAATGAGATTGAAGAAACAATAAAATATCTCCCTACAAATGCCCTGGTCCAGATGGCTTCACACCAGAATTCTAACAAACCTTCAAAGAAGAATTTATACCCATACTGCAGTAATTATTCTAAAAAATTGAGAAGGAAGGAGTCTTCTCCCAACACATTCTATGAAGCAAACATCACCCTGATACCAAAACCAGGAAAAGACCCAACTAAAAAGGAGAACTTCAGACCAATTTCACTAATGAATAGAGATGCAAAAATTCTCAATGAAATCCCCACCAATAGATTACAGCTACACAATTAAAGAATCATTCGTCACAATCAAGTACATTTCATTCCAGGGATGCAAGGCTGGTTTAACATATGCAAGTCCATAAACATATTCACCATATCTACAGAAGCAAAAACAAAGACCATCTGATCCTCTCAATAGATACATAAAAAGCATTTGATAAAATTCAGCATTCTTTTCTAACAGGAACACTTAAGAACACAGGCATAGGTGGCACATTTCTTAAGCTGATTAAAGCCATCTATGATAAACCCACAGCTAATACTATACTGAATGGAATAAAACTGAAGGCTTTTCCACTTTGAACTGAAACTAGACAAGGTTGTCCTCTATCACCACTACTATTCAACATAGTGCTGGAAGTTCTATCCAATACAATTAGGAAACAGAAGGAAATAAAGGGCATCCAAATGCTGGCAGAGGGATCAAACTTTCACTTTTTGCTAATGATATGATCTTATGCTTAGAGAACCCAAAAAACTCAACTCAACCACAAGACTCCTGGAAATGATCAAAAAATACAGTAATGTCTCAGGATATAAAATCAATGTGCACAAATCAGTAGCCTTTGTATATGCCAATGACAGCCAACATGAGAAGCTAATCAAGGACACAATTCCCTTTATAGTAGCTTCAAAGAAAATGAAATACCTAGGAATATACATAACATAAAAGCAAAGGACCTCTACAAAGAACAATTCAAAACCCTAAGAAAAGACATAGCAAAAGATACTAAATGGAAGAACATACCTTGCTCATGGCTGGGAAGAATCAACATTGTCAAAATCTCTATATTTCCCAAAGCAATCTACAGATTCAATGCATTCTCCATTATACTTTTAAGATTTGGAAAAAATAATTCTTTATTTTGTATGGAACTAGAAAGAAACTCATATAGCCAAAGCAATTCTTAGTGAGGTAAGACAGTAAAAGCAGAGCTAAAGGATCTGTCCTAGGCGTCCTGTGTAGGCCTCAGCCAAGCAGCAGCATTTCTGTTGTCTGTATGTTCCTCCTTTGGCATGCACGGGGCATAGACTGTAACCTAGCAACTTCCTTGGACTTCCATCACCTTTGAGGGCAGGTGGTTCAACCAGTCTCAAGGGCGCAGGCAAATCTGACCTTCCCCTTGAGCCTGGGACCTTGAGGATGATGTCATCTCTCCTTCTGTTTTATGACCCTCA
>NW_003852554.1:4018896-4036416 GCF_000181295.1 Otolemur garnettii | reverse complement strand
CAAGTTTCCCCCGGCCGAAATAAAGCTGCTTCCTCTAATCAACTGGTGCCTGGAGTCTTCTGTCTGCGTTGGTTTCCTGCTACATTAGTAATAGGAACCAGAAAAAACCCTTATCACCAAGGCAATTCTTAGCAATAAAAATAAAGCCAGGGGTATCACCCTACCCGACTTTAGGCTATACTACAAGGCCACAGTGATCATAAGAGCATGGTACTGGTACAAAAATAGAAACATTGACAGTTCAAACCCAATGTCTTCTTACAGCCACCTGATCTTTGATAACCAAACAAGAACATCCACTGGTATAAAAAAATCCCTATTCAATAAATGGCGTTGAGAGAACTGGATAACCACATGTAAACGACTGAAACTGGACTTTCACTACTTACAAAAAATGATTCAAGATGGATAAAACATTTAAATCTAAGGCGTTAATCAATAAAAATCCTCAAAGAAAGTATGAGGAAAAGACTTGAAGATATTGGATAGGAAAGATTTTGTGAAGATTTCCAGGGCACTTGCAACAACAACAAAAATAAGGAAATGGGACTTAATTAAACTGAACTGCTTCAGTACAGCTAAGGAGACAACAACCAAAGCAAATAGACAATCTTCAGAATGGGAAAAGATATTTGCATATTATGAATTGGACAAAAGCTTGATAACTAGGATCTATAGAGAACTCGAATTCATCAATAAAAAAAGATCCAATAACCCCATGTATCACTCAATGGGCAAGAAAAATGAATAGAACCTTCTCTAAAGAGGACAAATGAATGGCTAATAAACATAGGAAAAATGCTCATTGTCCCTAATCATCAGAGAAAAGCCAATCAAAACTACTCTGAGATATCACCTAACCCCAGTGAGAATGGCCCACATCACAAAGTCTCAAAACTACAGATACTGGCATGGATGTGGAGAGAAGGCAACACTTTTACACACTGGTGGGACTGCAAATTAAAACAACCTTTTTGGAAGGAAGTATGGAGAATCCTCAAAGAACTCAAATTAGACCTCCCATTTGATCCTGTAATCCCATTACTAGGCATCTACCCAAAAGAAAAAAAATCTTATGATATAACGACATTTACACTAGACTACTTATCACAGCTCAATTTATAATCAACAAAATGTGAAAACAGCCTAAATGCCCACCAATCCAGGAATGGATTAACAAGCTGTGGTATATGTATACCATGGAATACTATTCAGTCATTAACTTTAGGAGTTTTTTTGTATTAACCTGGATGGAGGTGGAATACATTCTTCTTAGTAACACATCACAAGAACGGAGAAGCAAGAATCCAAAGTACTCTGTTCTAATATGAAGGCAGTAGATGAGCTAATACAAGGGGCGGGGGGGGGGGGGGGGGGGGGGGGGGGGGGGGGGGGGGGGGGGGAGGGGGGGAATGAGGGAATGGGGAGAGGGAAAGACGAGGGTATGGGGGGTTATAGTCTATGGCACACCTCTTGGTGGTAGGACACAATTATAAGAGGAACTTTATCTAACAAATGCAATCAATGTAACCTAATCCTTGTACCCTCAGTGAATCCCAAATAATAACAATAAAAAATAAAACCAAATATAATAGATGATTCAAGGGAAAAAAAGTGATAAATGACCACCAATTATCTAAGGTGTCATAACAGTATTATAGTTATGTAAAACAATATCCTTTTTTTTTTTTTTTGGTTATATTAAGCTTTATTAAAAACACAAGAGCTAGAAAAAGTGGGAGACAAAAGCAAGAACAAGGAACAAGGGCAACAAGTAGAAAATAGTAACAAATAGGCATAGAGCTATCCTTGGAATTTCTTCGTTATTCTTTTAACATATCTGGAATCTGTAGCGATGTCCTCTCATTCATTTCTGATATTAAAAATGTATTCACTCCCTCATTTCTACTTAATCTGATAGTGTTTCAATTTTATTGATCTTTTCAAAGGATAACCTTTTATTTTGCTAATTTTCTCTATTGATTTCCTGTTTTAGGTATTATTGACTTTTGCTCTAATTTTTGCTATTTTTCTCCTAAATACTTTGGATTGACTTTACTCTTATTTCCTAAGGGGCAAATTTAAATTACTGATTTTTGATTGTTCTATTATATACATTTGATATTATAAATTTTCTTTTAAATACTGTTTTCTCTGCATTCCCCCATTTTTTTTTGAGACAGTTTCACTATGTTGCCCTTGGTAGAGTGCTTGCTATCACAACTCACAACAACCTCAAACTCTTGAGCTTAATCAAGTCTCCTGCCTCAGCCTCCCAAGTAGCTGAGACTTTAAGTGCCCACCATATACCTGGCTATTTTTTGTTGCTGTCATGGTTTTTTTTAGCAGGCCTGGGCTAGATTTGAACCCATTTGCCCCAGGGTATGGGACAAATGCCCTAACCATTAAGCTACAGGCGCCAAGCTACAGGCCCTCTAAATTTTGAAATATGCTTTCATATTCATTTTTTCAAAATATTTTTAATTATTGATATTTATTCTATATATTAAATGTGTGTTGTTTAATATCCAAGAAATTTGGGATTTCTTCTTGTTTACCATTCCATTATTGATTTCTAGTTTAATTTTATTAGGGCCTAATAGCAGACATGATTTATACAATTTTTTAATTTGTAATATGGCATGTTTTGTAAGACAAAATGTGGGCTAACTTGGTGAATGTTCCATATAAACAATATCCTATGTTTTTATTTTCCTTTTTTGTTTTTTTTGTTTTTTTTTTTTTTAAGAGATAGGCTCTTGGTATTTTGCCCAGGCTGGAGTATAGTAGCTATTCACAAAAGCAATCATAGTGCATTACAGCCTCCAATCTCAAACTCCTAGGCTCAAGCAATCCTCCTGCCTCTACTACCCAAGTAGCTGGGGATATAGGCACATACCTGGCCAAAATTCTCATTTTTAGGCAATACATGCTTAAGTATTTAGGGGTGGAATATTATGTCAACAATTTAAATTTTCAGCAAAAAAGAAAAATTTATTTTACATATATGTATAAATGTACACATATGTACAGAAAAATCAAATTGGTGTACACAGGTCATGGGAAGTTATTCATTGAAATAGTTATTATTTCAACTACTCAGTATGTTTAAAAATTTTCATTTAAAAGTTGAGCAGAGGTGGCACCTATGACTCAGTAAGTAGGGCACCGGCCCCATATACTGAGGGTGGTGAGTTCAAACTTTACCCCAGCCAAACTGCAACAACAACAACAACAAAATAGCCAGGTGTTGTGGTGGGCGCCTATAGTTCCAGCTACTTGGGAGGCAGAGGCAAGAGAATCACCTAAGCCCAAGAGCTGGAAATTGCTAGGAGCTGTGATGCCATAGCACTCTACTGAGGGCTACAAAATGAAACTGTCTCTAAAAAAAATTAAAAAAAAGTTGAGCAGAAAAAAAGATACCAATTATCATAGATATATAAAGTGATCTCCCAAATACATCAAATAAAAAGAAATGCAAGATGCAGCATAGTTTATACAATGTGCTACGTATAATGTGAAAAAAAAAGAAAAGGTAAAAATCATATGGTATGTGATGTGTATGAGAGAGAGTATATGTGTATACCTGTTTACATTATAACCAATTAAAATGGTTACATATGGGAGATAAATTTAGGTTAGAAACCTGTCTGAGCTTGGAAGTGAAATGCCTCTGGGTATATCATTTTATCTAGTTTTGACCTTTATACCATAAAAATGTGAAAACAAGAAAAGAAATAACTAAAACTGGAAAGATGTTAAAATATTTACAGTCACATAATTTCTCTATTCAATCAAAGACAAATTAATCAAGTTTATTTTACTTGTTAATGTGGTTGTTAATTGTCTTTTTTGTTCCTTCTGAGCACCAGAGCCACTGAAAAGGAGCTATTGCTGGTCAGGAAACTTAGGATCTTTTTTTATTTTTTTTTTTTTGAGACAGAGCCTCAAGCTATCCCCCTGGGTAGAGTGCTGTGGCTTCACAGCTCACAGCAACCTCCAACTCCTGGGCTCAAGCGAGTCTCCTGTCTCAGCCTCCCAAATAGCTGGGACCACAGGCGCCTGCCACAACGCCCGGCTATTTTTTGGTTGCAGCCATCATTGTTGTTTGGCAGGTTCGGGCTGGATTCGAACCCACCACCTTAGGTGTATGTGGCTGGTGCCTTAGCTACTTGAGCCACAGGCACCGAGCCAAAACTTAGGATCTTATTGCAGATCTGCCCCTCAGTAGGGCAATCCTAGACAAATAACCATGCTAAGCCTCAATCCCAAAAAGGAATTAAATTCAATGATTTCTAAGATTTTTGTACAACTAAAAATTCAGGGACTCAACAAATAGGAATTTTCCAACTGCATAGTCTTCTTCAGCTTGATGAGTAACAAAGCTCCATTATATAGTGACTTACACATTCATTCACTTTCTGCAGTACAACAGAAGACAAAGTGTAGTGAAATAAAACTTAATTCTCTGACGCCTTCTGGCAGTAATTAGTTACAACAGGGTACTTTTCTTTCTCTTAGAAGTTTGCATTGGCAACAGAAAGGAAGCAAGCCGCCAGTCAGGCAGCTGCACTCACCAGGCTGCCAAACCTCATTGGTTAGCAGAGGACGGAAGAAGCAGCCCATAACAAAGTCTACTGCAGCTGAACTCCGGAGGAGTTTCACTAACTGTCCTGAGTCAAGGGGGTTAGAAAGCTTCATGAATTATTTTACTAAACTAATCCTACTTTACAAAAAGTTGCCAAAAAAGGCAGCCTTAGGACGGAAATATATAATGCTAGGAATAGTTTCTGGAAAAAACCTCTGCAGATTTGAATGTAAGCTACAAGTCCCAGAAACCTTCTTCACTCTCTCTACCTCATACTCTGCTCCACCCAGGCTTCCCTTCTTCAAGACCCTAAGGAAAGACACAAATAGTCTTGTGACTTCCCTGGAAGTTTAAGATCTGTGCAGCTGCAGCCTCATTCTAATGTGAGGTAGGATAGCCAGGAAAGGAGCTGGGAAGCCGCAAGCTTAGGTTAAGCACAGAGAAAAGTCTAGCCTGCAGGGTGAGCAGGAAGGAAATGCAGAGGGCTCTGAGCTGCAGGACCCCGGAGGTGGTGGTGAATATTTAAACACCCTCATCCCCTAGTTTTGCAGGAAGATCAAAGAGAAGGCTGAGTATAGAAAAAGGAGTAAGACAGGATGAAGGAATAAAAAACAGAATGACAAATTTTGTTTCCAAACTCCTTAAAGGACTGTGCCTGCAGGACCAAAATGGGGTCTAGGCTCTTGGGGGAGAGGGGGAGCGGGGGTTTCCTCTAGAACAGACAAGCTAGAGCTTTTGTTTGAAGAGGGGAATAAGTTCAAAAACCCCTGGAAAGGTCTTCAGAGATTATTAAGGCAGGCTGGAGTTTTGCCCTAGCATGGAGAGGACTGGCCCTTCACTAGAGGATTGGAGGATGCCTGGATGCTGTGCCTCAGCTGGATTTCCACAGGAGGCTGGCAGAAAGGGGGGGGGGGTCCCTCTTTGACAAGTCCATGGAGTGACTGGGTGGGGCTACAATTTTGGAGAATGAGGAGTTCCCCTCTAAAAGTTAACCGGGCCTTTTCTGAAAGAAGAATGAGAAAGAATCGCTCTCACAGTCAGGAGGGTTTAGGGATTGGACAGACCTTAAGTGATTTCAGAGGAGCTGGGTTTTCCTGTGAGGCTCTGTTTGTCGGAGGATTCTACCCTGAAGACTGAGAATAAGGCCCCTTCACTTATTCCCAGTGGGAAGCTTGGCAATTGATCTGAAAATGACTAGCGGTGATTCGGAAGGAAATGCCACCCCTTCCAGGCTTGGGGCAGGCGGGGGCTTGGGGCCTACTCTCACTAAGCAGCACAGCAGAGAAGAGGAATTTAAAGAGACCACCCCACCCCACCCGCGACTCACCGGAAAGTTGGGGACAGAGAGAGGAACTCCGAAGTGGCAGAAAGGATGAGAAAGCGGGATGCCGCAGGAGAGAGGAGGCGAAGCCAGGCCTCTGCGCAGTTGGAGGGGAGGGCTTCGGGAGTCTCAGGGTAGGGGAGGACCAAGGGGGACGTGGGCTCGGGGCTTGCGAAGAATGACTCGGAGGGTGAAGGAGATCTTTGAAGTGACTCGGGGCTCTCGGAGGTGAAGGAGGCGTCCGGGGTCAATTCCGGAGGGTGGGGGGCGCGACCGGTACTCACAGAGCGGATCTCCAGCGCCAGGGCGCATTGCAGCGCCTTCACCTTCGGCATCCGCGCGGGGTGGGGCGGCGGGGAGGGACCCCGGCCACGGGCCCGAGCGGGACGGAGAGACGCAGCTCGGGGTGGGGACGGGGAGGAGACGAGGTGCCGGTGGCGGCGGCAGCTGTGGCCCCCAGGCCGGAGCCCGCGGTCCAGCCTGGGTCCCGCCCGAGCAGCAGCTGAGCGCGGGGCGCGGACCCGTTGTCATGGCAGCCAGAAGGGGCGGGGCCGGAAGAGAAGCTAGAGGAGGCGCTCCACGGCCTCCGGCGCTAGCGGCTGGGGGCGGGGCGCGCGAACGCCGGGCGGGGCGGGCAGGCGAGGGGGCGGAGCTTCCGAAGGGGAGGGGCGAGGCGATTCTTCTGTGACATCAAACTGTGGGCCGGGAGACACGAAAGAGAGAATAGCTGTTTGTATAATGGGACAGTGCACAGGTCAAGGAGTTGGACTCAGGAGCCTTGAGTTCCAACGTGGTGATGGCACCTTTGGCTAGTGGCATCCCACGGTGCCCTCAGTTTCCCTAACTGTGGAAGAATAGCAATTTTTATTAGTCCTCCCATTTTAATTTCACAGTACATCTTACGAAGTCAGCATGAGGACACTGAGGAGAGACTTGCCCTAGTCAAAGGCAATACCAAGATTAGAACCCAGGAGCTCTCAAGTGAACCCCAGCTGCCTTCCTGAGAAGAGGGGCTTGAATCAGATCATCACATTACTCTTCCAGTCTCCTATTCTGTGATTCTGTCTTTGTTAGTATGTCTCCCTTCCTTTGAGAGTTTTATGTTTGATTCATCTGTGTGTGCATCTCAATGCATATTGCTTAAATTGGACTCTAATGAGGGGTCAACAATAAATGCAGTTTTGTAAGGCCTGGCCATATACCATGAAAGACAAAAAGAACCTAAGAGTGTGCCAATCCAATCATGTTAAAAATCATTGTTACTGAAAAATACATTATACGTACAGAAGTGTACAAAAAATATTCATCTTAATAATGAGAACAATACCTGTGCAACTAACACTCATTAAGAAATAGAACATTACCAACACCATAAAAATGCCCTCCTTGCCCTGGAAGTAATCAGCACTCTGACTGTTGTTACAATAATCCCCTTGCCCTTGCTGTTCATGTATGTTTTTTTTTTTTTTTTTTTTTTTTTTTTTTTTTTTTTTTTTTTTGAGTTTTTCGTCAAGGCTGGGTTTGAACCCGCCACCTCCAGTATATGGGGCCAGCACACTACTCCTTTGAGCCACAGGCACTGCCCACATTTTTCTTTTTTTTGAGACAGAATCTCAAGCTGTCCCCCTGGGTGGAGTGCCATGGCATCATAGCTCACAGCAATCTTCAACTTCTGGGCTCAAACCATCCTCTTGCCTCAGTTTTTCTATATTTAGTAGCGATGGAGTCTGGCTTTTGCTCAGGCTGGTCTCGAACTGTGAGCTCAAGCAATCCACCCACCTCGGCCTCCCAGAGTGCTAGCCTTACAGGTGTGAGCCACTGAGCCTGGCCTACATTTTTTTTTTTTTTGAGACAATCTCACTTTGTTGCCTTCAGTAGAGTGCCGTGGCATCTTAGTTCACAGCAACCTCAAACCCTTGGGCTCAAGAGATCCTCTTGCCTCTGCCTTCCAGGTAGCTGGGACTATAGGCTTCTGCCACAATGCATGACTAATTTTAGAGGCCAAGGTTGAGGGGGGTCTCCCTCTTCCTCGGGCTGCTCTTGAACTCCTGAGCTCAAGCATGCACCTGCCTTGGCCTCCCAGAGTGCTGGGATTACAGGCAGGAACCACCACACCCAGAAAATCTTAATATTATGAAAAGAGAGATAGGCAATTTAACACTTCTGAGGTGATGTAATTAGAAGTATACAGTAACACCTTTCATGCTGAAAAATCAAACATGAATTTGACTAAGCATTCAAATCTACTGTCAAGGTATAGGAAATAAAAGAGTCAAAGAAACTTGTTAGAACCACAGGGATATAAGTGAAAAAATAAATGTGATATGGTCTCTTCAACAAATAAATTGCAAAGAAAAGTAAAAAAGGAGGCCTTGTGTATTAAGAGACAAAAGAGATGGAATCTAATTTAAGGTATTTATGAGAACACTGGAGAAACTTTAATGCTACTGGATAAATCGTGATCTTAAGAAATTATGAACTCTGGAGAAACTTTAATGCTATTGGATAAATCGTGATCTTAAGAAATTATTATTAAATGTTTATATATGGACTCAGCGCCCAAAGCTCAGCGGTTAGGGCACCGGCCATATACATGGAAGCGGGCAGGTTCCAACCTGGCCCCAGCCTGCTAAACAACAATGACAACTGCAACAAAAACATAGCTGGGCATTGTGGCGGGCGCCTGTAGTCCCAGCTACTTGGGAGGCTGAGGCAAGAGAATTGCTTAAGCCCAAGAGTTTGAGGTTGCTATGAGCTGGGACATGACAGCACTCTACCAAGGGTGACATAGTGAGACTCTTCCTCAAAAAAAAAAAAAAAAAACAGTTTATATATGATCATGGTGTTAGGGTCCTGTTATTTTTTTTTTTTTAAAGAGGCCTTATATTTTAACAAGTAATGCACTTTTAAGTATTTATGGATGAAATATGATGTCTGGGATTCACTTCAAAATTCTCCAGTGGAGGTGAGAGTGGCAGTGATGGAAAGTGTGTGAAGGTATGGATGACATGAATTAGCAGTGTAATTGTTAAAGGTTGCTAACAGGTATGCTGGGGTTGGTTTCTGTTTAGTTTCATATCAATACATAGGCAACTAAACAGATGTTCAAAATTGTCAGTTGCTCTTTCTATACTGATAATTGAGGTAATCATATGTGATTTCAATGTTAGCCTATTTATGAAGCAAATTATATTTCTGATGATATATCTTTCTTATAGTCCTTTATTATTTTATGAATATGCTTGTGTATTATATTAGCTAATATTTTGTCTAGATATTTGCCTCTAGATTTATAAAAGAATTGAGCCTATAATTTTATTTTCTTTTATGGTCCTTTCCTGATTTAAGAATCTAAATTATACCAACTTTATAAAAGAAGAAAATATGTTAAACCATATGCTCTTATCCAATAGATAAAAGATGAGCAGAGAAACCCGTGGTGGACCACCAGCCATCAGGTTGCCCTACTCAGGAATATTTGAGCCTCCACCTATTTTCCTAACTGTTTTTAAATTGGAGGTAAATCACTACCTTGCAGGGTTATTGACAAGAGTGCTGATGATGACGTTCATATAGTTAAGTGTTAACCATGCTTCCTCTGTTTTTATAACAAACTTGGAAGTCACTTGGTGTTCTCTTCATTTATCTTCTATCTTTTTTCTCAGATTTTTCAGATTGTATAATTTTTATTGATCCATCCTCTAGATAACTGACACTTTCTTCTGATATCGCCAGTCTTCTGTTAAGCCCATCCATTGAATTTTCTTTTCAGTTCATGTATTATTTAATTCTAAAACTTCCATTTGGTTCTTTTCTTAGTTTCCACATGTCTGCTGAGATTTTTCTATTTTTTCATTCATTAGGATTATTTTTTCCTTTGCTCTTTCAACAACATTTTCCTTGAATTCTTTGAACGTATTTATTATAGCTGCTTCAAAGTCTTGGTATGCTGTATCCAATACCTGTGTCCTATTGAATTCTGTTTCCACTCATTGCATGTTTTCATAACTATGGGCTGCATTTTCCTATTTCTTTGTATGCCTAGTGATTTTTTTAATTAAATATTTAATATTTAAAATAACTCATATAGTATTTTTTTTTGACAGAGTCTCAAAACTGTCACCTTGGGTAGAGCACCGTGGTGTCACAACTCCCAGCAACCTCAAACTGTTGGTCTTAAGCGATTCTCCTGCCTCAGCCTCCCAAGTAGCTGAGACTACAGGCACCTGCCACAATGCCAGCTATTTTTGTCTCTTTGTTTTTTGGTTGTAGTTGTCATTGTTGCTTAGCAGACCGGGGCCAGGTTCCAACCCCCCTACCCTCAGTGTATGTGGCCAGCGCCCTGCCGACTGAGCTACGGGAGCCCCCTAAAATAACTCATATAACACTGAGTTCTATTGTGTTTCTCTGAAGAGTGATGATTTTTATTTCCAGCAGGTATTACAGTTTAATTACTGGCTGACTACCTTAACCCTGTGTAGATTTAGTGTTATTCTTTGTTACTGCAGATATGTGGAAAGCCCAAGATATTTCTAAAGCCTCTCTAACTTGATGGAACCCAACCTCCAATCTCTTTCTCTCCTATAGGTTTTGCCAGACTTGGTTGCAGACTTAGACAAGGCAAGTCTTGTGTAAGCCCTACTTTCAGGCGTAGTCCTCACTGCTATGGTTCAGCTTCCCTGGTGTATTAGCTGGATGCCAGAAATATTAATTGCAGGAGGACAGAGTCCTGAATGGCCTTGGCCAACACAGCAAGCCTGCAACTCTTAAGTAAAATATACCAAGAACGTGATACCCTAAGATAAAGAGGAAATATCCCAAACAACTCACTATGCTCTCATTCTTCTAGAACAGAATGCTTTGCAATACTTGTGCTCAGGGAACCTCGTGGTACCCTGGGTATGTAAACCCAGAGCAAAGTGCCCTTAGGGTCCTTCAGCCACAGTGCAAAGTGGGGCAAGTGCAGAGAAGCCTGTATCCACTCTGGGCAGCTTTCCTGAGCCTTAGTGGACCAGGTAGCCATGGATCCTCAGCTGCTGCTTACTCTTGGTGCCTGTTAATGAGTAATTTGTTTTGCATGGTTTGTTGTGTGAGTGTTCTGTCTCACCAGACTCAGACTCAGTCTCTAGCAGCTGGCTTTGTACAAACATCCTGCGAGATTTAGGAACCTTTGCATTAACTAAGTGTTAAAAAAAAATCTCTTGACTCCACAAGGCTCCAGCTTGATGAAAGCATTTCAAATTGTATATGAAAACACTACACTGTAGCCCGTGTTTGCATTAATGTATACAGCTATCATTTAATAAAAAAAAAAAAAGTATTTCTGTTCTGCTCTTACCCTGTAGCAGTTGCTAACTGCCAAGCCTCAGGTGGTCTCACTCCGTTCATATAAAATTTGTTACTCAGCCTTGGACTTTTGGAAAAACCCCTCATGAGATTCTGGGCTCTTTATGCATACTTCCTTTTCTCAGACTACATGAAAATTAGAGATTCCAGCTGCTTCAATTGCCAAACTGATCTTGTCTCCTCAGTTTAGTGGGACTGGGTTATTCTGCTTAAGCTTCAACTCTCTGCTTTGCAGTTGAGAAATTGTCCCCAGGGAAATACTTGATGATCTTGGGAATCACCTTGCGGGGTTCTATTATCTCAGGGATCAGGGGTTTGTGCTGCCTGTTGCCTGCTAGCTGAAAACAGTTGCCTCCTATATTTTATCCTGTTTTATATTTATTTAAATTGATAGGGTTAATCTGGCACCAGTAATTCCATTGTGAGTAGGTGTGAAAGAACCAATTCCATTCTGTTTAAATATTGACAATTTTTAGCTTTAATAATATTAATAGGTGGCTTGTGATGAAGATTAAATGAATGGCATGTTTCATAGGTGGTAAAATCAGTGTTTGAGTTAAATCTTTCTTTGATAATTTTCTATGATATCAAAACCACTAGTAAGTTTGGCTGGGTGCATTGGTTCCTGCCTATAGTCTCATCGCTTTGGGAGGCAAAGGCAGGAGAATTGCTTGAGGCCAGGAGTTCAAGACCAGCCTGGGCAACATGGCATGACCCTTTCTCTACAAAGAAACAAATAAAAAACTAATTTATCTGGGCTTAGTAGTGCATACCTCTAGTCCCAGCTACTCAGAAAGCTGAGGCAAGAGCATCACTTGAGTTCAGGAGTTCCAGGCTGCAGTGAGCTGTGATCATGCCACTGCACTCCAGCCTGAGTCACAGAGTGAGATCCTGTTTCTTAAACAAAACAAACACTAAGTAATGGTATTGAACATCTTCTCAACCCCTTTTTTGGGGGTGGAGGATGTCAAATGATCCTTTACTGAAATATTTTCCTTTGTACTTTTTAACCAGCTGGGCATTCCACTCCACTGTTGATATCATCTATGATATCCATGGGGGTGGCAGTCACCAACATTGCAGCCCACTGACTGGGCATCCCCAGCATCTCTTTAATGGTTTTAGAGAGTCCTCTGACTTAAGATCGGTGTCACACGCATCTGGCAATGTTGATAATCTCATCAAAAGTGATATTTCAGTTGTGTTTAATGTTTTTCTATTTCTCCTGTCTCTTGGTGCTTCATTGAAGGCTTTGATGGTCAGGGCAGAGGCAGAAGGTACCACTTCATTCTGGGCCTGTCTGCTCTGGATAGTCAATTTCATTGTAATTTGCAGAATTTTCCAGTCACCGGTTGCCTTGGCGATGTCATCACCAACCTTTTTTGGAGACAAACCCAGGCAGGCTGATCTTGGGGGCCAGGGCAGACATGGCAGCAACTTTGCCACCAGTGCACCTAAGATACACAACTTTGATCTCATTGGGTTCAAATTTAGGTGGCATGGTGAAGGTGGCTGGTGTCAGAGGAAACCAGATTCCAGACAACAGAAGAAAGTTTCAACTCGGCCTTCTCTGAACTGAAAGCTGAAAGGTTACTTCATTTTTTTTTTTTTAATAAGCATCCAGTTTGGGAAATTCTGAATTAGGGAAATCATAAAAAATTTCATATAAGCTGGACCACATAAGAAAATCAAGATGTCAAACTGTGAAATTCACTAACAACTACCCCAATTAAAATGTGGATTAGTTATCTCTTCTCTGTTCTCTTTTAACATTCTCTTTTATCTGTTTTTTATATGTGTGTATGTGTAGTATAGTATACATAGTAATACATATAGTATATATAGTTTATATATATTACTACATATGCATGTGTGCTCTAGTGTGGGTATACTATATAACATAGTATATATGCAGGCTCTTCCAGAAGTCCATGGGGAAAATATTGATAATATTTTTTTAATATTCTAATTATCTAACTTTACATATGAAAATAAAAGAGATGCCTAGAGGTCAAGCAGCTTGGCCTGTATCTTTTCCCAAGTTTGAAAACTCTGAGTGGGTAGTAACCAGGTCTTAATTTTCTTTGTATCAAACAAAGAGTTTACTGTGCAAAAGGTGCTCAATGACAAACATGTCGCATTGAATTGAAGGCCCCTGGAAACCTCTTTCTTTGGCAATACTGTTCAGTGGAGGAGATAATTCCGGCCGACTTGAGGTCAATACTACCTTTACCAGTTGCCAGCCACGTGACCTTGGACCTGTTGAACCTCAGACTATTGAACCTCACTTTCTCTATGTATATGTGGTTCTTATTACAAGTCTGTGAATAGAAGTAGAATACTTAGCACAGGACAGCTCAATAGAGAAGCTCAATGAGGGTAGGTTATATTCTCTCATAAACACTGTCCACATTTAAAGAATTTTGAGATTTCACTTGGTTTGGATTATTTGAATTTAACCTATTCTTTGAATTTTTTAAGAGGTTCTGAAGCAGTGTGCCATGGACAAAATCATCACTAGTTCAGTCGACCCCCTGCTTATGTATCATTCTTACTCTAAACTAGTGTGAAGGTGTTCCCTTTGTTCCCGCCTTCAAGCTGCAGCCTCCCACAAAAATCCAGCTGTCAATTTCTAAGCTCCAGGCCTGGCATTTTGGAAGAAAATTTTCCTGAATAACAGCATTGTGGATGGCACTGTTGTAGTTAATGATAGCTCAGGAAGATTTACAATTGTGAGTAGCAAATAAAATGGAAATCATCCTGCCTCTGCACTTCCTCTCCTTTTATTCCCTATGAAATTTTATGGTTTAATGGAAAATAAGCCCAATGAAACATGTAAGCTCTTAATCCTTCCCAGAAATCCTTCCTCATTTATTGGATACTTTGAAGGAATGAATTAAACATTTTTTTCCCCTTATGCAGTCTACATTGCATGAACACAGTGAGGATGGAACTCAGACTCCTTGGCCGGATGATCAGATGAGAGACATTTTTAAAGGCCTTTATTGTCTTTCATTCATGTTCAGTCTCCACACAGGAACTGATTTCCAACACAGTCAGTATCTTCATCAGTAAGAAGACTATCAGTAATAATAGCATGGGCGTGGTTGCTCACGCCTATAATCCCAGTACTCTTGAGAGATGGAGGCTGGAGGACTTCTTGGGCGCAGGAGTTTGAGGTTGCTGTGAGCTAAACTGACACCAACCACAGCACTATATGTAGTCCAGGTAACAGAGTGGAAAAACAAACAAACCAGAGAACCCAATGATAATAGCAGCCATAGTAGGCTGGGCACAGTGGCTCACACCTACCATGTTTCCCCCAAAATAAGACCTACCCCAAAAATAAGCCCTAGCAGGATTTCTATGCATTTGTTAAATATAAGCCCTGCCCTGATAATAAGACCTAGTGATGGGCATGGCTATGCAGCATATGTGCATAGCCACGCCATGCATTTCGGTGCTGAGCAGTAGGAAGGCTGGAATACCTTTTATCTGCCACAGCTCCTTTCTCCCAGCTGTTCACAATTGTGTGGGTGCGTGTGTGATAACCGTAGTTGCAGGCATCCTATTGCCCATGAGTGAACCGCTAGGGGAAAGGAGTTCACGCATCACAAGCACCAGTCCCACCAACAAGGTTGGCTCCACTCGTCAGGTTCCAGAAGAAGATGACTTAACTGTATTTGAATAAATGTGGA
The DNA here is from genome assembly GCF_000181295.1 of Otolemur garnettii. Taxonomy (NCBI): domain Eukaryota; kingdom Metazoa; phylum Chordata; class Mammalia; order Primates; family Galagidae; genus Otolemur; species Otolemur garnettii. The sequence goes on along the minus strand of NW_003852554.1, from coordinate 4,021,463 downwards.
TTGTTGTATTATACTTAATAAAAATAAGACATCCCTGAAAATAAGCCCTAGTGTGTCTTCTTGAGAAAAAATAAATATAAGACAGTGTCTTGTTTTAAGGGAAACACAGTATAATTCTAGCACTTTGGGAGACTAAGGCAGGAGAATTGCTTGAGGTCAGAAGTTTGGGACCAGCCTGAGCAAGGGCGAGGCCCCATCTCTACTAAAAATATAAAAATTAGCCAGGAGTTGTGGCAGGCCCCTACAGTGCTAGCTACTTGGAAGACTGAGACAGGAGGATCTCTTGAGCCCAGGAGTTTGAGATTATAGTGAACTATGTTCATGCGACTACACTCTACCTAGGGTGACAGAGAAAGAACCTGTTTCAAAAAAACAACCAAAAAAATAGTCATAGTCACTATCCATTGACAATCTACTATACATCAAGTATTGTACAGGGTACTTTATATAGACTGTGTACCTCACACAGCTTTCTAAAAAGTATATATTTATATCCCCATTTAACAAATAAGGAAACGAGATCAAAGTAAATTAACTTCCCAAATTTCAGAGTACCTGGCAAAACAGGAATTTATACCTAAGTCTGTCCTGTTCCAAAGGCAGCCTATCATTTTCTATAAAATGTTCCCTTTTATTATTATGTGTCATTGTAATATTATCACCTATCAATAACAAATATATTTAAGATACAAAAACCAACAGCAACAGTTATATTATTATTATAAAATAGATGTCTCGTATGTTATTATGATTTTGCATTTGAGTAGAAATTGATGTTTCTAAAAGCATGTTCCTGTCATCTAAACATAATTCTGTATATTTTAAAATAGAACTATTTCTAAACCTCTGATAATTGACTTATCATTGAGAATGGTATGGAAGGTTTAAGAGAACCAAGACTTTTTAAATTTTTTAGATAGTTTGAAATGAAAAGAAAGCAGGAATAACCCTATAGTGAGAATTTTATGGTTTAGAGAAATATGAGTTGTACACCTTGGAAAAATGTGTTTTGGCTTTAAATGTATTATACAACTATAATATTATATACCCACAAGAATGTTTCATTTTATTAATCTTGTTTCCCTGTGTAAGATATGTTAACTCAGTCAATAATAATTCCAGTGTTTCCCTGGCTGAGTTTTTTGTTTGTTTTGTTTTCAGTACCACAGGATAACACAGATCTGGCTGAGTTTTAGAAAGTAATAAGCCAAGGAGTAATTACTTCTAATTTCTCTTACAACAGAATTGGTATGGAAGAGTTCTCTGGTATTTAGGATAAAGTGACCAGATTTTAACGTTGGTAAAGCGGGACACCATTGATGGAGGTGTGGGGGGTTCTTAATTAAAAATTTAGTCTATATGGAACAACAAAAATTTTCATAGAATGCAAAAATAGTATTGTAATTTTTTTTTAATTTCAACATAAGTACAATTTACAAATATAATACATTTTAAAAAATTATGTATGGTATTATTTTATTCTTTGGCATATTTCTCATCAAATTCTAACAACTGATCAACAATGTGAACTTTGATAATCAGTTCTCAATAATCAGTTCTCAAGAATTATTTGTTATTATTAAAGTTTAACATTATAAAATTAACAAAAATAATATAAAACTCATATCCTGGTGAAATAGCCACATGGCAGCTGAAAACTGTATATTCCCTTCCCATTCTCCCGCAGTTCCCTAGCTTGTCATGCATTCTTTCCAAAAGTCGGGACTTTTTTAAAACACCGTGGGATGCGGGACAAATTATTAAAAATCAGGACTGTCCCACCAAAAGCAGGACGTCTGATCACCTTAATTTAGGAGAAGGGAAGTTCTGACATAGGTACCATTTGCTTTAGTCCACAACTACCAAGCTGTGTATGTGGTGGTAAACAGAATAACGATCTCCCAAAAATGTCTGTATCTGAACCCCTGAAACCTATCAATGCTAAGTGTGATGGCAAAAGAGATTTTGTAGTTGTGATCAAGTTAATGATGTCAGATGGGAAGGTTATACTGGTTTATCTGGACTGGCCTGATGTAGTCACAGGGAGACAGGAAGAGTCAAAGTCAGAACAAAGGTGATGTGATGATGAAAGTGGAGGGAGAAAAGGAGATGTGGTGTGAGGCTGTGAGCCCAGAAATAAGGAACGCCTTTGACAGAGGAAAAGGTAAGGAAATGATTCTCTCATAAAGGCTCCAGAAGAAACCAGTCTGGCCGACACCTTGAGTTTAGCACGTAAAACCTGTTTTCGACTTCTGACCTCCAGAATTATAAGATTATATCATTTTAAGCCACTAAGTTTTGGGTAATTTACCACAGCATCAATAAGAACCAAATATAGTACTTGGACAAAACTTACAAGTGGGTTAAATATGAAACAATCTGACTACAAATTTCTTAAATTCATCCAGAATCAAGTTTGCAACAGAAATTATAAATTTTAGGCCAGCCACATAATCCTAGTACTTTGGGAGACCAAAGTGGGAGGATCGCTTTAGACCAGGAGTTTGAGACAAGCCTAAAGAGCACAGCAAGACCTCATCTCAACAAAAACAGTAAAATTAACAGTG
>NW_003852554.1:4016144-4018790 GCF_000181295.1 Otolemur garnettii | reverse complement strand
TCTCAGAAAGTAAATAAATAAATAAATTACCAATTTTAAAATCATGATCCAAATAGTGACCTCGAAGGACATCTTAAGTCTTTCCCCTCAGGATGAATAACTCTTCTGTGGTGTCTGTTGAGGGTGGTCTCTTAGCACCCTGAACTGATGAGCAGCCCCCCTCAGTCCTCTGTAGGTCACCTGCAAATTTCAACAGAATTAAATTCTGATACCAGTCTCTAAAAATGGGTGAGGCCTAGTAATTGAGAATATGGAGAAAACCCTTAAGGCCATATGAGCACCAAGTGATTGTCCTCCTCCCCCTAACAAAACTGGGTATCCCATTCTGGGTATTCTTCCTCAAATAGATGTGGCTTGCCAATGCCTTTGGGTGTCTTCATTTTCCCTTGATCTTATAGGGAAGAGTGGAGAAGAGTTGGAGTTTTCTCTGTTTTCTGTACGAGATGTATGGCCCCACCCTGATGCCAAACAGCCACCCTTTCCTGTAGCTCCTCTCTCAGCTTTCCCTCATCAGAACAAGATTAGCTTCTCACTGCTCCCTTAAGTTTCTGATTTTTTTTTTTTAATTTTGAGATAGAGTCTCAAGCTGTCACCCTGGGTAGAGTGCCAGAGTATCATAGCTCACAGTAACCTCCAACTGTGGGACTCAAGTGATCCTCTTTCCTCAGTTTTTCTATTTGTAGTAGAAACAGGTCTTGCTTTTGCTCAGGCTGGTCTCGAACTCCTGAGCTCAAGCTATCCACCCACCTTGGCCTCCCCGAGTGCTAGGGTTACAGGCATGAGCCACTGCACCCAGCCAAATTTCTGGGTTGTTTTACAAATAAAGTAAAAAGCTTTTCTTTAGTGGGTTCAGCCATTTCTTACTTAGAAAAATAATGGTTAACAACACTGAAAATTAAGTACATATCTGGTCTCATCTCAGACCATTTATATGAGAACCTTTGGGAGTGAGCCCTAGATATCTCTATTTTTTAAACTTCCCAGGAATATTATAGTCAGGATTGAGAACAAATGGTCTAAGCCAGTCATGAATCCTATTCCTGGCCAAATTACAATCACCAGTGTCATGGAACAAATTGTATCTCCCCAAAATTTGTATGTTGAAGTCCTAACTCCCAATAACTTAGAATGTGACTGTGATTTGGAAATAGGGTCTTTAGAAAGGTAAGTAAGGGTTTAGACATAACTGACCAACATCAGACTGACCACACACACTCTTTGTGGCTGTAAGATACTAAGTTATAAGCAGGGCCTGGGGCAGTGCAAGGCAAAGGTTAAGTCTCACCTGTAGGCCATCAGTTTATTTAGCAGATTACATTGAGTCAGTATGTTGGGGCTTACTCTAAGATTAACAGATTTTATTATTTTAACTTAAAAGATTCCTTTCTAGTGACTCCAACCTTTTAGACAAAACTTTATTTCTTTAACCAACTACAAATTAAAGAATCTCTGAATCCACTTATAACCTATAAACTCCTGTTTCAAGATGTTTTGCCTTTGAGGCCAAACCAACGTATACTTTCCATATATTGACTTAGGATTTTATCTGCCATTCCTGTAAATATGTAAATTCCTAAAATATGTAAAACTAAATTGCAACCTGCCCGCCTTGGGTGCACTTTCTCAGGACATCCTCAGACTGTATCTTTCCAGACCATGGTCACTCATATTCAACTCTGAGTAAACCTCTAAAACATTTTCCTGAGCTTGGTTTCTCCATTAACAACCGTGTGAGGACACAGAGAGAAGACAGCCATCTGCAAGCCACAGATTGAGGCCTCAGGAGAAACCACCCCTGCTGTCTCCTTGCTCTTGGACTTCAAGCCTTCAGGATTGTGAGAAAATAAATTTCTGTTGTTTTAAGCCACTTGGTCTGTGGTATTTTGTTACAGCAATTCTAGCAACCTGCTCTAACCAGTAAAAAACATTACGTCAAACCCATTGAACATTTTCATCCTGCAAACACTCATTTTCTAAACTCTGAACATTAGCATGGCTGTACTTCTGCTTCTATCAAGGGGCTAAAAGGTCATAATAGTGGCTGGACGCCATACCTCATGCAGTCTGGGAGGTAGGAGGATCACCTGAGTTCAGGAGTTCAAGATCACCTTGAACAAAAGCAAGACCCTGTCTCTGAGACAAACAGAAAAATTAGCTGGGCATTGTGGTGGCCACCTGTAGTCCCAGCTGCTTGGGAAGCTGCAGCAGAAGGATCGCTTAAATCTGGGAGTTGGAGTTTGCTGTGAGCTATGATGCCACAGTACTCTACCCAGGCCAACACAGTGAAACTCTGTCTCAAAAAAAAAAAAAAATCATAATAGCATTCAGCATAAGAAAATATCAAATACTCCAGGGAATTGCTTTTAGTTGCAAATAGAAAACTCAATTATCATTTACTTAAAAATAAGTATATTTAATGATCTCATACAAGGAGCAGTCTGATGGTGATCAGGAGAGGACTGCTGCTTTGAAAGCCTGGGCCCTTATATCTCTCCACTTCATTGTTGTTAGCATGTTTTGAGGGTCATTCCACTTTTTATAGGAAAATAAAGGCTTTTCCAGCCTCTAAACAGACCAATGCCTCCTGCAGGTGCAGGGGAAGCTGGAGATAGAGGAGCCCATAAATGGGAAAAGGATGTTCATGAC
>NW_003852554.1:4012207-4015817 GCF_000181295.1 Otolemur garnettii | reverse complement strand
CCCTCCTCCATCTCCCTCTCTTTCCATGTCTCTTCCTCCCACTCCATTTTTCTTCTCCCTTTGCCTCCCTCTCTCTCTAACTCTAGCACATCTCCTTGGCCAGGGTTAGATAATCACACACAGGACTATAAGAAGTACTCTCTACAGAACCAAAGCAAATTACCATGCAGGCATTCATTGAATGTTTCCAGCAACAGAGAGCTCACTGCCTTTGCAGATTTGTTACATAGAGAGTGCAGGTTATACTCTGCACAGAGCACCTGCCCAAGGTAGCAAACAGGTGGGCCTGGCTGCTATTGACCAGCTGGAGGAAGAAGCATCTGTTCTCAACTCACACAAAAATACCACATAAGGTATCAGGGTCCTGGCATAATAAGGCCCCTTTTCCACTGTTACATGGCCATGACTTTTCTGAAGTTCTTTTTTATAATGAGATTAAGATTTACCATCTCAGAGACTTGACTTAATGGTTGTTTAGTGGTTTGCACCCACTTTGGACACATTAGCTCCGTCCTCTCCAGTCCCTGTGACATCTTTCTCCTCCAGGTTTCTCAGCCCTGATTCTTTCAACATCCCGTCCCAGCATGGCTCAGATTCTCCCTCACCATTCTCCCTTGTTCTTTTTGGGATACAACACTGAGTGGTCAGTGGCCCTCTTAAGCTACAGCACCATAGCTTGAACATCGAAAGAGAAGGAGAGAAACAATATGTGGAAAAGAAAAGCCTCTGTTCACAGAATCTCTCATGAACATGAGCAGGCAGGAGAATAAGCAGCAGAGCTCATTGTCATGCAAGACGCCAGAGGAAAGGGATTCAGGTAGGAGATGAGGATGGTCAGAGCCCCAGGCTGTATGACTTTGGTGGGATAAGCACTTAAAGTGCCTAATAGATTTAGAAATTATTGGTCATTGGCGACTTTCATCAGATGAGTTTCAGTTAACGGGTAAATACGGATGAATACCAAATAAGGCAGTAGAGACAGCAAGTGCAGAAAAAAACAAGCTCCTAGTTAGCAGTCACAGGGGACGTAACTCAGAAGGTGGTGATCAAGGCGGGGGGGGGGGGCTGGATATGCATACATGGGTACATGAGTGTGTTCAAGGAGAGGAGAAACTTGATATGGTCATAGGTTGAGCAGGAAGAGGCAGTAGTGTGTTAGAGAAAGAGGCTGCAACGAGAAATTGAGAATTACTGAAGCTGTATTTTGGAGGACTCAGGAGAGTCTGAGGTCAAGGGCACATGTAAAGGGGTTGGCCTTGAATCGATAGACTAACATCTTTCTTGGAGCCTGAGAGCAGGAGTAATGTGTAATAGAAAAGTGGAACACTCTTTTGAAATGAAGACACAGAAAGGTTTAGGGGCTTTTCTTTTATAAAATGTCCCTCTTGCCCTGCTCTCTCCCCTTCATGAAACATTTATTGAATCTGAGCCACCAAGCATGGTGAATACAGAAAATAATAAGATCAAGCTTTTGTCTTTGAAGAGCTCTGAGCCTGGTAGAGAGATGGGTAGGCGTTGCCCTTACCCCAGCCACTCTTCTCACCCCCACCGGAACCCAGACCTGTACCACACATAAGGCAGGGATTACAGAGACCTCCCTTTTCTCATAGCAGACAAAATTCTATTTCCTTTAAATCTTTCTACCTATTCTCAATTTCTTAGTCATTTTTCCAGAGCTATGAAGGAGACCACAGCTCACTGGGATGGCAGGGCAAGATGGACCAGGTGGAGAAGAGCACATGGCCTAATTCCTTTTCTGGAAAAAAACTGTGCCTGTAAAATAATTTCAAGACTTCTCTACAGGCATAAACAGGGAAAACCAGAGAACATAACCAGAATAGACTAGTGCAGTCAGAAAGGCCAGAGTGATTTGCACATGGAAGTGAGATGACTTCTGAGGTTTGGCTGTGGGGGGAAGGGTCTGAGACTGTCTCAGATGTGAGAGGGAGAAGTGACAGGTGGAAGCTATGAGAGCGAACAAGGTACATTGAGCCCTAAAATCACATCCGAATAGAAATAAATATGAATTGGGGGCAGAAGTGAGGTGAAGAAGGCCCTGGACTTCCTGCTGACATGCTGGGTAATTGTTGGCTTCTATGTTAGGCTGGCCCAGCAGCCTGTGAGATCCTTAAAGTCAAGGGTCGGGTCTCAACCAGTCTATTCCTGGTAACTATCACTATGCCAGGTGGGTTCAAGGTTTGTGGAGCCTGAAGCTTATAAAAGTCAGGGAGGCCTCTTTAAGAGAAAGAATCCAAAACTTACTGGTGGAAAATTAAGGAAGTGAATGTGTATTTAGAATAAGGGAACAAATAAAAAATCAAAATGTTTTAAATCTCAAAATCCAAAAAAATCACATTATATATTTATTAATTGACTGCCTGATATATGGCTATAATATTTTTCTTCTTGTACTTCCTGGGTTTATTCTTTGATCACCTCTCCATTTGACAACAGTTTTTGTAAGATTGTTTTCTTTGAAGAGAACAGAAAAATAATCCTGACTTTCTTATGGTATGATTGATCAAAAGTGGGTTTTTATTTTATAGAATTCAGGAAAGTTTATTTTAGCTTCATGACTCCTTATTGGTCATGTCTTGTAAATTTTTCAAGATTGTCATTTTAAAAACCTCCATCAAGTTTCTGTTATTATGTGCTATAAAATTTCAGGGCATTTTGCACCTCCCTGGGGTCCTAATGTGCTGTACTCTGACTTGGCAGCACTCATTAGCCAGTTTGTCACCAGTGTCTTTGTTGTAGAGGCCAAGTCCGCCTCCAGTGGGTCATGATGTGAGCAAGTCACTACAGGGGGCCAGAGCAGCATTCCTGGAGGCCATTCCTACACCAGAGGTGCCTAGCAATACTGAAAACATTTGAGAGTAACTGTGAATTATGTGAACATAACCCACTAAGCCAGTGATTTTCAACACAGTGTGCCACAGGGCACTGGTGTGCCATGAAAAAAAAATTTTTTTTGAGGCAGAGTCTTACTATGTCACCCTCGGTAGTATGTGGTGGCATCACAGCTCACAGCAACCTCAAACTCTTGGGCTTAAGCAATTTTCTTGCCTTAGCCTCCCAAGTAGCTGGGACTATAGGTGCCCACCACAACACCTGATTATTTTTTTGTTGCAGTTGTCATTGTTGTTTAGCTTGCCCGGGCCGAGTTTGAACCCACCTGACTCAGTGTATGTGGCTGGCGCCCTAACCACTGAACTATGGGCGCTGAACCTTCCATGAAAAATTTTAAAGATCATTATTTAAATTATTTTGAAAGAAGTTCAAAGCACAGTATGTGTATACATATATATACACATATATATTTTTTTCATCAACATAATTTAAGTGTGCCACAGAAGTTTAACTATAGGTTCAAGTGTGCTATGAGATTTAAAAAAAAATATTGCTCAGTGCCTGCAGCACAGTGGTTATGGTGCCAGCCACATACACCAAAGTTGGCAGGTTTGAACCCGGCCCAGGCCAGCTAAACAACAATGACAACTGTAACGATGACAACAACAAAAATAGCCAGCGTGTGGCAGGCACCTGTAGTCCCAGCTACTTGGGAGGCTGAGGCAAGAGAATCGCATAAGCCCAAGAGTTTGAGGTTTTT
>NW_003852554.1:4005565-4012100 GCF_000181295.1 Otolemur garnettii | reverse complement strand
AACACAGTAATAAACTTCCCTTTGGCTGAATCCCAAAATTGCTCATACCACTTCATTGCCATCATATGTGAAGGCAAGAGAGTGGAAGAAGACAAGGGTTCCAGAAGACTGCCATTGAAATACTTTTCCTTTGCAATTTACAAAACTATGTCTTCAGGTGAACCCATTACTGGGGGAAGGGCTAGTGCAAGTCAGGGGTCCTGAAGTCTCCTGAACCTATAATCTGTTGGTCTGTCCCACAGAGGGCACTGTCCCGGAGCAGGCTCTGCCTGAATCTTGACTGAGCCGAGAAAGGTGAAAGTCAGGGAAAGGAGGAAGAAGAAGAGTGAGCAAGAAGCACAGTGCTGACTTCTGTGAAGCTGATACTTTGGTAGTTGGTGAAGCTTCATCAGTAGTGTCTGAGCCTAACCTTAGCCAGGGGAATTGTTCTGCTTGTCCAGTGGGGGCTTGGGACCTCCTGGGTAAGCTGTGTCCTCTTCACCCCTAACTGTGCTGGCCACACAAAGGCCTGTATTCTTATCACTACAGCAGGAAGTTTGCCAATCACCAAGCTTCCCTGAGTGCTTCTTTGATTTGCAACATTTAAAGGGCATGGAGAGAAGCATTCAGAGGCAGGCTTTTAAACCTGAAGTTACCCTAGTGTGAGTCCCAGCTGAAACATCCTTGCTGGCAGTAACTGCTAAGCACAGCTGGGCGGATGGCAGCATTTGCCCTATAAAACATTTGATCCTCTGCCAATAAACTATAAAGGGGAAAAGAAAGCCCCTATCTATTTTGCAGTTACAGGGCAGCTTTGGAATGTGCTAAGTGAAGCAAATGTGACCCTTGCTCCATCAGAGTACCGCATCCCAGTCCTGCTGATGAATCAGAGTGTAGCTCCCACTTGGCAAGGCCATTGGGACTTCAGAGCCTTCCTGCAGATCCCACCCCTCCCTACTGGTGTTGGGTGGTTAAGGTGTCCTCAGCAGCCACTGCCTCCACTCCAGCTCTTTGTGGCCTGGTTTGTCAATTAGTGCTACTACCATGGCAGAAGATGACTGATGACCCGTACCTCTGCTGCCATTGCTGTCACTCTTTAGAGTGCCCTCCCTGTGAAGGATCCCTGAAAGGAAGAGTCTCTCTAGCCAGGGAAAACATTTCCCTCAGTCGGACTTCAGAGGAACTGTCAACCTAATGCAAACAGCTATTTGCAAAGTTTGTCAAAAGTAATTGCCCTTTCTGATTTTCATATTCATTCTCCATGAGTGTGGGTCATGTCATCCAAGGCCAAGTTGGAAGACAATTGAATAGGAGCATCCAGAATCAAGTGCAAAACATGATTCCTCTCCGCCAACCCAGAGTTTACACAAATTTCAAGACAGCACTCATGGGTCTCCTCCTTTACCATGTGCTCCTTCAAAACCCATGGATTTTGTTTGAGGGCATCCTGTGAAATTCAGTCTGCTTGAGGATTCACATGCCAGTAATCTGGGGCTCAGTCACAGGTGTCAAAGTCCCTCTGCCCTTCTCCTGGGAAGATAGATCTATGCCTCCCTACACAGGCAGGATTCCTGGAAGTTTTGCTCTACCAGAGGTCTTGTCTTAGATCACTCAGAAACCTCGGACAATTATTTGAGTGCAGGTAGTTTACTGAGGACATGACCCTGGGAAACACTAATCAGAGGAAGAAGGAGGCCATTAAAGGGTGTGCTGTCAAGCAAATTTCCACCAATGGGAAACTGGAGGGCAGTCCCACCAAAGAACTCTGATAGCCAGTGTAGAGTATATATCTCAGATATCCCACCCCAGGGGTGAGGAATATGACCCAGGTCTTTACCCACTCATCCCATCAGGCAGCTGGTACTGGCTGTTGCAAATCCCACCCAAGGGGTGAGGAGTTTGGCCCAGGTCTTTACCCACTCATCCCACCAGGCATTGGGCTCCAGAAGGTACTGGCTGTTGCAAATCAGGCTGGGAAGCAGACATGGTGAGGCTCACAGGGGCTGCATTCCCATGTGGACAAGTAAGACCGTCTCATGACATAAAGAAGGCTACCACCAAGGAAGGGTAGTTTGCATGATCTTCAAAGTGTAATGACATTCTATATGGGAGTCCTGAGGAATGTACAGTAAGGAACAGCTGAGAATGTAGGACTATATCCGTAGCCCACTGACACTGAGTTCAAAACAGAAATCCTAGTTCAAAGGAAACTGGAGTTCTAAGGAAGGGGAATAGAAGCATACATCTGCAGTGCTTTGGGCAAGTGATATCCATGAAGATGTGAGGATGATTACAGACACTCTGTATTTCAGAAATTTGTGGGCCATCTAAGCATGATTATCACACAATTGAGTGATGCTCCTGGCACATAGTGGGCAAGATTCACAAATGCCAGGCATTCCTACTCAGTGAAGACTCCAGCAACTCCACGTCTTATCTCTTTATGTATTTTTATAGGTGAAAAATTTCTTTATAAATATCTGACTTACAAACTCAAAGTTTCTTTCTTTCTTTTTTGTAAAGATACAGAATTGTGCTCTGCTGCCTATTCTAGAGTGCAGTGGCACAATCATAGCTCATTGTAGCCTGAAACTCCTAGCCTCGAGAGATCTCCTACCTCAGCCTCTCATGTAGCTGGGACTATAGGCACACGCCACCGTGCGCAGATAATTTGTTAAAGATTTTGTGTATTTGAGGTCTTGCTACATGGCCCAGGCTGGACTTGTCCTCCCACTTCAGCCTCCCAGAGTGTTGGAATTATAGGGGTAAGCCACCATGCTGGGCCATTTATTTATTTATTTTGAGACAGAGTCTCACTTGGTAGAGTGCCACGGTGTCATAGGTCACAGCAACCTCAAACTCCTGGGCTCAAGTGATCATCTTGCTTCAGCCTCCTGAGTAGCTGGGACTACAGGTGCCCATCACAACCACAACTATTCTTTGTTTTAAGAGATGGGGATCTTGCTCTTGCTCAGGCTGGTCTCGAACTCATGAGTTCAAGCATTCCACCCACCTCTGCCTCCCAGAATGCTAGGATTACAGACCTGAGGCACTGCGCCCAGCCTCTTCCTCCCCGCCCCGCATGGTTTTACTACAGAGAAAATTTCCAGAAATGCAACTTCCTTTTAAATCAAGAGAAGACTTTATTTTGTTTTGTTCAGAACCCTACCAACAGTTGTATAAGAGTTAGAAAAGCGTAGTTAGTGGTAATATTTGAATTAACAATTCCATATCTTGACTGAGTCAGCTAGCATTTCCAGTTCTCACATTTGGGTAGTTTTATGAAGAGATGAAAGCATACACTACTTCATTAAGTCTTTTCATGTAGTTGTGCCAGAGCATTTAGACATGGAGATGCATATTGTTCTGCAGCATGTTACTTCCCTATTATTTCCCCTTTATATTACAGTTAGAATATTATATGTAGTTTTAAAAGTTGAATGTGCAAGCAAATTATATTTTCTGTGAGTTTTATATAAAAAACAAAATGTTATAAAATATATGTTATAAAAAAGGAGGACTGAGGGAGGCGCCCGTGGCTCAGAGAAGTAGGGCGCTGACCCCATATACCGGTGTTGGCGGGTTCAAACCCGACTCCGGCCAAAAAAAAAAGGGGGTGAGGGACTGAGTCTGGTAAATGGAGAAAAGCAAGAGTAGTTGCAGGCGCCCCCTGCTGGTGGCGACCGGCTGCTGTGATCCCGAGAGCCTCCTTTACCTTGAACTGTGCTGACCAATTCTACAGTTTGCCATCAGATTTTGGTATCTGTTTTTAAAAGCCTGTCAACAAGCCTGACAATAAACGTCCAAACTAGTTTGCTAAAGTGCCCATGGATCTGAAAATCTTTAAAAAACAAAAACCAAAAAAACCCCCTCCAACTTCTGGCCTTAGGCGACTATGCTGCCTCAGCCTCCTGAGTAGCTGGGACTACAGGTGCCCACCACAATGCCTGGCTGTTTTTTTATTGCAGTTTGGCCGGGGCGGAGTTTGAACCCGCCACCCTCGGTATATGGAGCCAGCGCCCTACCCACTGAACCATAGGCGCCATCTGGATGTGAAAATCTTAACCAAAAAAAAAAAAAAGAAAAGAAAAACTAAAATGTGATTGAGAGAGATTAGAGATATTTACGTTGGGAATGTGATTTGAGAACTAGCCAAGCTGTGATGAGGGACTAAATTCCCTCATTTAATATCTGAAAGGAAGACAGGGAGCATACTGGCTCTGAGTAGGAGAAGAGGGGAAGCTAGGACCAGTGGTCATGTAACTGGAATGAATGTTTCCAAAATATTAGGGTGCAGATATGGTCCCTCTCTTTCTGACTAAATAATCAAGTTATTTCTTCCCTTATTCCTCTTTTTATTTTTTTGGAAGTCCAGTACCTCTTTCCCAAGTCCTCGCTTCGTTCCTCTGAATGTCTAAGAATCATATTGAAACGGATTCATCAGGCTTTCACAGCCAAGTGAAGACAGAATAAAGCCTAGAGCTCCACTCCCTGCAGTTGCAACCTGCTCCCACGGGGTGGCACTGTTGAATGGAGCCAGTACAGTACAAAAGATGCTGCCCACTCGCTGTGGAGCTCTCTGTAAAGATTACCAAGTTTCTTTGAAGATGGATAGCCCTAAAGATCCCATCCTTTGGCCTGAAAGTTTTCAGTTTTTGGCAAGAAAGGTCAGTACTTGCTTGCTTCTTCAGCAAATTTTCAGGAATGCAACTTCCTGGAAGACACACAGCCACATCTCAAGGACCATTAGCACCTCAACCCTGGTATCCCACCCTTCCCAGACCCATAGTTCAGCCCTTCCTCTCCCCTAGTTTCCTCCCTTGGGTGTATGGCAGAGTCTTCTTCTCCCCATTTCTTAGGCCATGTGCCCTTTCTGCCACAGTTCCCAGCCCATTTCTGTCCCTGTCTATTCTAGGACAGTGTCTCTCCTTACACAATTATTGTATAATACAGTAATTATTATACCTCTGGCAAAACATCTTCTCCAGCAGGCCCCTATTACAATTGCTTTAAGAAGGGGACAGATTTTATCTTAACATAAGAAAGAACTTTTAAAACCCAAACCTTTGCCAGGCATAGTGGCACAAACCTGTAATCCTAGCACTTTGGGAGACAGAATTAGGATTAATTCAAGCCATAAGTTCAAGACCAGCCTGAGAAACATAGCTAGATCTCATCTCTACAAAAAAAAAAAAAAAAAAACAGAAAAATTATCCAGGTGTGGTGGTGCCCACCTGTAGTCCCAGCTACTCAGGAGGCTGAGGCAGATGGATCGCTTGAGCCCAGGAATTTAAGGTTGCATTGAGCTATGATGATGCCATTGCACTGTAGCCCAGGCAATAGAATGAGAAGGAAAAGAAAATGTAAAAAATAAATTTTAAACTCTATAATAGCTATTTCAAAATGTAGTGAGCCTCCTTGTTTCTAGAAATACTTTAAATAGGCTGTTTGGGTACTCCGAGACCAACATCCCAACAGGTGTGCAGGACAAAACACCTTCTGTATTACGAAAGTGTGGCTCAGAAAGGCTTGCCTATATTAAGCCAAATTCCCCAGTACCCCGAATGTGCCTACTATAAGTTTCCCCCTCTTTTGTTGAAACTAATGAGTCACGATTGGAGTAATGTTTTTCTGTGACTCTAAAACCATTTTGCTTAATGAGGTACTAAGTCTTTATAATTAGGCCCAGAAGGAAACGAGGACGTGGCCCTTAAGAGCAATAATTATTTCAGTTATTTATGGTAATAAAAAATTGAAAATAGGAATTCTTCCTCAGAATGCAACTATTTATTCTTTTACATATTGCCTAACAGGCAATTACCCTATTAAGGCAGCGTTTTGTTGCTAAAGACATTAATTGAAATGTAAATTAAATGTAAATCAGCTAATTAAATTGATATGTAATGAACTTGTCAGGCGGGCCTCTCTGATCAGATGCATTTCACTAATAAACAAGCATTGCAGCCGGCCCAACACACAACTGGGGAGAAGGGTGCCTGGCTGGAAACTCTGAGGAAGAAGGGAGGGTCTCCACTACCCAGAACTTCAGGAAGAAAGGAGAACATTTTGGTCAGGCCCTTGGAAATACGCCTTTCTTATAATACCTTTCTGGGCCTTATTTTTGCTTTTTCAGATACAATTCTTGCAGATGTAAAGGCTAGAAAACTCGGTTCAAACTGGGTCATGTAAATGGAACATTCAGAAGTAGAATGAGCTTAGGGAGTGTCTCCTTCAGGGAGGCAGCACCATTGCTCTCTGATTCATCTGTGTGCTCCTGTACAGACCCTGTGTTGCTGGAGTTAATGGTTGAGGCTTGTGCCCTTGAACCTGGGCAGCTCAGCTGCTGGTGTGCACTGGGTACAGCTGAAGTGGTTGTTAAAACAGTTAAACACTTTGAAATGCTTGGCAAATAACTATTTGAGTACTCACGAGCTATTTGCTCCTCAAATGTCTCTCTCCTACCCTGGCCTCTCGGGCTCCTCCCCCAAAACCCTGCAGACAATTTCATGCTTCAGCAAGGAAAGGATAAATTCCTCAGGACCAAGTTCTAGGCCCA
>NW_003852554.1:4004789-4005108 GCF_000181295.1 Otolemur garnettii | reverse complement strand
CAGGACTGTGGACCATGTTCTGAGAACCACTGCTTTAGAGTCTGCGCCATTTGGGGGAAAATTGAGAGCATTTTCATTCAAACGGTTTTCTGTGTTAGGTAGTTCAGGTGAGGATGCTGATTGAGGAAGGCTGCTCTAGGTCAGGGGTCAGCAAACTATGGGCCACAGGCCAAATGTGGCCTGCCAGTGTTTTCATAAATAAAGTTGCTCTGGAACATAGACATTTTTGTTTATGTATGCAGAATTGAGTACTTGGGACAGAGATCTTGTAAAGATCTAAAATCGTGTGTAAAGGTCACAAAGTCTAAAATATTTGCCA
>NW_003852554.1:3998120-4003840 GCF_000181295.1 Otolemur garnettii | reverse complement strand
GCGTCCCATATACCAAGGGTGGTGGGTTTGAACTCAGCCCTGGCCAAACTGCAAGAACAAAAAAAGTAGCTGGGCACTATGATGGACACCTGCAGTCCCAGCTACTCGGGAGGCTGGGGCAAGAGAATTGCCTAAGCCCAAGAGCTGAACGTTGCTGTGAGCTGTGATGCCATAGTGCTCTATTGAGGGTGACAAAGTGAAACTCTGTCTCTACTGTCTCTAAACAAACGAACAGGTGTGAGCCACCGAGCCTGACCTTGGTCACCATTTTATAGTCTTTTTTTCTTTTTTTGGTGAAATAGGACACTTTCTTATAAAGGAATAGAACACTTCCACAACCCGAGGACTATCCTCCAATTACTTAAGACCACAAAATAGGCAGATGGTCATTTCTCCTGAATCTGTTATAGTTAAAAACCTTGTCGAAAACCTATGTGGTAGAAAGGGCGACTCTAGAGCACCTTTATCAGACTGACAAACTCTCTTCCATTCCTACTTTATGATAGATTTTTATATTTTGAGTTTAACCATGGATATGTGTTGTCATTTTGTCAATGCTTTTTCTGTTCCAGTTGAAATTATTGTATGAGTTTTCTTTTTTATTCTGCTGATAAAGTGAAGTACCTTGATTTCAATGTTAAAAACCAACTTTGCATTCCAGGGATTTACTGAAATTAGTCGAAAGGGCTCCTCTTTTTTATCTAGTGCTGTATTTTATTTGCTAAAGTCTTCTTAAGGATGTTTGTATCTGTATTCAGAAGAGATAGTGGCTGGTGGATTTCTTTCCTTATAATATCTTTGTATTTTTGTCCTTTTTTCTTGTATCAGGGTAATAATGCTAGCCACATAAAATGAATTTGGGAATCTTCACTTCTATTTTCTGGAGAGTTGGGGAAGAATTGGTATTATCTCTTCCTTAAATGTTCAGTAGAATTCACTAATGAAGCTATCTTGGCCTGGAGTGTTTTTTGACAAGGTTTTTAAACTATAAATTCAATTTATTTAATAGATAATTTATTTAATAGATATTGGGCTGGTCTAATTTTTCTTAATTGATTTTTGGTGTGTGAGCTTGGGTTTGCATGTTTCATGAAATCCTTGGATTTCATCTAAATTGTTAAATGTAGTGAAATAAAGTGGTTCATAATATTCATTCCTTATTATCCTTTATTATCTCCAGCATCTCTACTCTAATTTCCCTTTTCATTCCTGATATTAGTAACTTGTGTCTTCTCTCCTTTTCTTTTTCTGATGAGTCTAATCAGAGGTTTATTGATTTTATCGACTCTTTTCAAAGGGCTGACTTGGGGGGGGCAAAAGAATAATTGTGTGGTCACTATGTACCATCCCAAATTGGGGGTAGCAGCCTGGGCAATATGGTTAAAAAATAAAAATATTAGCCAGTGGGGGTGAGGAGGCTGAGGCAGGAGGCTCGCTTTAGCCCAGGAAGTCAAGATGACAGTGGGCCATGACTGGACCACTGCACTACAGCCTACGTGACAGAGCAAGATCCTACCTCCTAAAATAAAAAACAGATAAAAAGAAAGCAGAGAAACATGCTAGTGAAAGTGGTGAGACGGATGGATGGACAGACAATGATGAGGATTTTTCTTGACTTACACACAGTATTGAGAGAAGGTAAGTAGAGGCTGCTATCAGCCGCCAAAAGGAAAAATCATGATCCCTTGCCCAGTTTCCAGACTCGAGGCAGTTCTCAAATCCAGAGCTCACAGATGGGAAGCGAAGGCAGGGCTCCTTCAGGAACGACCCTACAACACCACAGCACATGCTGCAGTGTTTCCCCTGATGTCTCTTGAAAGATATCTATGTTCATTTTCCAGAGAACTAAATACCATGGAGTGGGAAATATACAGCTCTTTTGAGGGCTGCTGAATTTAGAATCCGAACTGAGACTTTTCCAGCAATTTGTAAATCCTGACATGGCTTTTTCATTAGAGTGGAAGCCTAGGGAAGCCGGGAGTAAGTTGAGTCCCAGTGCACAGTCACTGTATAGTAGGTCCAATGTGGTGTTTATTTCCCTGCGACCCAAGTTCATAATTGAGATAGATATGCTCAGGGGCTGGCAGAAATCTCAGATTCATTTCATGATCTATGAAGCAAAAGTCATCATGGTGTTAAAGGGAGAATACGTGGCCCCCAAATTGTACCAGGATAACCAATTAAAAGCCATACTCATTATAGTGGAATAGTAGGCGTTAGACTTACAAGATCTAGTATCCTATCCTAGTCTCATTTAATTCACCTTTCTGACACTTGATTACGGTGGAAGATGGTGGATTGCTGTAAATGTAACCAAATGATAGCCTAACTGGTCATATAAGATGTGATACATTTACTAGAACATATCAAAACAGCCTCTGGCATTTGGGCTACTGATCTGGTAAATGTATTCGTTTAATCCCCATCATAGAAAAGAATCAGAGGCCAAGTACACTCACTTAGGAGAACAGTACCAACCTGAGTATGCAGTTTTGCCCCAGAGTCCCATTAATCTCTTGCTCTCTCACTGTGTAGTCTGAAGGAGACTTGTTTGGACAGTCCATAGAAAATCACTCTGTCCACTGTATTTGTGGCATCATGGTAACCGGACCTGAGGAGCAGTAAGTATGAGGTAGTCTGGATGACCCTGTGAGATGCCCTCATGCTGGAGTTGGCCGGGCAGGCCCAGGCAGCCAGTGCTGGGTGTTTATGGAAAGGCCATCTGGGGAGGACACATGTGTGCAGCAACCAGGGAGGGAGCAGCTGGTGCAATCACCCTAAATCTGGAATGAGTAGGGTGTGTTTGAGAATCTGGAAGAAGGCCATAAAGTGTGGCAGACAAGGGAGAGAGTGGTGAAAATGGAGGCTAGAGGGGTGGTTAAGGCCCTGTCGTGGAGAGTTACAGGGGTCAAACTAAGATATGTACAGTGTCATTGACCCATTCTGCTGTAAGTATGATGAGAAACAAAGGAAGAGGTGTCAGCAGGGAAATGATGATATGACTTAGGTTTCTAGAAAAGAATAACTTGTCTATGTGTAGAGAATGGATTGCAGGGGAGTAAAGGTGAAAGCGGGGGGATCCCTGTGAAGACGCTGTACAACTTTATTTGTTTATTTGTGGTTGTTTTTGTACAGTTGAAAATTTAGCATTTACACATGGGCTGGGGATGGTGAGCTATCCTGGAGACAGAAGGAGGTGTGCGGTTTATTTTGTGGGTCAGTTAATGTATTCATTATGGAAGATCAAGAATAATAACAAAATGATGGGCCTGAGCAATGGGATAGACGGTGGTATCTGGGGCAAGGATAAAAAACTGTGTAGAAATCAAGATTCTGTTGAAGTCTGAGATGCCTGGCAACCAGTTAACTATCTGTATTTCTGGAGAGGTGTAGAGATGAGAATCTGTAATCACTGGCACATTCATGGGTTTCAAAGCTGCATTTGTGGGCTGGGGAACATCTATATAGGTGGAGCCAGTGCTCTATTTGCCAAAAAGCTTGGGCTTTGAAGCCAAATTGAAGTGAATTTGAATTTCCCCTCTTCCCTAACATGGTTTGGTTGCTAGTAACTATCTAGCAAAATCTAGGTAAACCCTTATACAGGCATGTGGCAGGGGGAGGGCAGTGTGTAGAAATGTTGCTCCAGGTCGTTGCCCTAAGGGAATGGTTGTGTACAACTCGCAGTAATTCACGTTTGTTCCCCAGTGGTTGGTAAAACTTTATACCTTTGATGTAAGAGAACATAGGTGGGAGTAAAAAGAAACCAGGATTTTGCAATCAGACAGATTAGGGTTCAAATCTGCAGCTTGTTTTGACCATACCCTTCAGTGTGAACTTGAGCCAGGCCAGGAGGGCTGCCACAGTGCTGACTTCCCATGAGGAACAGTGCTGGTGTGAGCAGCCCAGCTGGGCTCCTTCAGGATCGGCATCCTGCGTCAACCGGCATCTTTGTCATTTTTACTTTAATGCAGCTCCTCAGGAGCTTAGCATTGAGGAGCCCTAGAATTTGAAGCTTCTGGGGCAGTTAAACCCCCTCCTGGGAAAATCCAGACCTGGAGACTCTCAGTGCATGGGAATGAGCAATCATGTTTTTTCCTTCCAAAAAAATGGAATGCTCCGAAGTTCATCAAGGACTTACCTCATATTCCAATGAGCCATGTGTGCATTGGATATTATGTAATTAATCTGGAAAACAACTCATCTCATGAACTGGGGGAAATCCCATCTTTGATTAATTTTTCTTAAGTAGCTACACTTGGGAAAACACTTGATGTCTGTCTGATGTGATTCCTACTCACCTGATGGGATAGTCAGTAATAGTACTGAACAGACGTGGCCTGGCTGATAATTAAAGTGCTGACAACACCCATTGTGTTATCTCATGACAGCGCCTTGAGGCAAATATGGCAGATAGCATTATCCCAACAGATCCCGGAGATCTAAGAGATGAGGTGACTCACCCAAGGCCACAAGGAGGCTTCAATTTTCTGCAAAGCCAGATCATGAAAGGCCTGAGCTCTGGAGTTAGGCACATCTGCATTCAAATCCCAGCCCTGAGAGTTACTAGCTGTGTGACTATGGTGGTCTCTCTCAGTGCCCACCTTGCCCTCACCACTGTAGGCAACACTGCCTGACTTCTGACTGCCAGCACCTGCATTTATGTGGCTGCCAGACCCTGTTTTGTCCTCTCACTGCTCCCCACCACCTGCCACCTGCCCCTACCCCACAGCAATCAAAAGTGATAGGAAGTTAACACACCTTGGGAGCAGCCTCAACCAAAACAGACTGGAGCTGGTGAAAAGTACCCGGCTCCCTCCTCCCTCCTGTGGGATAATTCTGAGATAAGAGCTCTGCACTGCCTTCCAGAGTCCCCTGCAGGATCAAGCTCTGGTTATCTACAGTAGCAACTTGCTTTGCAATGAACATTTTGTTGGCTGGCCCCCTTTCTTTGTCTCATGTTCCATTTCCTTAGGGTTGGGAGACCTAACACAGCCACACACAATCCCTTCCCCCCACCTCCTCCTCCTCCTTTTCTACTTCTAAGACAAAGACACAGAAGTTCCTGCCAATGTGCCCACCCCCCCTCCCCATGGCCCCATATAAAAGTGGTCTCCAACTGCCCTCGGGTGTAGAGGCCATCTTTGCACCGCCCAGACGGGTCACCCTCTCCTGTCAATAAACCTGACCTGAACATCTGTCTCTGCAGCCTCATCTCTGCCACCATTTACACCTTTTTTTTTTCTTTTTTGAGATCCCTTCTAAGTCCCTTGCCCTTGCATTTGGGTCCTTACTCAAGGTCTGTTTCCAGGGAACCCAAACTAAGATAGTGACCTTTGACAAATTGTTATATTTAACTCCCCACTGATCCTCCATTCTCCGATCTGTAAAAAGCAAATATATATAGTACTCACCTCGTAGGGTTGCAAGGAACTTTAAAGGGAAGATTGCATAGAAATGATTTTACACAGTTCTGCTCATAGAGCATAATTCATAATAGCAAAAAATGAGAAATGTCCCACACGTTCAACAAGAAGAAAATTAATACATAAATGAGACTTATCTGTATAACAAACTATTACACAGTCAGTCAAAGTCAATGCATGGAGAGATGTACATGAAACTTACACATTATACAACCTATCTGGGGACCTCAGTGAAGAAAAATCTCTAAAACTATAAATATAAAATCATTTCAATTTTGTTAAAAATACATTAAAATA
>NW_003852554.1:3989985-3997754 GCF_000181295.1 Otolemur garnettii | reverse complement strand
ACCCGCCACCTTAGGTGTACGTGGCTGGAGCCTTGGCCGGTTGAGCTATAGGCGCCGAGCCAGAAATCAGTCTTTAAGATTGTAACTGTAATAAAAAATAAAGATGCCTAAAAACAAAACGCTGTATATGTAAAATCTCAAACGTTTCATTTTTCATTTTTATTGTTCATGGTCAAATGTACTAATCATTAGAGGGAAATTCAGCTTACATGCAATATTAGAGCTGAGAGTAAGAAAGGGTAAGGTTTTGCCAAAGCATAAAGTCTAACTCCAAGCTCCTCTGAGTCCCAGCTTCAGGCTCCTGGGAGTGTTGGGCCCTCTTTCTGATCCCACTCTGAGAAGATTTCTCGTTACAGTTTAAGATGCTCTTCTGGCTTCCATTTGGGTGTAGATTCCAGGCTGGGGAGCCAGGGCAGGCCAACCCAGTCCACAGGCCCCCTTGCCCCAGCTCACTCGACCCAATGCTGGACTCAGTTCTTCTGAGGACCTCTTGCCTTCCTTCACCTGCCCCATATTGATCACCCTGTAATCAAACTCCATCTGCATCCAACCTCCCTAACCTCTTCTTACCACCCCCTCTTTGTAAATAGAAATTATTCTTACAAAGGAGAAAATCCATCTATATACCCAGGTTTCCATCCATTCTTTCACGCAAGGAGTAATCGCTGGGTACTTACCTCTGCGCAGGCGCTGTGCTGGGTGCTTAGGATGCAGAGTTCACTCAGACCCTGCCTGCCCCAACTTCCTAGTCATGGCGTAGCAAAGACAAGGCACTCACGCTCACCCGCCCCTCCTGTGTCCACGTATAGCAGATGCTCGTACTGCCCACCCTGCATCTCTTCAGCCCACCTGGTTTAGCACAGTAAGGTGGGCAGTCCTGTGTATCTGATCAGCATCCCTTATCAAATGGATCTCAGCTGCCTTGGGGGTCAGCCTTGCAAAAAAGCAAAGGGGAATTTATGCTCAAGGAAGCAACCCTCAATTTCGAGGAGTATTTTTATATGATCACTGAGAAAATCCCTAAGGGCGTGGAGCCTCTTTTCCCCTCTGTGATAATTAGCTCATTAATACACCCTTTGGTTTTCTCCCTGCTCTGTTTCCCTTCTGTCCCTTCCTTACCTCTGCTGCTTGGTATCATCTGGCAAATAAACTACTTGCTCTCAGTTCCTCCTCCTGGTCTATGCTTTTGGAAGAACCTGAACTAAGACATCATGGTAGACATTACTAGTGAATAAATGAGACTGATGATACTATAATGAGAAGGGAAAAGACACCCTTGGGGGTGTCCAAATGACCAGGAGCTGTTGATAAAAAAAGACCTGGTTACTTCACTACGCATTTATAAAGACGGGGCATGTTACCAGTTATGTGTGCAAGGGTGTTGTTTTGACTGACTACCATAGAAATACTATGCATGAGAGTAATGTGGATCTGACTAAGAGTAATGCCTACCCTCTGTGAGACACTTTGTTTGCCAAGGTCTTTATTCACAGAATCTAATCATCTACTCTTCATAACCATCCTGTGACCCAGGCATCAATCAACCCAATTTTATAAGCAAGAAAACTGTACAGAGATGATTTAAGGGCATGTGGTGGCAGAGCAGGACTCTCAGTTTGATCTATTAGAAACCAGAGTCTACCCTCTTGAATCTGCATCTCCACATAAGTCTATTACATCATCCAGTTGGGGGCCCAGGTCTCTAGTTACTTGACAACCAACTTTCAATATACACCCTTAAAATCAGGATGTGCCTTCCAGGGGTCAGCTGTAGCAGGTCTGTGCAGGCCAGGTGTAGTAAATAATGCACAAGTATATTTATTACTCACTGTTAACCAACACTTAAGATAAAACATTGCTTTATTTATTCTGTCTGGCAGCTCAAGTGTGCTCCGTGGAGCCTATTACACGGTGATGTTAATTAGGTCCACAGTAC
This sequence comes from Otolemur garnettii, assembly GCF_000181295.1. Lineage (NCBI taxonomy): Eukaryota > Metazoa > Chordata > Mammalia > Primates > Galagidae > Otolemur > Otolemur garnettii. Next base: position 3,995,818 of record NW_003852554.1, on the reverse strand, counting down.
TGCACCTCTTGAATGCAAGGCTCGCGGGGTCACCGGCTTGTGTCATTTCTCCAGAGGTCTCTGGTTCAGCATCAAGTCTGAGGACAGAGAGAATCTTTGGGAGGCAGGTATCACCACTGGTGGCGCTAAGCTGAGTGTGAAGCTCTACTGTGTTGTCATCCTGCCTGCAGCCTTGAGCGGTCTGACCTGTGCCCTATAATCAACATGACATCATCCTTCAGGGGACCAAAAGGGGTTGGAGGGGATTTCCTAGAAACCCCAAATGGCAGAACTAGAAGAGCCTTAGTGATCACTACTTTATAGATGGGTAAACTGAGGCTTAGAGAGTGGCAGAACTAGAAGAGCCTTAGTGATCACTACTTTACAGATGGGTAAACTGAGGCTTAGAGAGGGCGAGTGACCTCTGAAATTGTATAAATTCAGGAACAGAGTGGGATTAGCTTCTATTCCATCTGGATCATTTTGCTTCCAGTCCATGCTCTTTCTGATGGATCATTTCTGGGCCCTGTCCCTGCTCTGATTTCCTCTTCTCCCTGTATATCTCCTCTAGTGCAGCCGCTCTAATAGGAACTCAGAGAACGCTAGTGCCTTCTCCCCACTGCGTCCATCTCACCTGAAGTTCCTGAATGTAATCCTGTGGTTTAGGAAGAGCAATCGTTCTTAGTTCTATTCTATGGGTGGGAAAATTAAGATTCAAAGAGGGGGAATGACAGCAGCTGAATCAGGCTTGCATCTGTGCTTCTGAGCGAGCACTCCTTCAAACAAACCACATGGTCCCCCCAGGGATGAATGAATAAGTGGATAAAAGAAAGGAAGAATGAACAGTAAACTTGCTAAGGAATGAATTAGGCAAGTATGACGAATAAGGCTAAATGTTTGAAAGTCCACCACCGCATGTGCGCCCGTTTCAATAAAGGCAACGTCTCAAGCTCCTTGGAGCTGCTCTTTGGGCTGGGGTAAGCAGGTACAGTCATGTGTCACTTGCTGGGGACACATACTGAGAAATGCCTTGCTAAGCCATTTCATCGTCGTGCGAACATCACAGTGTGCACTTACGCAAACCTAGCTGGCGTAGCCTGTGGCACACCTAGGCTGTCCGGTATACCCTATAGCTATTAGGCTATGCACCTGCACCGAGTGTTACTTGCTGTGTGCGGCTGGCAACTATAGCACAGTGGGAAGTATTTGTTTATCTACACTTACCTAAACACAGAAAAGACATGGTAAAAATATAAAGGGACCACTGTCATATTTGTGGTCTATGATTGACCAAAACGTTACGTTGCCCATTGCTGTATTTATCTCACAATTGTGCACCCTTCACTTTTGACCAGCACCAGGCATTCAGCCTGGCTTAGAGCAGTAAGTGCTTATGAAATTAAGTGAAAATGAATAGTCTGGAGCCACGGAATGTCAGCTCTCCAGGAGCATTCTAGAGAGGTAGTAGAGCTGTTGAGGAGAGCGGCCTCTGCCTTTCTTGTAACCCCACACCAGCGGCAGTTCTTCCACCTTTAGTCAAGGCTGATGTGAAGGAGAGAGAGGAAAAAAATGGGAGTCAAAGGCTGAAATATAGAAAGGAGATCTAAACACGAGACCCCCTGGGGAGAGAGTCTGCTCTTGCTCCCTCCCCACCCAGAGGGCCTGGCCTGGCTGGATCAGCCAGAGTTAGCCAGAATCAGCCTTCTCTGGGACTGGGGAGGAGGAGAGGGAGCCCTGGCTTCCTGCAGAGCACAGTCCCAGGGAGGCTGGGGCAGAGGGAGTGATCCATTAATATGGATGAAATGTTAAGAAAGTAGACAGAATTTCAAACAGCAATTTAACTCAGGACCTCTGACTATGAGCAGATGTAAAAATGTGCTTAGAATTGACAATGATCTGTCATCCAAAACTCAGTAATGCACCCCCTCCACTTTACAAATTCACACATTTCACACACAAATATTAGAAGGTTGCTCATTTCAGATGCACACTTAATGCCAATATGACAGTACACGCATGCACACTCGAATCCAGCATGGTCAATTCACACTTTTCACCTCTCCTAGCCGCTCCCTGTCTCTCTCCTTTGTCTTTCTCTTTCCCATAGATGTCAGCCTGAGCTTTGACAACTTGCCGTATGGGCTGGTAAGCTAGGATTGCTCCACTTTGCCCAGAAGTTTAAAGGGGTTGCTTTTATTTGTGAATGTCTGGAAGGAGAGCGAGAAGCAGGGGTGTCGGCATCACAGATGTGTTCTGCTCAGAGCAGACATCCTCACTCTCACCTCGGCAGCAGCATCAGTAACCACAAACTCTCAATGAATGGCGAGTCTCTCCCAGGCCTTGTGCTCAACCCAGGGACCCTAGAAGTGAATAATATTGCTTTTTGTCCACTCCAATCATCTCATCCCAAGAACAAGGCAAAACTGAGTTGAGAAGACAGAGCTGATAGTCAAGAAAAGTGAAATACCAAAGCTGTTGCTAAGTGCCGAGTTAAATATTTAGACAATGATTCTCCAAAAGCTCAGAGGAAGAATTATCTATGAGGCCTAGTACATCACAGAAGACTTCCTGGAGGAGGGGTCTTGAAGCATAGGTAGAAATCATGGCAGCAGATAGGAATGGGGGAGTTCCTGGAAAACACATGGCATTTAATAAACCGTGTTAGATAAACTAATGATGTGATACTCCAGGTTAAAAGCAAGCATGGATGAAGTGGAGACATTTATGACATCTCAGAAGAAAGGCAGAAAACACTGGGAAATATTTTTCAAAATATTGTACTTTCCCATTCATCCTCTCACTTGATCCTCGCAATACTCTTTCTTTTCCTTTATATTTTAAATTAATGAGTCGATCAGTTTAGGATTATGCCTCCCATGATGAAGGGTCAGAAATTGAAGCCAGTTGAAACTCTGTGGTAACTCCATTCAAGGCAAGAGATTTACTTAATGTCACACAGCCAGGCAGCGTTGGGACTGGGAGCAAACCCAGTTTCCTAAGGGCTACATCTTTAAATCTGTTTGACTTCATAATTTGAGCCCGGGGAGTTGGGGGAAGAATGTGTCTTAGGGTAGAGGAAAAGGAAATCTTTAGGTTATTTACTGAGAAACTCCCTCTAGCCAGGGATGCAGCATCTGCTAGAGCAGGGAGGGAGGATTAATAGAGGGAGCTGGGCCTTCTCTGCCTTGAGCTGCCCCATCTGAGTCTCCTGGCAAAACATGTCTCTTGTTGTTACAACTTGGGGAGTAGCACCACCTCTGCCTATTAAGACAGTCAATTCACAGCAGTTCTTTCAAAGGAAGAGCTCAGGCATGAGCATGTGTGGGACATCTAGCTGTGAGGGAGAATGCCTAAAGCAAGGCTCAGGGGAATAAGGCAAAATGGGGTCGTGTGGAGGGCCAAAAATGAACCAGTGAGCTCCCTGAGGCAGAGGCTTTTTATAACCAGCATTAAATATTTATTGGACTGTCAGTCTTAGGAGTGTACACATATACACACACACAAGAAAAAAAAAAAAGGAAGAGGAAATGGGAAGAAATGCAGGCATTGGGGTCTGATGATACCAGACTCCTCCACTTAGGACGAGCTGTGCAACTTGAAGATTACCTGGTCTTTCTAACCATCTGTTTCCTTGTCAGGGAAAGAAGACGAACAAACCAGAGAGCCTACTTCATAGGGTTGTTGTGAGGATTATGTGAGGTCATGTAAGACAAAGCAACCACAGCAGGGCCTAGATCCCAGAAGACAGTCAGGGAAGAGGGGTAGCAACAGCTCCAGAGGCAGCCAAGGGAGGTCAGCAGCAGCAGGAGCAGTGACAGCGGCAGCAGGAACAGCAATGGCAGGGGTAATGTGTCAGCAGTCACCCAGCAGCAGCAACAATGGTAGCAACAGACATACTAGCAACAGTGTTGTTATCATGTACCTCTGAGAAAGGATTTGGCCTCCAGGAAAGGACTGGAGGATTCACTAGACCCAACTCCTCCAACTCTCCGTGGAGACTGGGGCCCTGAAGACCGTCTAGGACCTTGGCTCCAAGTCCAAAGTGCTCTATCCTACCATCTTGCCTTCTGCACTGAGTCCCTCAGGACTTAATTCTGTAGGTAAGGGAAGCCATGAATGAAGACTGAGCAGTGCAGTGTCTCAGAAAAGTCGATACTTTGGAAAGATAAATCTGTGATTAGGATCTAGTTATCAGGGTCAGATCAGGATGGAACTCTGAACTCGGGATTTATTCATTCTTTCTAGTATTCTGCCACATTTGCTAAGTGTTCCTGGCTTGCCTGGAACTGTGTTAGGTGCTATGGAGGAACGGAGATGCGTAAAACCTAATCTCTGCTTTCAAAGATATTAAATAATAATGGGGGCCATGACAATCCCCTGAGTGAACTAATTGATACGTTGATGAATAAGCCAAGTGTTGGGGTACACAAGAAAAGGAAGCGATTAATTACACCTGCTAAGAGAGAATGTCTTAATTGGAGAGAATGTCATCAAGTTGGGACGTGATCAAAGTCTTGAAAGAACAGAGGGTTTTTTTAGTGAAGAGGGGTAGAGATGGTGGGTGGAAATGAGGCTGAGCAGGTAGTGGATTTGGCAGTAGTGGGGTTGTATCCAGGCTTCTGGCTGGGACAGTTGATTTGGAACAAGTACCATAAAGATAGGATCATGTTTCACAGAGGTCCTGGAAACTTCCAAGGGGAAAATAGGGGAGAGCACCTGGAGGAAGGGAGGTAGGGAGGCCATTCCAGCAATCCGGGTAGAAGATGACGGAGGAGAGAAGGGTTAAGGCAGAAGGGAAATAAACAGTAGTCCTGTTACTAGGTATTATTGCTCCATTTTAAAGATGGGGCAAGTAAACTACCTTAAATGATTCACAAAACAATTAGCAAGTGGTGGAGCTGAGATTAAAACTCAGGTCTCCCTGACTCCAGAATCACTTGGTAATAATACTGGTTGAAGGAGGACACAGCACAAAGGCAGAAACAACGGGCCTTGGTGACTGGGCCTCTCTGTTGGCAGAGGCAGAAAAAAAGAGTTAAGACAATGACACAGTTTCCAGCCTGATCAACCAAGTGGAAAAAAGAGGGCATTGACCAAGACAGCTGATGCCAGGGAGAGAAGCAGATTCAGACTCAAGATTGACATGGGGTCAGCCAAAAATAGATCCCTGGTCTTTGGGAGACAAGTAAACTCTAAGCATTAAGGAGCTGTCACAGGCATCATAAGAGTGACTTTCGGAAGTGGTTAGGCTCAAAGTTGAGGTTTGGGGCTGAACCAAGAGGCAATGGGGTGTGGTAGAGTTGGGTTTGTGTTCAGGTCCTGCCTGAGTTACTTACTGGCTGTGGACCATGGGCCAGGAAATTAATCACACTAAGTTTTTTCATCAGCAAAGTGGGGAAAACCAGGCCTGGCTAGCATGTACCCTGAATTCAGTGTGAGTAGGAAGTGCTGATGGAGGTGAGGGTGCTTTGGGGAAGTACTGAATTTAGGCTGGCAGAGTGTTTCGGTATGGTTACTTCATAAAGATGATCCCTGAGACGGTGCATGCCGAGCTAAAATAACATAGAAATAGCCTCATAATTCTATGTATTTCATATTTTGTGTTGTCACGTTAACTTTAATTTTCTAATTGTTAATGGTATACAATGGATATTTGTATATTGAACTTAAAAAAAGTAAAATAATGGTAAACAGTAAAAAAATGAAATAGCCTTGTAATATCCTGGTAAGATTTCTTTGCTGATATCTTACCAAAACATGGTTTGGATATTTGGCCCCTCCAAATCTCGTCTTGAAATTTGGTCCCCTGTGTTGGAGGAGGGGCCTGGTGGGAGGTGTTTGGGTCATAAGGGCA
>NW_003852554.1:3948994-3989030 GCF_000181295.1 Otolemur garnettii | reverse complement strand
CCACAAGGAACAGAACTTCTATTGTTGGTGCCTTTTAAGCAATCAAGAAGCAGGGATTCTGAGGAAGAAGTCTGAGCAACATTTAAGGGACAGAGGTTTGATGGATGCACTCCAGGAAGAGGGAGTGATAAGGAACTTGAGCTAGATTATCTGTGTGGGGCCAGTAGCACAGAGGTGCCAGGAGAGGCCCCGCAATGACTACCTTGCCAAGCTTCCAGCTAGAAGCCTTTGCATGCCAAGTGACAAATGAGGCCTTTGCCCAAACTCTACTCTCGGGTGGACCCTGGAGCTGCTAGAAGGAACTCAGACAGGTGTACGTGAATGAGAGTCAGCAGGTGCTGAAAAGTTCTGAAACCTTTACATATTCTCCCCAGCCTGAAAACTTACATGCTCCCTTCCCCAACCTCTACTATGTCTAAATGACACTACTGTTTGCTTGCTATTCCACTGTAACCTGTTCTGATCTGGTTTTTCTTCTGAACAAATGGAGAAGGTCCAGTGTGAGGTAGTGGAAAGGGAGCTGTGTTTGAATCCAGGCTCTCTTTAGCTGTGTGAATGCAAACAAAGGATTCTACCTTTAGGATTCTCAATGTTATCAGCTGGGAAATGTGAAAAATGATACTTACTTTATGGGACTCTTGGGAATATCAACTAAGGCAATGGATACAAAGGCGTGTAGCACAACCCCTGGTATACAGTACATGTTCAATGAATATATGGCAGATATGTGAATTGATGCTCAACAAATGTTAATTCTCCCACATTTCTGTGGTTGGCTCTGTGCTTACAACTCTGAAAAATGAGTTGGGGTTCTCTGAAGTGGGTCTCAGGTGTGTCAGCCAAATTACAGAGAAAGGATCCAAGTTCATTTTGTGACCCCTGCCTCTCCCCCTATTACAAAGGCAATAGAAAATCTCCCAGGTAAAGGCACACTGATGCTTCTGCTAAACAGACAATAGCATCGCCAGCCTCCTCTGCTGTAGACTTCAGCAGCAGAGCAGCTGGGTAGCTGCAGCTTGTCACCCACAGCATTTGAGGGTAACCCGCCTTTAGTCCTATCTCTGAGCCTCTGGACAGATGTTGAGCACAACCAGCACGGCACCAGTATGGAGAGTTGTGAGAGCCAGGCAGAGAGGCCTGGCACGCTCCCTTTCCCTCCCACTCCTCCTTTCTGCCTCACTCGCATCCTCAGAAATGCAGAGCACTGCGTTGGCAGCTGGTTCTGCCTACCTGTGACTCTAATCTGAGCAAGTGGGTAGGCTGGAGCACCTCTGCTGGTGCTGTCCCCCATTTCGGCACTGAAAACCTTTCCCTGCTAAGTTAGACCCTAGGTATAACCTTGTCCAAGAAAGCTAAGGAGGAGCTGAGCAGACCAAGGCCACTGACAACCCCTGGGGTCTTGGCTAGCCCTTTCCCTTCTGCTCTGTCAATGTGGAGAAGCAGACGGTCCCATTGCAAACACACCCTACAGTCTGCCTTATATTTAGTTTTTTTCCTGCTCAAGGAAGGCTAAATGTTGGTATGGTCCATATGCTGTAACTCAGAGATATTTGATGTCACTGTGCCTAGTGTTAAATACTTTGTAATTTTGATGTAGCATATTCCATTCCCTGATTTCCAGAGAAATATAACCTCCTGCCTTATGTAATTTCTCTCTAGGGACATAGGCTAGGAGGTGATGCTGTAGAGCTTCAAGCTTCTAATCATGCATTTCCCTAAAGAATGAAGCCTCCACTGGGCATGATGGCTCACATCTATAATTCCAACACTTAGGGATGCCAAGGGCCGGGGGGAGTGGTGGATTGCCTGAGCTCAGAAATTCAAGACCAGCCTGAGAAACAGCGAGACTTTGTCTCTACTAAAAATAGAAAACCTGCATGGGCCTTGTGGCAGGTGCCTGTAGCCCCAGCTACTCAAGAGGCTGAGGCAAGAGGATAGCTTGAGCCGGGAGTTTGAGGTTGTTGTGAGCTATGATGCCATGAAACTCAATCCAGGGTAACAGAATAAGACTTGGTCTCCAAACAAACAAAAAAATGAAGCCCCTCTCATTCCTCCCTTACAGATGTTCATTCAGACTCTTCTTGCACACTGCTGGTGATGAGGAGCTTACTGCCTTCCAAGAGAGACCATCCAGGGGTCAGCTACTCTATTCATTAGAAAGAGTCCCTTATCCTGAGCAAAAGTCTGTCTTCCTGAGATTTATTTCCTGGATTGTTTCTGGGCAACACAGAGCAAATTTGCTCCTTTGTCCCATGAAGTCCCTTCAACTTTTTAGAGACTGTGATCTTTCTTTCCTATTCCTACCCATCTCCTTTTTTTCATCTCAGGGATAAACCACTCCAGTCTCTTCATCCATCTCTGATGGGGAATGAATTGTAGATGCCCCACCATTCTGGTCATATTCCAAATGATCATAGCTACTATTTAGGGAGCACACAAATATTCTCGCTGACATTTTCCACACCTAAGTCCACTTGATCTTTGTAGCTATTATAGTGAGGTAGATATGACTATTACATCTTTCAGGCAAGGAAAGTAAGATGTTAAATAAATTGCCTAAGATGACATAGACTTTACCAAATAGAACCAGGGTTTGAATGCAGAATTAGAACCCAGAGTGACTTGGCTACCAGTTTTTGCTCTTAAATCACTAGCATATTTGCTACCTGTGTGGTCTGTGGTCCAATTAATTAAAGCCGTTTTTAAACTATGGGCCAATGCGTGATCACAATATTACGGAAGTGGCTTGCCCAGGGAAAAATGGACCTGGTCTACCACCTCTCTCATTTTAGGCCATCTGTTTCTCTACCTTCTGCCTAAAATGATGCTACCGTGTTTAAAAAGCTGCCACACTGCTTGGCTCGTGTTGAGCTGGTAGCAGTGAATTAAACTCCCCAGAACTCTGACACAGGAACTGCTGGGAGTTCAAGTCTTGACTGTTCTTCCTGATCTTGCTGACAGAGTCCCCGACCTCAAAGTGAAGGCTATCCCAATTTTGGTTGGCTGGGTGGTTCTTGAGGCAGTGGGAGACCTACAGGGAAAGGTGCCAAGAATGCTCAGAGGAACAGAGAAGGTGAGCAAACCACTTTATTTGTGTTCCTCTGGGCCACAGGAACCCAGGGAGAAGCTGTACATACAATACAACATTTGTAAACAACTAACATCTGGTTCTTTGTTATCTTTTCTGAAAACGAGCATGCAAAAGGAGAACAAGTTTTGCTCTTGATTTTTGCAACAAACTTCAAAAATAAATCTTCAACCTAACCCAAGCCAAAAAAGAAAAAAAAAAAATGCTTTAGTCTTGTGCTAAAGGCCCTATCTCCCGTGAGTCTCCTTTCCTCTCCCTATCTCCTGATCCTCACTTCCCGGAGGTCATTTTAATTAGCAGGCTGTCATGGCGACTCCGCCTGCTGCTTCCACAGACAGGAAGGGAGCAGGCTCCCCTGGACCCATTCATCGTATGAAGGCACTTTACTCTTCAGAAAAATGTGCAACAAAATGTACAAAATGTTTAGCTTGCCCCACCGTGGGAATTGCTACTGCTATGGTTTTATTTCATCGTTCCTACCCAGCTCAGGGTGCATCCTTCTGTTTTTTGCAGCCCCCTACCCCCCACCTGGAAACCACCCTTTTCTCGTGGCAAATTTTCAAGGCCTACCTCTTCAGGGGCCAGGTTTGATCCCTGTCATCTGGAGACTTGAGCCATGATAAAACTTTTGAAATGAATGACCAAAACTTATTGTCTTTGGAGCTAACATTTCAATTAAACTACCTAAGAAACTGAGAAATAGCTCTCAGAAGAGTTTTCTAAAGTTGCATGCTGGCCTTTTGGGGGAATCAGGAAGCAGGCAGCTTATAGATATAGTGATCATATTTCTAAGACCATTGTGATTTCAAAAATACAGTGCATTTGCTTTTAGGTTGCATGTGCTGTCACTGAAAATATGGACATTGCCTTTCTAAATCTGTGAACAATCACAGCCTATCTTAAAAGATAATCATCTGCAGTAACTAGCCAACTTAAAAAGGTAAAGGGGCTTTGAAAGAACTGACCTGAGATGTATCAAACCTCTTAAAAGAGATGTGTGGGTTTTCCTCATCTTAGAGGATTTCTATGTTGTGGAAAATATCATCTGTGCTTGCCTGGTTCCAGCCTCCTATTTTGTTCCTGAGCCTCGAGCTGAAGGCAAACAATTGATTTTCCACTGGTAAAAGGGAAAATCGATGATGAAATTTCTCCTTTTTTTCTTTCCCTTTCATTAACCTATGCATTATCCCACAAACCCTTGTCTTGGAAACTAGAGAAGGGTGATTCATTTCATGCCCTGGCAGAAAATGCATGCGCCTCCTCCCACAAGCCCTCCCAGGACTCCGTGTCTTTAAAAAGAGTTTGAAGGGTCTTTGTGGTTCACTGATCTCCTCTTGTCCCCTTTGCCGTTGGGGTAGTTGCTGGCCGTGCCCCGCAGGAGTGGGTGCTTGTAGGGAGGGGGTTTTTCTTTCCTGCAAAGGGGGAGATAACAGAAAGAAAGAAGACAGCACATATACACACTGTCATGAAATCATCCGTGTGCATGTCTATCTCCCCCCTGGACTGTGACCTCCTAGGAATAGCGGCCTTGTTATCTTCTTCTCTGTGTCCCCAGAACCCAGCTTAGGGCCTGGTTCAAAGCAGGCACTGCGGCTCAATGAATGCCTGTTAGGTAGATGGATGGATACTTTGTAAACTTCACTGTCCTACAGTTCCAACTTTTCACCTTTCCACCCTGATTCCAACTCATTGAGCTCATTCCATGACGGGATAGAGATACATTAGGGATATCTCAGGATACAGCTCATTCCATGACAGGTGTCTTCATGGACACCCAGAAGAGCTGTAACTTGGAAGAGCCTGGGACCTCATTCCCTTCAATACCACATGGGCTTCAGCATAAACAAATTATGGCATTTCATAATGTCTGTCTCCCCAACGAGGGAGATGTGAGAACAGATGAGCTTGGTTCATCTGTGTCTCAGCACACAGCACCCAATGCAAACCCCTCAACACTTCTGCTGAGAAATTTGTCCATTTGACTGTTTTGCTCACATGTTAGATTATGAGCTCCTTGTGGGCAGGAACCATGTTTTATTCACTTTTTTACCTTTTCCTTCATATAGGGCCTTGTTTCTTTGTTATGGCGTTGACTGATAAATTAATGTCATTTTCATTTAGTCATTGAAGATTTACATGCAGTGAAATGAGTGGGCCTTGGAGATAGAAAGAGCTGAACTGAATCCCCAAATTGGCTACAAATAAGAGCTGTGACCTCAGACAAGTTATGTAATTTCACTGAGCTGGTAAAATAGGAGGAAAATATTCTGATCTTGAGGAGGTGGTGCAAGGCTAAATGAGATGATCTGAGTAAATACACTTAGTGTCTTCCCTTCCTACTGTAATTTGCAAAGTTATGGTGCTAGGTACGATCCTACAGACTCTGGAGGGGACAAAGATGAGCAGGCATTGATACTGTCCTCAGGTTGCTTAAAGCTTAGTAGAGGAGACAGTTGCACAGAATAACTACTGAAAATAATAACTGCAATGCCCTGCAGATATGAGAATCTCCTGGGCTAAACTTGAATTAGGTTCGAAGAAGTAACTTCTTGTGATCCCTATGCGCTGACCTTGGAGCGCCATTTTCCTTACTGTTGCTGAGCCATAAATAAGGTAAAGGCAAAAAGTGTCCGCCTACAAAGGGACACCTTGCCCTAACATATCTCCCCTACCAGAAGCCTCTCTGCCTAAAAGCCACATTTACTGAAGACTCTTGCTAACACAGTGAGACCCTCTAGTGTAAGGAACACACAGTTAGACAGCAGCACCCACCCACTGACACCCTGGAGCATGTGCTTGCCATGTTCTTAAGGGCAATGTGATCCAAAGGCAGTCACTTCCTTTCTCTGAGCTTCAATTTCTTCATTTCTAAGATAGGAGAAGAATCCATGCTCTTCTTGCCTCAGAGGCTCTAATAAATGGAGGTCGAAGAAGAGCTTTGTAAAGTACAAGGTGCCATTCATTTGTCATTAAGGAGCGTGGTTCTCAATACCCAAAGTGAGTATAGGACATGGGTATGATTTCACGGGGGCGAAGGAAGGAAGGTGTGTTTGCCCTAGAGAGGCAAGCCTGGGTTTGGTCACAGGTGAATGTTGACCAGGGGATTAGGTGTGCAGTGGCTCGGGAGGACTGTGAATGTATAGAATGACTTGGGGAAGTGGGTCGGGAAGGCAAAGAGCCTCTAATCAAAGATAGGGGCACAGAGGGAGAGAGAGGAAGTCCTAGAAGGCAAATACCCCTTCCTCTGGGCCTCTGCAGAGGCTGTTCCCTCCCCTACCTCTCCAAACTCACCTCCTCTGGGAAGTTGACTTCTCAGAAAATAAGCCCCTTCCTGCTCTGTGCTTCTGCGGAACTTCATCCATCACATCACTCTTCTCCCTGCCATTTTCTAGGTGGTTCCTTGCCCATCTGTTTCTTTCAAGAAGTCTTAAGTTTGATGTGTTGGCTTTTTCTCCGTAATCATTACTACTGGGCCAAGTGCTGGCCTGGTGTGGAGCAGGTGCTTGAGGAGTGTTTGACAACTAGAAAATGAACTTTCGCTCTTCCCTTTACCATCTCTTTTGCTCTAAAAATCCTGGCCTTGTCATTGCCTGGGAATGTATCTCGTTAGGTTCTGCTTCTTACTTTCCCACGCCCTATCCCCTAACATGGAACACCCTCTCTTTTTCTATTTCATCAATTCAAATTCAACATGTCCTTTAAAAATAAGTTCAGCTGGTCATGGTGGCTCAGGCCTGTAATCCTAGCACTCTGGGAGGCAGAGGCAGGTGGATTGCTGGAGCTCAGGAGTTCAAGACCAGCCTGAGCAAGAACAAAACTCCATGTCTAAAAATAATATCTGGGCGTTGTGGTGGGCACCTGTAGTCCCAGCTACTTGGGAGGCTGAGACAAGAGGATCACTTGAGCTCAAGAGTTTAATGTTGCTGTGAACTATGATGCCATGGCACTCTACCGAGGGTGACAAAGTTTGACTCTGTAAAAAAACTAACTAACTAAATAAATAAAAATAAAAACAAGTTCAAACTCTACTTCCTCCCCTGGAAGCAAGTCCTATTGTGATATACTTGGCAGCTACCAAATATTTGCCAGGTTGTGTGGAAGAGTAATTTCTGGTTTATAGTGTGAAGGGGTTGCAATGGATGATTTCTGGGGACTTCCTCAATTCTATCATCATATCATTAATACAGTTACATTTAGGGCTTCTTTAGTACTTAATCTATGGTAGGCCCTGCACCAGGCACTGAGGAGACAGAGGGATTCAGACAGCTCTCAAGGAGCACACCGGCCAGTGGAGAAGCCAGACACAAAGACACCACGGAAATGCACCATGGAACGCACACCATTCTAGAGGTCCATAAACCAGGCAGTCAGGATTCAGCAGAGAGGAAGCAGCTCTGCCTCGGCAGAGGACAAGGACAGGAAAACACAGGGTGTGATATTTGGACTCAGTTTTGAAGGATGACTAAGAGTTTACCACCTATAAGCAGAAAGGAAAAACATTCCAGGAAGAGCAAAAAGGATGAACAAAGACATGAAGGTGTGAACATAGCTAAGTCGTCCAGGCTGAAGGCTAGGACGTGAAGTGGGAAGAATGAAATGAGGGGAAGAAGCTGCTTGCACAGATAGACGTGTGCTAGGAAGCAGTGAATGAAGTTTAAGACATAGGCCATGGTCTTAAATAGCAAGAGGAAAAGTTGAAACATTACTCTGAAGGTAATGAGGAGCCACAGAAAGAAGGTTTTTGAGAGAAGGGACAAGCTGCTATGTAGTTTAATACTTGTATACTGTCCAGGGTTGTTTTTTATCTTTCTGTGTGTGTACATGCCTTTCTCCTCCATAAATTTGGGCTCCTGATGCAGGAGCTATGTATAATCCTACAATACTAGGGCCTGGTACACGGTGGGCTCCAGCCCCTGCACACGCATACACACATCCTGACCTCACCGTGGAGCCAGCCCTCCTAGCCTGCTGCTGGGCCTGCGTACCGCTCACGGCAGGGCCAGCCCACCCTCCATGCTCACGCTTTGTCTTCCCACAGAAGTGCACCTGGCATGTTCATTTTTCTTGTCTAATTTTATCCCCTTTGATCGAGCATTTTTGACTTTAGTTCTGTGACAGTATCACTGTGGTCCAAATAAACGTGGGGTCTCAGCTTGGGTCATCAATGCCATGTCTTTCAGCCTGAGCTCTTGTACCTACGTTGCTCCCCACCCCAGGGACCCAATCTGAAGGTGGCCTAGCACCCAAGGATGCCGACAGGCTCCCGCCAGCATGTGGGCGGGAACCGACATATTGTAATTATCCCGGGAGATGGAAGAAAACGAAGATTAATTTTGAGTCAAAACATGTAATTTTCCTTTTAAACCAGGACTGCTCTTTCACTTAAGCTATTTGATGCTTGGTTGAAAAATAGTACAAAAAAGGGTGGTGAAATATTCAAATCCCAAATCAGAGCTCAGAGCCTTGTATCCTCCTGGGAATTCATTTTTAAAGGATTCCTGACCAATTTAAAGCTAAGTGGAGTTGATGGTTTTATAGGTGTGGGAAGGAAGTTGATTTTTTTTTTTTCATTTAAGGGTGGGTGCGTGTACCTCAAGGCCACAAGACTTTGGACTGGTGAGGAATGAGCTCTCCAGCTCTTTTTTAAAGAGGGCTTTAAAGCTCAGGGCAAAGAGGTTTCATGAGCAGCCAAACTCAGGGCCCTGAGAACTCCCCTGCATCCTATAGACCCAGCTTCAGGGTCCCTTCTCCCCCCACCTCCAAAAACTCTTCACTGGCTGATACTGAGTGCACTGGGCTGGGGCGAGGAACTGGGCTGTAGTCCTGACTCTGACTGCATGACCCCCTCCAGCCCCTTCTGCTCCTTGGGTCTTGATATCCTCATCTGTACCATGAAGAGAGACTAGGTAATCACTAAAGTCTCCCTGAGCACCGGCACTCTTTCACTGGCCTAGGACAATACAACGTCCAAGAAGAAAATGGTTAAGGATCAAGACAATGTTTTTCAGTTTGACAGATTATTCAAGAGGCTGAATCCCCAAATCAACTTGTAAATGAGATACTAAGAATTCTTTTGAGTTTTATAAAGCTTTGAAATGTTAAGAACTTTAACCAATCAAGAATGACTTCTAAGAACGAATGGAGCACTTCCCTCTGGAGGTGAACTCCTCAGAGGCAGGGGTCATGTTTTAATCAGCTGCTCATCCCAGAACCTTCTTCCTGCCAAGAGCCTGGCACAAAGTGTTGCTTTCCTGTGTGAACAAATGGATGTGTATGTGGGTATGCTCAGTAAAGGACAGGCATTCACAGGATACAAGAAATAGGTGTGATTCTCCTGCAGGAGTTTCTAATACCCCAGCATAGGGGGAACAAAGACTCCAGGTGATTTATGAACAATACGAGACAGGGTGTCAGAGTATTGTCATGCAGATGCTATCTGGACCAGGGACCTAGAGATATATACTCACAGCATCACAGAATGTGGGCCCCAGAACACCGCTCATCTCAACCAGGTAGGTGGAGGGCCTTTCCCTAGGTCATGATGGGCTAGCTGCCTGGGACTGCAACTCAGAAACTAAAGGAGATGAAAGCATTTATGGAACACCTTCTGCCTGCTGGGCAGCACACTAAGCTTGCTAATTTGCAACCATGTTTAGAGGTTGTTATCACCTCCATTTATAGGTAGGTGAAGAAATGCTTCAAGAGACCAAGAAACGTGCCTACAATCCCGTAACTTGTTTGAGCCTTAGAGAATCTGAACCCACACTGATGAACTTCCACTTGAGGTAGTAAAACTCTTTGGCCTCAGGCATCTCACACTTTGTCCTTATTTTTCTGAGCCTCCTTTTCCTGATTTGTAAGATGCAAAATGTAATGCTATAAGGAATACATAAGGTGATACACAAAAAGTACTTCCTATAATAAATAGTGAGAATTTATATTGTTTTCATTAATAATAGGGTAAGGAGGAAAGTGTATCAGTGCAAAGGCCCTGAGGCACCAACGTACATGGGCAAGGTCATGGACAAGGTCATCAGAAAGAATGGTCTGACAGGAGCAGGGAGCACGGCCTGGTCATGCCTTTCAAGGAGGAGGGATGACTGGGGAGTAGGAGATGAGCCCAACAGGGAAGGCAGGGCCCAGGGCTCAGTGGACTCATTGCCAGTGGCCATGGGAACACCCAGGGCTTCAAACTCTGGCCCAGCCTTCAGTCCAGACAGATGCTCACCTCCTGACCTCTCCTCACTGGTCCTGCAAATTGGCCCCAGCAGAGGACCTGAGGTGGGACCTCTCAGGAGTGTGTCCTCTCCAGTTCCAAACCTTCACTCTTCAGAGAAGGAGACTATACTGACAGGATAGATGTATTCCTGGCACTGTACTGGGTGCTTTGTCAGACATCTCTCAATCATCTTGTACTTGACTACCATTGTACCCACTTTACAGATAAGGAAAATGAAGGATCTGAGAGGATGGGCTATCAGATGAAGTGGCAGATGGACACATCCAGACGAACCTAGTATAATGACTGAACTCAGCTCCCAGCAACCCCCATCCCTGTGGATTCCTAGGATAGACCTGGGAACATGCTTTCTATGTCTGAAGCCCTTAATGATACTTATGCTCAGGAAATATGCTGTTCTGCATATTTGTGGTGGGGCTGAGATAATCTTTTCTGTGTCACCGATGGAAAGCCAAGAGCCACTGAGCGGCAAAAGGAAGTTGCCTCTGAAGACAAAGCCCTGTAAGCAGGACTTGAGCCCAGACAGCTCTGCTTTGCCACTTACCGCAGCTTCGGCATGGGAATCGCCACCTTTTCAACCATGGGGTTCAGCCGATAATAATCCAAAAACGTCCTTGCCACATTCCGCCCCAGCTTCATATCTGCATGTGTGTGTATTAAGGAAAATTTTGAAAAGATCGAGTGAAAAGAGGACTACAAAAAAAAAAAAAAAAAAGAAGAAGAAGAAAAAGAAAAGCCAGTAATAGTATTAAAAAACAACAACAAAAACCAGTAATAGTATTAAAAACAGTAACACCACTCACTGTTCTAATGTATGGGCTCTCTTTTTCAATTCTCATGAAACCTTAATTGTAACTACTATTGTTATGCTCATTTTATTACAAATAAGGGAACTGGTGCTTAAGATCACATAACTGGGAAAAGAAGGGGACTAGATATGAGTCTAGGTAGTCTTACCCTGAAACCCATGCAGATAGCCTATTAAGATACACTGTAGCCCTTAGGAAATAACTGGGCTTCTCTGTTGTGGCCACAGGCAGTTTAGGGTGGGGCCAGATAAGCAAAACCCAAGAATTGCCTGCCCCTTCTGTACCTCAGGTACAATGGTAAAACTCTTTGTGACCCTAAATAGTATCCCCATTCCACTTTGAAATTCTACCAATAATGAATAGTTAAGCTAAAGATTCATGACCTATTAAAGTACAAACTCCCCAGGCAAAGGGAAGGGGCCAGTTCCATGGTCATCATTAACATTTTAGTATGAATTAGTACAGTAATCACCTATGCAGGGACATAGAGAATCTGCTCTTTGCATTTTATCCCACATGTCTAGGTCTTCATATATGCTGTTTCCTCTGCCTTAAGTGCCTTCCCCCCTTTTATTTGGCTGTCTTATACCCATCAATTCTCCAACTAGGCAATATGTCTTTAGTAGAGACTTCTAGAATACTCCTTCCCTCCCCTCCTAGGACTACGATTGGTGCCCTTGCCTGGTACTTCTCTAGCCTCTGATCTGACTTTATTAATAAAGTACTTAATCACTTATCTTATAGTATGGGAATTATGTATTTACTCACTTTAAGCCTTAACCCCTTCTCTCCTCCCTCCTTCCTCCTCCCTCAGCTCTGAACATCCAAACTTCCTCATGAGACCTCCTGTCTCTTGAATTTGTTCAGTTCTTTCCACCCTCCTAGAATAAATCAGCATCATTTTCCCCCCAGGATTACTGTCACCCTGTCCTAACAGGCTCCCTGCCCCAGGATTGCCCCAGTCCCATCCATTTTCTACTGCGTGGCCAGGTCTGACCCTGTCACTTAGCTGAGTAAAACACTTTAGTGGCTCCCAGTGGCCTTACAGTCCACATTTCTGACCATGACTTATAGGCAATTCATAGCTGGGTCCCTGATTTCTCTCAGCTTTGCACTTGTCCCCCCACCCTTGCCCTCACATCCAGCGGTTCTGAACTTCTGTCTCTAGGCCTTTGTCCTAACCATGGCCCTCCCAGAGCGCTTTCCCTCCCTTCCCAGTCTCCGGAACCTCGATTCACTTGCGCTTCACTGGGAAGTCTTCCTCGACTGGCCTTGCTGGGAAGGGGTCCCTCCTGCTTTTTCCGACAGCTTCTTCTTCCAGGTCTTCACCAACAGGACCATTCGTCAAACTGTACTGTAGCCATCTCTTGTTTTAAGTCACCCCTTCTGGTCTGCAAGCTCTTTGAGGTAGAGGCCATGTCTGTCTTACTCATCCCCCGAAGACCCACATACTCACCTGGCAATAAGTGTGAAATATATATTTGTTGAATGAATAAATAATAATAATAGCTTATTATGTGCTAGCCAGTCTTTTAAGTGCCTTACATATATTGACTCACTTAATCCTTGCAATAACCCAATGAGGTAGGTCTGTTAGTCCCCCTGTTTAGAGAGGATATGTGAATTCCCCAAAGGGCAGTCAACTAATAACTACTGGAGCTGGGACTGAGCCTAAGCACCCTGGGTCCACATGCTGAACTGCCTCCCTAAACCACCTCTCCGTGAGAGCCTCCCAGACCCGTACCATTTCATATTCACTCTGTGTCTGTCTTGCCTAATACATGATAGGGAACTCTCAGCCTACTGAGAGACAAACTCACATCCCTGACTCAGGAGCATGTTGGGAGGCACACAGGTGACATGTCGAGGAGCAAGAACTCTCTGATGAAGGCCTGTTCTCAGCTGGACTACACAGGTGGCACGACTGAGGTGGGCACTTCAGGGAGAGGACATGGAGTGAGCAGCAGGGCAACGTGACTGACTACCCAGCCACCCAACAAGCACTTACGCTTTTTCTTTTTCTTTTCTTTTTTTTTTTTGAGATAGTGTCGTGACATCCCAGCTCACAGCAACCTCAAACTCTTGGGCTTAAGCAATTCTCTTGCCTCAGCCTCCCAAGTAGCTGGGACTATCAGCATCTACCACAATGCCTGGCTATTTTTTTTTGTTGTTGTTGTTGTAGTTGTCGTTGTTGTAGTTGTCGTTGTTGTTTTAGCAGGTCTGGGCCAGGGTTGAACCTGCCAGCCCTGGTGTATGTGGCTGGCACCCTAACCACTGAGCTACAGGTGCCGAGCCAGACACGCACTTTTGGAAGCCTGCAATGTGCTGGGGCTCATGTGAGGGGAGTGCTGGTGGGAGGGGACTGGGTAGGTCACGGTGGAGAGGACAAAGTTGAAAGGGAAGGAAAGAAGCAGGATTGTTGGGCAGGTTCTGTGGGGCTCCCTTCTGTTTGGGTCTGGGCCAGGTCTCCTGGGCTAGCACTCCACCTAGAGCCATGGAGATGAATGAGCAGGTGGGAAACAGCCAACTGAGTTCTTGCCTCCTTCTTCAAGAAGTCCCCAAGCTGGATTGGCTATGCCCCAGGATGTGAAAACTAGCATTTACGAACACCTACTATGTGCCTGGCATTGCACTCAGTACTTTGCCTACATATGTTTTTAATCTTCAAAACAATTCAGTGACAAAAGAAATTTTGTCTCCCATTTGCTCAGGGGGGGTTAAGGAATTTGTCCAAGGCTACAGAACTGGTAATGGTACAGTCAGGATTCAAACCCAGGCAAATCTGATTCTAGAACCATGAGCTTTCCACTGTCCTAGACTGTTTCCCAACTTGGAGGCACCTTTTCTGTCACAGCCTGAGTCATTCCAGGCCAGCGCCTGGTGGGAGAAGGAAAAACACCGGACAAGTTGTTTATGACAGTGAGATGCACCGTAGGCTCCCTGTGTTCTGGGGCTGCCACCTGCTTTCTTCCTGGGGATGTGACTGACCTTCTCTGTCCTCTTCTTTAAAAAGTTGACAAGCTGGCATGGGGCATGGCCTCCCTGACCAGCAAACCCTGGAGGCAGTCTCGATGCGGGGGGCCACGGAGGCGGGCTGGCTGCTTTCACCCAGCCAGTCTCTGGTCGGCTGGAGGAGACCAAGCTCAGGGTTGTATGCGCTGACAGGAAGAGCTACAGGGCAGAGGAAAGCCCAGGGCCCTGTGGGCTAAGCTAAAAGGCTGCAGCCGAAATTCTGGAGGCAGATGTATCTGATCCAATTCTTGGCTCTACCTCATGCTGGGTACAGCAGAGTGTATTTTCCAAAGATGTGGGCAACAATATTTCCCATCTCATATGTTATTCTCTAACACGACCTTGACCTTCTTCCACTGAGAAGTGTGGTCTATGTCTCCTCCCCTTTGAATCTGGATGGGCTCATGACTCACTTGTAACCAAAAGAAGGGCAGAAGTGGGAGGAGTGACGTTGTGGGGCTCCTGGCACTTGCATGCCAGAATGCTCGGGCTGAAGTCCTGAGCCTCCATGCAGGTTCCCTGAGACCCTGAGATTACAGGAAGAGAAGGAAGAGAGACACCGGCCAGCCTATGGCTCCTCTGGCACTCTGCCCTTCTAGTCCCCGCCATTGACTGCAGCCGCATCAGACTCTCAGTCAGACCCTGCAGCAGAGACCTTCCCAAATTTCTGACCCACAGAGAGCATGAGAGAATAGCTATTGCTATTTTAAGCCACTGAGTTTTGGGGAGATTTTCTAAAGCATAAAGAGAGAACTAGGACGCTGTGTGACCATGCACAGGCCTCCGTTTCCTCATCTGTAAAATGTGAACAGTAAGGCTCATCTCCCAGGGTTGTCGGGATGAAGCATGTGATGGCACCTGGTTGATGAATACTTGGGGGCTGACTGAGTGGATGAATGGGGAGGAGAGGAGCTTCCCTTCCTTACCAACCCATACTGAGAGTCAGACTTGAAGCAACTGTGGGAGATACCCTCGTTAATCCATCCTCTTGAGCTCTAAAGGGAAAGGAGTTGGGCAGTAGAATATCCCACTGTGAGCTGTTGATCATTTTGTCAGGCTCTGTTGAAAAGACAGTGTTTCAAAGGTGGGAGTTGTCTGGGATAATCCTTTCTCTCTCCCCCTTCCAACCTTGTAACATATCCCTCAAACCCTGGAGGCCTCACTTCAGATTATTTACGGCAATGGCTCTGTTTGGGTCAAGGAATAGGACATTGTGGGGAAGAGGAGAGAGATTGATTGAACATTTTCAATTAAAACAAGTTGTCTTTGAACAAAGATTTAAGATCTGAGCAAGGAGAGGATATAACTCTTTTTGGCTGGAGACTTTTTTAGTAAGAGAGAAAAAAAAAAATTAGGGTGAAAACTCCCAACTATTCATTGTCAACAGAAACCTCAGGATGGTCTGTAAATTGAAAATCTCTTCAAAAAATTATCTTCAGATTCTTATATAGGTCATTGATTCATTGATCTGTTTCTTGCAGATGGCAGGGAATGGCCAGCCACACAGAGCAGGTAAGATCTAGATCCTCAAAACAGTTTTATGTGGGAGCATTCAGCTGGGATCATAAGAAACTCAGAGTAATTTGGTAACTTCTATCTAGAGCTGTTTTGAAATAAAGAAGTGGCCCCAGACTCCCATTAATGAGTGAATGAGAATAAACAGTAAATGTTCAAACCCTAATTACCTATGAGGGCTCTATAAAAATAAACATTTACTGTTTATTCTCATTGATTCATTAATTCCTTCATTCTTTCATGCATTCATTCAAACATTCTCTGGGCTCTTCCTGAGAGTGATAGGGATTGGGATTTTTAAAGAAGAATTAGATAAACACACTTTACAGTCTAGAGGAAACCAGTGTGCCCCCATGACTGCATTACCAGGCATGTAGTTGCACTGCCACCTTCACAAAAGCAACTACTATTTATTTTAGAGTTAATTCTGTGTAACACATACAATGTAGTTACTATCACCAATCCTCACCACAGCCCTGAAGGTCATAGCACGAGTCTACACAAATTTCACAGATGAGGAAATTGAAAATCAGAGAGTTTATATAATTAATCCAGAGTCTTGGCTTGAAAGTAACAGAGGTAGCATGTGAATCTCAGTGTCTTCAAGTGAGATATGTATGCTGTTTCCTCTCTTGAGTGTGATCATAAATTCAAACACAAAATTCTGTGGACATGTAGAAGGAGATGGAATTTCATCTTTTTTTTTTTTTTTAATAGGGTCTCACTCTGTTTCCCAGGCTAGAGTGCCATGAAGTCAGCCTAGCTAACAGCAACCTCAAATTCCTGAGCTCAAGTGATCCTCCTGCCTCGGCCTCCCGAGTAGCTATGACCACAGATGCCCATTGCAACACCCTGGTTAATTTTTCTATTTTTAGTAGAGATGGCGTCTTGCTCTTTCTCAGGTTGATCTTGAGCTTCTGAGCTCAAGGGATCCTTCTGCCTCAGCCTTCCAATGTGCTAGGATTACAGGTGTGAGCCACCACATCCGGCCTAGAGATGGAATTTCAAATGAAAGAATTGTGAAAGCTTTGAAGGACCAAGACAGATTTTGGAGGGGGAGGAAGACAAATTTAAGCATTAGCAGAGAAATGGAGTGTGGCCCAGCACATGGCCTAAAGTAAGACAAAGAAGGGCTGGAGCTGAAGGGCAGCTGTAGTGTGGAGTGAAAGTGAGACTGGGGTATTAGGCAACAGATGGATGAACAAAGGCTTTGGGTGCCAAGGAAGGAATTTAAGTTTCTATTCAGTAGGTGATAAAAAGCAGTGAATAGCTGTGGGCCGCATCTGCCATTCATTCACTCAGTGTGTATTTATTGATTATATATAATATTCAGGCTCACTGGGAGGCTTGGGGTAGTCTATGGTCCAAACAAAACAAAATGAACCAAGACAGTGGTTAAGTCTAGAAGTAGAGCCAATAACAAAGCAGTAAAACCCCTCAAATAAATGCATAACGGCCAGTTATAACGGTGCTATGAAGAAAGTGCACAGGGTCTGTAACTGAGGGTGATGGGGGAGTGTCAGGCCTCTCTGAGGAAGGACATGGAAGCAGAGAGGGGACAGTGCAGGGGCCTTGGGAGGGAGAGGGGGACTAGAGGAGGAGGGGGGCTGGCAGGAAGCCACAGGCAAGGGCTAGATTAGGTAAGCCCTTCTTCTGGACCCCCTTAAGGAGTCAGGACTTTCTAAGCAAATTCAAAACTACCAACGAGTATTGAAAGTGTGAAAACGACATGATCTGATTTATATTTTAAAAGGTCACTGCTGCACTGAACATCAGAAGGCAAGAGTGGAAGCAGAGAGGCGGGATGCTATTGTGACAGTCTGGGGCACGATGAGGGGGCTGGGCTGTGCAGGGGTAATCCAGATGGGAAGATTTCCTGGGCTGGGAAAGCCCACAGAACCTGGTGCCAGGTTGGAGGTGGGCCTGGAGGAGAGGAAGGAGTGAAGTGACGCTTTCATATTGGGCGTTAGCCGCTGGGTGGACGGGTGTCCTGGTCTGTGATGTGGAAGGCTGGGGGAGGAATAGCTTCAGGGGACAGATTAAGAGTTCAGCTTGGGGCATGTTGGATTTGAGATCCTAGGAGATGTTAAACACCCAGGTCTTGAATCAGAAATGGGAAAAAAAAATTGGATAATGGGAATGGATTCTGAAATGTCAGCTCTTTGGGATTATTCATGCCACTAACCTTTGCTGACTGCGTGTTCCATTCTGCTCAGCTCTCCGCCTCTTGCTCCCTGCTCTCAGAGCGCACCTCCCTCGGGGTGTCCCAAGGGCTGCAGGAGAGTGGCAATGACTGAAAGAGCTTCTGTCCTCCTGTCTCAGGGCCTCAGATCTGGAGTTTTCACAGTTTTTATCACTAACACCATGTAGCCATGGCCATTTCCCTTCTCTGGGCCTAGCTTCTCTGTGTATAAATGTATAATCTGCCAAGTCCTTTGCAGTGAACGTGGAATAGTCAAACAAAAGTCTCAATACAATGAGCTTATGAAAATGGCCATTCTCATTCTCTCATTCAACAAATATTACTGAGAACCTCTATGTGCCAAGTTATTTTTGCGACTTGGGATACGCGGTGAACAACACTGACAAAGATTCCTGTCAGTATGGAGCTTGCATTCTAGCTATGGGACTTCAACTGTAAACTTAATACACTTGTAAATTGCATGGTATCCTGGAAAATAATGAGTGCTAGGAGGTGAAGGCAGGGGGAGCAGAGAGTAGATGGCAGCATTAAGTAGAAGGGCCAGAGAGGTTTCATGGAAAAGTTGGGGTGTGCATGGGCTTGGAGGGGGTGAAGGAGCTGGCCAGCACCAGGGAAGAGTCTATCCCGCTCCCCACTGGAATCATGAGCCCAGACCAATTGTTTCATAACCGGCCTCTTGTATGGATACAATCAGCTTCAGGCCCAAGTCCTCCTGGGTGAGGGTAGGGAATACCTCCTTCCCTGCAGGTGGCAGTTTCCTGGCCGTGGGTCCTTTCTACCTCCCAGAGCAGCTCCAGGGTGAAGAGTCTCACATATATTCTCCCACCTGACCCTCGGCCTCCCTCCCCTCCTTTCCTCATGGCCTCACATGTCTGAAGTTTTACTCTCCTGCTGCTCTCCCAGAACCCCCAACAAGCTCACCTGGCCTGCCCTGCACCAAAGGGTGCTGAGGTCTACCCCACTCCTCAGATACAATATCTCACTTCCTCTTTCCCCACATAGGCAGCTCTTATCACTATCCCTATTTTGCAGATGAGAAATCAAAACATCAATTGTGGCAAAAGGAGGCTTGGAGCCCCTTCATTCATTCACACGCTCATTCATTCATGCCTTCCACATGCCAGACACTGATCTGGGAGCTGGGGCACAAAGAGAAAAACAGACACAACCCCTGTCCTCAGGAAGGCCTTTCCTTGCCATCATCCTCCCTCCAAATAAGAAAATTTAACTCCTATCTGCTCCCTGTTTGGAATCCCCCACCTAGAATTCTTTCTCTGCTCACACTCCTACCCTTGCTGGCAACAGATGATCATCATTAAAGGGGAAGATTAATTCTGCTGAGGGGGAGGCCAAGGAAAAGTGATTTCTCTTTGGTAAGGCTGACAGCACTGCTGGAATATTAAGAGGCACCTGCCCAGGAGCCTCTCGGTAAAGCCAGAAGAACAATGCGACAAGGAAGGATCTTTTGTCTCTGCCTGCCCACCAATCCTCCCACACTGTCGGACAGGTGCATGACTAAACAGATGAATCCTTCTCTGAAGTGCAGTGTGGAGGCTGCAGATGTAATTGCAGAGTCCTTTCCAGTCACAGGCAAGTCCGGAGGCACCCCCTAGGAAAGAAGGCCTGAGAGAGGGAGAGAGAAAGGGTAGGAGGGAGGAAGAGACAAAGAGACAGGCAGAGACAGAGGCTGAAAGAGAAAAAGACACAAACCAACAGGAAGATGCAGAGAGAGACTGGTCAGAATGGAGCAGACGGTAAGGAGAGAAAGGTAACCAGAGAGGCCGACAGAGACTCATACGTGAAAACTGAGGAGAAATGGAGGGAAGGGCAGAGAAAGATAGAAAAATGGGGGGGGGGTTTGACAGAAAGGGAGAGAATCAAACTGAGAGAGTGTGAGAGAGAGAGATAAACATAGACCAAAGGGGGAAGGAGGAAGGGGTGGAGAGGAAGCAAAAGATGAGACAGAAAGACAAAAGAAGAAAAAGCAGAGGAACACAGGCATACGCCGAGACAGTAAATGAAATACAGTAACACTGAAATGACACAGACGCAGTGAGAGAGGCAGAGAAGGACGGGGAAGGAAGGGAGACTTCCTTCTAGATATATGAAATGCAATTCAAAAGGGTATTTTCTGAGAAGCTCACTTCAGGGAGGGGCCTGGAGGTGACTGCTTCCTTATAAATGGGGGGTGGTTGTTCCAAAGCATTAAAGGATAAATTAAATTTGGAGACAACTGTGAGGCTCTATATTAGTTTCCTATTGCCACTAACAAATTACTATGAATTTGGTGACTTAAAACAACAGAAACTTATTCTCACACAATTTTGGAAGCCAGATATCAGATGTCAGATGACTTTCACTAGGCCAAAATCAAGGTGCTAATAGGGCCTCACTCCCTACACAGACTCCAGGGGAGAAATCAGAGACATCATTTATTTCTGGTGGCTGCTGGCATTCCTTGGCTTGTGGCCACATCACTCCAATCTCTGCCTCCATGGTCACAATGCCTCCTTCCTCTTTTGCATGTGTCAGATCTCTGTCTGACTCTCTTACAGCGATGCATGTGATTGTTTTTAGGGCCCACACAGATAACCCAGCATAATCTCAACCTCCTTTCTCAAGATCATTAATGATGATATCTGTCAAGATTTCGATTCCATATAGAGTAATATTTCTAGATTCCAGGAATTAGGCCCTGAATGGCTTTGAGGATCATTATTCAGCCTACCCCATGTTCTCCAGAGTTCATCTGCTTAGTTAAGACTAAGGATGAAGGTGGTGGGGTGTCAGGAGTTGAGTTCTGGCTCTGTTTGAGACACTTCCATCCTGCCTGATGTATACAAAGAGCAGGTACCTTTACCAGGCCCATATGTGTCTAATTCCAGGGAGCTTGTAATGAGCATTATTTGCTGCCTCTCAAGGGCAGGTTGCCTATTTTACCTCTTAGAGATATAGTAAACCTGCCCTCTTTCCCACTACCATTCCCGCAGTTCTGAACCTTATCTCTTACTTGAACTATTGCTTCAGCCTCGTAATTGGTCTTCTGGCCTTAATTTCTCCCCATTATTGATGAGAATGATGTTTTCACAATTGCTAACCCTGTCACTTCCTGACCTACAACCCAACACTGATTCTCTGTCACCTACAAGAGAAGATCTAACCTCTTAAAGCTGGCCTGCATGGCCTTCTGTGAGCTAGCCCAAGCCTTATCCCCTGATGCTGCATCCTGTTATGCATCTATTTAGAATGTGGGGTTTGGAATCCAAAAGGTCTGGGTTTTAAACTTGGCTAATACAGGTCTACCTTGGGAACTGAGCAGGCTTATTCTGAGCCTCAGTTTCCCCATCTCTGAAATAGATAATGCTATCTACCTCACAGGATTATTATATCAATTAGAAATTATAAATCCAAGGCACTCAGCACAAGGCTGGCAGACAGAAGTTCTTTATATTATCATTATTATTTATGAAACTGTCATCTCAAACAAGGCATGAGCCTGTCAAGGATAAGGGTTTTATGTTCAGATTTTTTCCCACAGCCATTCAGCACATGAGGCACCTATATGTAGAGGAAGGGAGCAAAAGCAAAACAAAGCCCAGAAAACAAACAAACAAACAAAAACAAGAGAAGGAAGGGAAACAGAGAGACGGAGGGAAAGATGAAGAAATTGTTTTTAAATTCTGTGTTTTCTGGATGTTCAATGTAAGACCTTACAGGTCTCTCCCATGTTGTATGCCTCAGTTTTCTCTCCTATTAAACTGACTGGAGGTTAAACTAAAGGATCTCCATTGCTGATTCTTACTTGCTGTGTTCCAGGAGAAGTGTTTCTCTGGAGCAGAGCATATCCTTTCTGGCCAAGCTTATGAGCGCCAACTTTCAAAGCTCAAAGGTCGAATCTACTACTCTAATGGAAGAAAAGACAGATGAGAGGCTGGCTAGGCTAGGAAAGATAGAGACCTGACCTCACGTATTATGTACCTGATTATTCTATATAGACGGGATGACCTTGGGGGATATTTGAATTTCAGATCACATCAGGCAGGCTCTTGTAGTTCATTCATTATTTGTTGGTCATTGATTCATTCAACAGACACTAAACACCTCTTATGCGATGGGCCATGAAATAGGTACATAGAGCACAGGTGCCCTATGAAGTAAGCAACCCAGGGATGGTTCTGCCCTCTGGCAGCTTATAGCCCAGGTGCTATCGACGCATTGGGCTGGATGATTCTGTGCTGCAGGGGCTGTTCTGTGCATTGCAGACTGTTTAGCAGCATCCCTGGCCTCTCCCACTAGATGTCAGCAGCATCCACCCTGTGGTGACAACCAAAAATAACTTTGAACATTGCCAAGCATCCTCGTGGGGCAAATTCACCCCTGGATGAGAACCACAGTGTGAAGGTTGCACGTTGTCTGGTGGAGGAGACGCAGGTGAAATGGCAGAGGTGGGCAATAACTTGATGGGAGGGGCATTGGCTGCTCTGCCTGGAAAAAGCAACCTCTGAAGGGATCGTTAGGGACAAGGCAGGGGAAAGGAATGAAGTCTCCCAGACCCTGTTGCCCTCACAGAATGATTGTCTAGTTCCTCCCTACCACTTTAGCAGGGAGGAGCAGCCTCTCTCCATCTCCAATGCACCCCAGTGTCTACTGCCTCCCCCTTCCCTACCTGTCCTGGACTGCTGGTATTTATAACCCCTGTGTCTAACTCAGACCCACTTTTCACCCAAGAGGGAACCCAGTCTCTCTCTCCAGCTCCACTCTACACCATTTGCCTGTCTCTGCCTCATTCCCTTCCTCTTCCACTCCAGGCATCAACAACTTCCCAACAGCACCTCCCTTTTCCCACTGATGGTTGAATGTGGCTCTTGAGATTGGCTGTGCCTGCCCATCTGGGTTCCAGCTCAGCAGTGGTTGGGGCTTTGATACACTCAGCTTGAGAGGGGGCTCTGCTTCTTTAGGTGATGCTCAGCTCCTCCTTGTCTCACATATATTTTTGGAGTATTCAACTGAGTATTCACCTGCACAGTATAAAGAAGACCAAGGTCCAAAGTAAATGTTTGCACAGCAGCATCTTGGAACAACAGGGAGGGGAGAAGGAAGAGAGGCGTAATAAGTGTAATAAGTGCCAGGATCTCTGATGCGCCTGCTCCAGGGCTCAGCTTGCCTTCTGGTTGGCACACAGCCTTGGGTGGGCAAATCTCCTCTGGGCATCAGTTTTCAAATCTTTAAGGTTGGAGGAGAGATTGACTTGTTGATTCTTTGAAAGCTTTAAACTGATATTCTGTATTTTCTAGATCAGGAGGGCCATTAGGGGGTTCCTGAACTCTCTGATGTTGCTGATAAATATGTGGATTTTCTGGGGGAGACTATTCACAATTTCCTACAATTTTCAAAGTATTCACAATTTCCTACAATTTTCAAAATGTTAAGAATCTCTGCTTTAGGTCTGTGGATGGAGACGACTGAGTTTATCAGCAACATCTAGGTAACATTCTTTCTTGTTTTCCAACCCATTCCCATCTTAGTGAAAATCTGGCAGTGTTGGGAGTGAAATCAAGCTGGACTTGAAATGGAATGAACCATCTGTAGAATCTATCCCAAGTGCATCTGCATTGTATAATGAGAAAACCTCAAAGACTCTGTTGACCCCCGACTGCTGCAGGGGTCAAAGAACAGCTCAGCAAACAGAAGCCCTGGGAGGTGACTGAACAACTCACTTGGTGTGTGGCTGAGAATTGGGGTCAGTCATTGGCTGGGAAGCATTACACCCTGGGCTCAAAACTTGAGAGGACCACTGAAGGGTTTGCTGAGGGGACCATATATAGGGTCTCCAATCTGTGTAACAAGCCCACTCCCTTATTCTTGTGTCTTCACCCCGATTAACCCTGAATCTAAAGTGCTTACTTGGATTAATGAAATAAGCCACATCCTGTCAGTCAAAAGGCCCATATTTCAGCATCAGCTTTCACCAAATTCTATATGGCCTTGGGCAGGTCACTGACTCCCTCCTGGGCTTCAGTTTCTCCAATTTGGATAATAAGGAGGAATTAGGCTTACTGCACAGTTCCACCAAGGGAAACCCCATTATAACATTATTGGCCACCTCCTTGCATTTAATCCTCATTTGGGGACATCTTTGTTCCATTTCAAGCAAAATAACAATAAGGCCATCCCTATGAAGGGTATAATGTTGAGTTTCAACTCCAATCTTAAGGGTCTTCCTAGTTATAATATTTCATGATTTTCTTTCCTGCTCTTATGCTACTTTCTTTTTAACTATTGCCTTGAACTTGAAACTTAGAAAGTGAAATTAATATTTATGACCAATTACTGTGTTCCAGGCACTATACTAGTTTCATTTATGACTGACAAGCAGGGCAGCATTTATAATCCCAGAGTTACAGGTTAGGAAATGGAGGTTCATGATATCATGAACCTGTGTAAGGTTAGAGCTTAGAGCTGTCCAAGTACAAAAAGCCAGTGGCTTTAAAAATTATTATTATTATTCTTTATTATTTTAACTTTCTTAAAGTGAATTCATTTATTTACTCAATATTTATTGATTATCTGCTGTGCCAGTTGCTATGGGTTGGGAGATAGGAAATCAGTTCCTGTCCTTGAGCAGCCCTTAGAAAAGGCATAAATATAAAAATGGCAAGTCAGGAAAATGACACTGTGGCACAGGGAAGGAAGTAAGGGAAGGAGGGCTGCAGAAAATGGGATTTAATATCGGAGGCACCTTGGAAGTCTTCTCAGGAAGCAGCACCTGAGCACATTTGGGCTGTGGGGTTGTCCTTCTTTTTTCTTTAGATATTTCTTTATGAAACAATTGACTCAACAAATAATTAAGAATCTACATTTGCCAGGTACTTTCCTAGTTGCTGGGGCACAATTACAGAAAACAACAAGGTCTCTACTCTCATGGAGCTTGTATTACAGTAGGAAAGAGAGGCACAAACTACCAAATGTAGTATAAGACTGAAATCTGGGGGAAAGTAGGAATTGGCCATGTAAAGAGGAGACGATGTCATGGAGAGGCATCCTGGACAAAGGCAGAGACCTGTGTAAGCACGCCGAGGCATGGTGAGCCCTTCAAAGATGTTTGCCATGGCTGGAATGTCTTCTACAAGGTAAACAAGGAAGCAAGAGAAGAATGCGAACACAGATCCTGAGCGCCTGTGTGATGAGTAGGAACTTTGTCCTGCAGATAATGGGGAGCCATGGGAAGGCTTTAAGTCAAGGAGAGAGAGTGCTCTAATTTGGCTTTAGGGTGGTTACGCCTATGGCCCTGGTGGAAGATGATTTGGAGGGGATGAAGACTGCACACTGGGAGCACAGTTCTGGTCCAGGAAGGATGCTGAGGGCCTGAGCTAGGGGAGTAGTGAGGAGGTGGTAGACTTAGAAATATTTATCAAATAAACAAGAAGATACTTGGAGAATGAATGGGGAGGTCCTGGCAGAGGTGGCTGGTCCAGGAAAAGCATCAAAAATAGCATAGCATATTCCTATCCTGGAGAACCAGGTGGTGGTGTCACCATTGCCTCTGGGCAGGATGCTGACCATGGAGGCCAGAAGGCAGGGAGGCCTCCCTGTATTCTCAAAAGACTTACAAGGACACCCTTCTTAGTAGTAGTGTTACGATTAAATAAGTGTTAATCTTCTTTTGCAGCACAGACATGCAAAGTGACTAGTATGATTTCCATAGTGAAATTCCATTCTGGTTATTGGAATTTCCTTGTATCCGATACTTGGTTGAGAGCATCCTGATTTTATGTCAAGCAACGAGAAAATGATTCCACTCACAGGAGGGGTGTGAGGCTGGGCTTAAACTCCTGTGAGACTAACATATTTATCCAGTCTTTAGGAGAGAATAGATTTGCTCTGGAATTTCTCCTTTCTCTTCCATTCTCACTTTCCTACACCTCTGATGGGCCAGGGCCTGTCTCCCTGCCTCCCTTTCTCTGATAACAATGCTAATCAGGATTTACTTAATGCCAGGATAGAAAACAGGCCTGTTCCACATCTCACTCAATCCTGTTCTATTAGTAACAATAAGATAATAAGTCACATTATAGATCTCATGCTCTCATTCATCCCTTGGGCAATAGGATTTCTTAAGCCAGTCCTGTGCCATTTCATGCTCCCTCTGTGGCAAGCCTGTACTTAAAAGGCTGGTCCAGACCCCTCAACTCATTGCCTCTAGGTGACTCCTACTGATTCTTAGGCTTCAGCCTAATGGCCACTTCCTCAAGAAGGCTTCCCTAATCTCCTGGCCAAGTCAGTGCCTGCTATTATATACCCCTGCAGAACCTCCTGGCACTCCTTCACAGTTCCCTCATGATGATAACTTTGCATTTGGACGTGTGGTTTTGATAAACATCTATCTCTCCTACTAGACTACCAAGTTCCAGGATTGCAAGAACAATGTCTGCTTTGTTCACCTAATTTCCCCCGCTCCCACCTAGCAGAATGTCTGGCACCGTAGATTTTCATGTAAGTATTTGCTCTGTGAAACAATGAATACTGCTAATGGTAGGAATTTGAAGGGAAATTTGGCCCTTCTTCCTAGGCTATGGTTATCTCAGAACCTCACAGAGAGGAGAATTTCTTAGTAGTTAATGGAAAATATGATTGTGAGAAGAAAATTGTGTAGGGAGAATTGGGTGGGTCACATCACATACTCCAGAAGGTAAAGTGACTTTGCTCTTCCTTTCTCACTCCTAGGAAAGGAAGGAAAATCCATCTGAACTGGGGACCCTGGTAAAGGGACTATCTGATCGAAAAGACCAGAAGGCCCTGAATACTACCATCTGGTTGTAGAGATGAGAAGGATGTGGAGGAAACCATGCCCCTCTAGCCCTAAGCAGGTGAATCCTGCGGTAAAGGGGCTGGGTTCATTTGATAACTAGCTAGTTATAGCTCTAAAGTGAAGCCAACTGAGTAATCCTGGGCCTCCAGGGACACAAACTCCTCCTGGGCCATAGGCTCGCAGAACAATGTCCTAGGTAAGCAGAGCATGGAGCCCTGGGCTTGTATCTGGAGAGGGCAAAGAGGAGAAGGCCTTGGGAGCCTGTAGGGCTTGGACCGTACCCATGGCACCATAATCTCCATTGTTCTTTGCCTGTCTTTCTTCTCCACTAGATTGTGAGTTCCTTGAGGGCAGAGCTTACGCTTGCCCATCCTTGTTTCCAAATAATGCTTGTGAAAAGAATTAGTAAATGAAAAAATAAATAAACTTTAGATGAGTGGTTTACCCACTAATTCACAATTTCTTTATCTGTAAAATTGGAATAACAATAGCTACTCACAAAGGTGCTATAAAGATTAAATGACATAACAAAAGCAAAAACATCCACTATGGAGCTTAAGGTAAATAGATGTTCAAAATACTTTTCCCTCTTTTTTTTTTTTTTTTTTTCCTTTAATCATATCTCCTGACTTCCAGTACTTCCTAAACTTTACCGACCTTCGTATTTTCTGGCCAACTTGACAGTGCACCAGTCGTTAGAGAATCATAAAATATCAGAGTAGGAGGGTACCAATAGTGGATATCTTTTTGTTACTTCATTTTCCTGCTCTCATACACTCCATTTTCCTGTACTGAGTCTCCAGCCTCAGCTCCTGTGGCTCAAGAGGAGATGACTCCACTCAGACACTGAGTGGGGATAGAGTCAATTTATCTTGACCACTCAAAGCACTGAAATTTTTCTTGCCTCAGTGATTAATCAGGGGTGACATGTGGCTCAGCGAGACTCAGTTCTAGGACTTGTGAAGCAGGGAATCAGCTGCCATGCTGAAAGGATGGGAGATCCACCAGGAGTGGCTGGCAGCCATTCTGCTGCTCGGTGGGGAGAACCTATTGGAGGCCAGAGCCAAGATCATGGCCAGTTAACCCTGAGGCAAGGAGCACAGGGAGCTGCGACCAAGTCCTGATGACATTGCTTTAGTCCCCAGATCTAGCTACACCTATAGCCAATATTCTTTTGTACTTTTAAGTTTTATGAGCTAATTATTTTCCCTCTTTTATCTTAAGTCAGTTTGAGTTGGGTTTTCTCTTTGTCTTTTGCAGCCAAATTTTGACTAATGCAAGACTTTGGAGTTTGTCTCATTGAATCTCTCAGTTTTATAGATGAGGAAGGGATTTGCAAAATCACGTGAGCAGTTTTTACACACAAGCAATTTTCCAAATGAATACATGTATCGTTACTGCTGACCAGAACAGGGACAGATTGTCCTTCTGCCTGGATAGGGTCAGAGAATATTGATTTTGGTTGCAGAATACCTAATCTTTCTCTAAGAGAGAGGATTTTTTAAAAATTCAGGTCCCTGGGAACCAGTTTTGTTTTGCATTTCAATGTTTCTCTCCCCAAGCGGAACTGTTGATGGCTGTCCTTTTCCTTCTACACAGTGTAATCAGCAGCAATTAATTCTAATCACAAGGAGACAGCAAGAATGAACAGAGCATTAATTGGACAGAAGTAATCAACATCTCCTTTAGTCCACAGTTGGTACCTGTAGGCAGGAAAATGTGAGCAGGCACATGCGTGTACACACACACACCACTCACAATTTACCAAAACGTAAGGAGAGGATGAGTGTGCTGTCTCACTCGCATGGTGTAGTGGAAAAAAGATTAAGGACTCTGCAGTCACAAAGATCCCACTGCTAACCAGTTGCTTCAACTTAGCTTTCTCATTTATAATAAGAACAGACAGACCTCCTTCAAAGTGGTTTAGAAATTTAAATAAAAATATTGTATGTAAAGTATTTTTTACTGGCATATGGCAGGTGCCATAAATGCTAGTTCTCTTTCTTTCCATTTCAAATGCATTTTGTGGCTGGTCGAAAATGAAGGCCTAACCTGATGTGAAATTTTAGGTCCTTGAATGTTCTTGATTCAGCCTAACCAATTTGATAGTCTCCCCCACGACTGGTCCCCCTCAATCCTACCCCACTGTCCCGCTAATCCACCCCAATACACACACTCGCACACACGCACATGTGCACGCACACATACACATCTGCTTCCTCTTGCCTCTTTCCCTCTGGAGTTGCAAACTCCAAGAAGCCAGCTTAGTATTCCTGTTGCCCCTCACAATACCTGACACACAGTAAACAACAAGAGGGCATTTGTTGAATAACCATTGCTGTTGTTTTTTGGTTTTGTTTTTTATAGAAAGACAGGGTGTTGCTCTTGGCATGATCATAGCTCACTGTAACCCTCAACTCCTACTTAGGCTTAAGTGATCTTCTCCCCTCAGCCTCACAAGTTGCCATGAACCCCGGTGCCTGGCTAGAGTCTGTGTCTTTGCTCTTATTCTCTCTCCACCTGCAGGATCCAGGTCCTCCAGGTTGGCCTCAGTTTTAGTCATACTTCAAGGCTTAATCTAGAAGCTATCACCTCCGTGGAATCTTTGAAATTTGCCCCTGGGAGCACTCTGAACTCTGCCCCTTTTTCATCAATCCCGTTCATCTCACAGCATTTTATGTTCTGTTAAGATTTAGATAGGTGTTTTTTTCTTCTGTATCACCTCAAGTTTCTTCACTCAACCATTCAACCTCCTTGAGCAAGTGCTATGCTGGGCACTATGGATGCAGAAGTGTCACACTGGGTTTATGCCCTTGAGATGCTCAGATTCAGACTAGTAATTGAGCACAGCAACTGTGTCTGACTCATCTTTCAGTGCTCCAGGCCTTGGGCCACAGTAGGTGATCCTTAAATATTTGATAATGGCAATGGGAGGCCTAGGAGAAGACATCTGGGCTAGAACATTAGTGGGTCTTACGAGATTACAAAAGGCCAGTGAGCTTCTTAAAGTTGGGCACAAATGCCCCTGGGCTTTCTGAGGGGAAGGATTTGGAATTATGGAGAGAAATCTGAATCCAGATCATATCATATAGGATGCACTCAGACTAAAGAACCCTGAATAAACTACGAGTTGGTGCCCAGGGTTACGTGGCTTTGGTAACAAACCTGCAGAAGCTCTGGCCTGGGCTCAGGCTCAGCTTTGCCATCAGGTTCACAGTGATGTCCAACAAGTCATTTATCCTCTCTGGGTATCAGTTTAGCTACCTCAATTTTATTCAATCAACAATTATGAACACCTACTGTGGTCCTGACACTGCGTTTAATCCTGGAGACATAGAGTTAACTCGGATATGATTAGCAACTTTGAAGTGCTCATAGCCTCGTAGGCATTATAGAAAGGACCATCTAAGAGACGTAACATCTCTATGTTGTGTAGTCCCCACTCCTCATTGCTTTCTGGATGAACTTCCATGTTCCTTTGCTTGGCATCAAGGTTTCTTGTGATGTGGCCCCTGCCTACCCAACTAACCTCTCCTCCATACCTATCCTGTGCCCTTGCAATAATGTAGTGTGGGTTATTTCCCACTGCTCCATTATCATTTTTGTCTCTGCCCATGTAATATGCATATTATTCCAAAATTCTCTACCTGCTAAATTTCTGATGATCCTTCAATATGAGGTAAAGTGCCAACATTGAAGTGTGCTAAGCACACACAGAAGGAGCATCACATCTGTAAAAGTTGTGATGAAAAGTTCTAGTAGTATAGTTTTAGAAAACTCATCTTCCTTTCTTTTACCCTTCCCTTCCCCCCTCTATTCCTCCCTCTCTTCCTTCTTTCCTTCCTTCCTTCCTTCCACCCTCCTTCCCTCCCTCCCTCCCTTCATTCTTTTCTTGCTTCTCTCCTTCCTTTTTTCTCTCTCTCCCTCCTTTTTTCTTCTATAAAAGGATACTGGATTAGATTAACCCTATTGCCCCAATGAATTAAGAAATGGTAATCACCTATTAATCTTTGTACTGGGCCTTTGGAACTCATGATCTCCCTGTCTGACCAGTGCTTCCCCTCACAGTGTTTGAAAATATCCCAAGAACAGCCAATTAACCAGTGTGATGGTTAATTTTAAGTGTCAACTTGAATGGGCCATAATGTCCCCAGACATTTGGCCAAACACTATTCTGTGAGGGTAAGAGATTAACATTTGAATTGGTAGACTTAGTTAAGTAGATTGCCCTCTCTAGTGTGTGAATGCCGGGGCTCTTCTTATCAACTGAAGACTGAATTAACGAAAATATCTGAGTAAGAGATAACTCCTGAATGAATACTTGAATGAATACATTGGTCTTTTTCAGCTTTTAGTCTAGAACTGAAATGTCGGCTCTTCTTGGGTCTCAAATCTGCTGGCTTTTTTGGCTTGAAACTTCAACCATGAACTCTTCTGGTTCTCAGGTCTTCAGATGCAGACTGGAACTCTCCTGGGACCCTAGCTTGTTGATTGCAGATCTTGGGCTGCTCAACCTCCACAATTATATGAATCAATTCCTTACAGTGACTCTCTTCCTGTATATAACCTTATATATTTGAGAACAGAACCAACAGGAGATATATAGATATAGATATTGGTATCCTGTTGGTTATATTTCTCTGGAGACCCCTGACTAATGTAACCAGATTGCAGCCTGTGGGCTTGGCTTCTTGAAGAATGTTCCTTTCAATTAAGTAGGATGTCAAGTCTCCTCCACACTCAACCTTCCCTTTTTTATTTTCTTGGCTCTGTTCTTGATTATGGATTTCTCTCTAAAAAAATGAAAAAAAAAAAAAGGAAAGAAAAAAAATGCCCTAAGCCCTAAGATAGGAGAAAAACTAGTTTCGTAGAACACTGCTATATGAAGCTAACAGGATGCCTGGAGGTTAGTAGGCCTCTTATTTCAGAGCAGTGTGGTGCTTGACCATGGCTCTGAGCTTTGTAGGCAATTGTAGAATGTTGTCCTCTGCCTCCCTTCTCTCTTCTCTTAATCAATCCTAAATGACCCTTGCAGACCCAGTTCGAAATCTGTTCTATTTAGAAAGTCTTCCCAGATTCCCCAAGGTTGCATCAGTAGCTCTGCTCTCTGTGTCCCCCTAGACTTCTGTATGTGTCTTTTACTTAGCTTTAATTCGTTTTATGATCTGAGCCAGATCAAGAGGCAGGCCAGACAGGCAGGGTACCAGGTAGTATTCTTGATAGGATAATAATAAAAGATCAGTAAAGAGTTCTGTTCATCAGAACTCTTCACCAATGTGTGGTTGAAAGGAAATTTGAGATTCAGAGAGATAAAATACGGTAACTTTTGCTCAAATCGTTCAGCTAGAAAGTGATTGAGCTGGAATTTGAATCCTAGTCTGACAAAAAATGCAAAGCTCTTATTGATTATTCACTCAGTAATGTGCTAAATGCTAACTGTGTGCCAGGTTCCATGCCAGGCACTGAGTTCCAAGAGTTCAAGCACAGTGTTGAGGGTGACGGCAGGGAGTAGCAGAGAGGGGCCAAATTCCTTATGTCAGTCTTTGGTCTTCATCCTATTCCAGGCCCTTCCATTCCACTGGGTGATTTCACAACCAGGAAGCTCCACAGCTAGCTTCCCAGTCTCTCCCTTTCCCCAAGAGCAGGCAAGACACTTCCTTAGAATAACCCTTTTGCCTGCTCCGAAATCTTTGGCTGTTGCCCACTGTGGAAAGACAGCCAGGGCTGCTGCCAAGTTCATTAATAATTTTGGCTTTCTGGAGGAAGGAGTTGGATTGCTTTGCTCTTCAAATATCAAAACATCCAATTAACACAGCTAATTAGCATCACTAGCAGCAGTCAGAAGAATGGCAATTTAGATGCAGGATTTCAAAGGTTTCTAGTTGTAGGCCAAGGCAACCCATCTCTTGCTAATGACAAGAGTTCTTCACTTAGGCAATTCTATAGCAGCCATCAATTAACCACCGAGCAGAGACTGGCCTCATCCCCGAGTCATTTGTCTAATCAGAATTGCGGTTAGAGAAAAGAGAATGGAAAGGGAGAGAGGGAAGGGGATAAGGAGGAGAAAAAGAGAGAAAGAGAGAGAGAATTAGAGAAGAAAAACACAGAGCAAGAGATAAAGAGTGAAAGAATACACAAAGACAAATTTTCAGAAACAAAAAGAGACTCAAGAGTGACAGAGACAAATAGAAAGATGACTTACAGATAAAGAGATAATCAGACAGGTACAGAGAAAAAGAAATAAATGTCTTAAAATACACAAAAAGCCCCAACACAAACTTACAGTCACCAGTAGCTTTGAGAAGGTAGGCAATTATTGGGAAGACTTAGTGTTCCGATCTAAAAAGTCAGACTTATGTCTGAGAGTTCAAACTACAGAGTTTTTTTCAAAAGAAAAATACACACAAAAGAAAAAGTATGAAGAAAAAGCTCAACATCACTAATCATCGAGGAAATGCAAATTAAAACCACAGTGAGATACCATTTTACACCTATCAGAATGGCCATTATTAAAGTCAAAAAAACAATCGATGCTGGCATGGATATGCTGGGAAAGGAATGCCTATACATTGTTGGTGGGGCTGCAAATTAGTACAACCTCTATGGAAAACAGTATGAAGATTCCTTAAAGAAATACAAGTAGATTTACCATCCAATCTAGTAATCTCACTACTGCATATCTACTCAGTCAAAAAGACATCTGCGCCTGAATGTTTATTGCAGTGCAATTACAATATTAAAGATATGGAGTCAACCTAAGTGCCTATCAATTGATGCGTGGATAAAGAAAATGCCATATACATATGCCATGAAGTACTATTCATCCATAAAAAGGAATGAAATAATGTCGTTTTCAGTGACTTGGATGGAAATGGAGACCATTATCCTAAGTGAAATATGCCAGGAGTGGAAAAACAAAAACACGTTTTCACTAATAAGTAGGAGCTAACTGGTGGGCACACACCGCTCCACACTGGCTACTGGGAGAAGTAAAGGACACTGGAAACCAAGAAGGGAGGTGTAGGGGTGAAGGCTAAAAACTTACCTATCAGGTACAGTGAATACTATTCTAGCGACAGTCACACTGAATTCCCTAACTTCAGGATTATAAAATTCACCCACGTAACAAAAACACTTGGGTACCCTCTTAATATTTTGAAATATTAACAATAAAAAAAATTGGCAAAGATGTCTGCTGTAGCCAGATCCAAGAGAGGGAGGAGCCAGGAATCCCAATCCAGAACTTTTCGCTCCCTCTCTCACACTGAAAGTTAGACTTCCTATGAGCCTAGGCTTCTCTTTTGAAGGCCACTATGTGGCCACCACTCCCCCATTGGTGCACTTTCTCCATGGACCAGTGAGCTCAGCAGTCAGGCCTATGAGCAGCTGAGGAAGCTGATGGGACTCCAGCTGATGGGACTCTGTGCTATCTTTCCTCCTCCCCACTGCACGGCCTCTGCCCTGGTTCCGGCCACATGGTTGCTTGTCTGCATTACTGCAGTAGCCTCTGGTCTTTGCTTGCTGCTGTCCCATTGTTATCACTGTTGCCATAGTGACACTCCTAAGCCACAGAGCTGACTATGTCCCTTCCTGACTTATGCCTTTCAATGGTTCTGCACTTTCTCTGCATGAAACCCACTAAACATGGTATTCAGGGCCTCCCTTTGGGCTCTGGCTCCCACCGCCTTCCCTGCAGCCTTCTCTGACCCATCTCTCCCTACTCTCCACTCCGCACTGACACTCCAGCCACACTAGATGACACGGTGGCGGTTGGGGGCTCCATACTGGCTTTACCTCTGGGTGTCTCCTCATCCTGTTTGGTCCGAATACCCCCCTGATCTGTATCTTTCTGTGTATGCCTTTGTTTACACACTTCCCTGCCTATTAACTTGTTCTTTTTACTGCCTCATCTCTTAACCAGCACGTACACAAGAGTCATAAACTCAAATGCCTTCAGAGGACAGGCTCAGAATGTAAATATGTTCATTGACAGGTATGAAGCGATTGAGAGGGCAGTGGTGAGTTGGACAAGAAAATGCCATGTTTAAAGAACCCCAAACTCAAAATTCAACCAACCAACTAGCCAACTAACCAGCCAGGACACATTTTCCTGGCCCAACTCACCATCTGCAGGAAGGAGCCGGCTACGGGCTGCCAGTTGGAGACCATCTGCAACTTAGACACTGAGCTTAGGTCCTCTGCGTCAGCCTCCATTTTCTTTCTCTTTTTTTCTTTCTTTCTTTATTTTATCTTATTTTATTTTTTGCAGTTTTTGGCCAGGGCAGGGCTTGAATCCACCACCTCTAGTATATGGCATGCTACTTCTTGAGCCTCAGGCACCACCCAGCCTCCATTTTCATTTCTTGCTATCTCTGGGCATCTGGTCCCCCTTTCAGGGACATTTTCAAGTCTCTGCTGTTTCTCTCCCTTTGGTCCTGGCTGGAGTGTTAACTGCATGTAAATAGCGACAAAGAACACTAACATTTACAGTGACTAGCCCAATCTCATCGTACACCTGGCCCATGCAAGATGTTATTAATCAGCATTTTAATGAAGCTAATTACAGCAGATGATGCCTCCCACCAGGTAAGGCA
This sequence comes from Otolemur garnettii, assembly GCF_000181295.1. NCBI lineage: Eukaryota > Metazoa > Chordata > Mammalia > Primates > Galagidae > Otolemur > Otolemur garnettii. The sequence goes on along the minus strand of NW_003852554.1, from coordinate 3,953,760 downwards.
ATGGTTACAGATGGGAGCAAACCAGTAAATCACTGCTATCTCCTAGGAGCTTGTTCCCTGCAGCACTGGAGGGTTAACCCTGGAGGGACTGAATGACTGGAGAGGCTGAAGTCCAGCCAAGGGCACTGCTAATGGTAAGGAATGACCCCTCTTCCTACCACCAACAGAACCACAGCCAGGACAGGAGGTAGAGCTGGGCTTCTAGTTGGGGGTGGGTAGGGTAAGTGGTGACCAGCTCTGCCAAGTGATTACTACACCTCCTTCAATCTTGCAAGGTCTTCCCAACTGACATTCTCTGTCTTTCCAGCATCTACCCCAGAGTGGAGCCTTGGGAAGGCATTGCAGTCTTCAAAAAATGGTCTTTTATTCCTCAACTCCTTTTTTTATTTCTCTTCTATTGTTTTTTTTTTTTTTTTAGAGATAGAGTCTCCCTTTGTCACCCTTGGTAGACTGCTTTGGCATCACAGCTCACAGCAACCTCCAGCTCTTGAGCTTAGGTGATTCTCTTGCCTCAGCCTCCCGAGTAGTTGGGACTACAGGCGCCTGCCACAACACCTGGCTATTTTTTTGTTGCAGTTTGGCCTGGGCTGGGTTTGAACCCGTCACCCTCAGTATATGGGGCCAGTGCCCTGCTCACTGAGCCACAGGCATCGCCCTTTTTATTTCTCTTTATCCCTCCATTCACTTCTCCTTTTTTATTACAACAATCAGGCTTCCAAGGTATTTCCCAATCTCATCCTCCACTGCAGTTTAGACAGTGGTTAAGAATACCCGCTGTGCTATTAGCGCTTGTGGGAATTCTGACTCCTACATCTACCAGCTGTGTGACCTGGGGAAAGTTACTTTATCTCTCTGAACTTTAGTGTCTGTATCATTCAAAGGAGAACAAAAATCGCTATCCTGTCTTCTTCATGTGGTCATTTCAAGATTAAATTAGGGAAACTAGGGCAGTGCCTGCCACATAACTGATTGCCCTTTCTTAAATTTTACAACTTCACCAAAAAGTCAGTAGGAGAAGTTCCTAGCCTTTGCTGGTCATTTCTTTCTTGATAGGGGGATAAAATTCGGACTTTACAATGTTCCCAAATCATACCAAGAGAACATGCCCACTGGTCTCGGGTAAACTCTAGCTCCTCCAATATATTTCATCCACTCCTGTCAATACAGTAATTTGCTCATGCTGCTCTCTTGCTGAAGAACCTTCTCTGGCTCCCCATTTGCCTATAAGCTAAAACTCAAAATTAGTACTATGACATTCGAGACTTTCTATCACCTGGCTGCAGAGAACTTTTCCCACTTTAGTTCTTAAGCCTCCCTTGCATGAATCCACCATTCCAGACAGGCCAATGTATTCACATGCCCAGTTCTATCACGGAACCTGTCTGTATTTACAATGGTGCACTCTTCAGAATGCTTTCCCTACCCCACCACTAGACTGTAAGTTCCTGCACCAAATCATCAGGATGGATGCTATTTTGTTTTGCTTTTAGTGTCAATATTAACAGAGCTAGATAGAATGAAATTCTCAATACGTATTTGTTAAACTGGACTAAATGCCGCCACTTCCAATACTTCTCCTATGAGGTCCATAGCAGATGTCTTTGGGTACTCTGAGGTAGTCAAGTTCAGGATCTGAAGCCAAAAGATCTGAGGTCAAGCCCAAGATCTACTACTGTGATAGTTAATTTTACGTGTCAACTTGGCTGAGGCCATGATGTCCAGTTATGTGGTCAGACGTTATTCTGGCTCTTCCTGTGAGGGTGCTTTTAGAAGAGATTAACATTTAAATCACTGGACCTTGAGGAAAGCAGAGTGCCCTTCCTAACGCAGGTGGGCTTCATTTAGTCAGGGAAGGCCTGACTAGAAAAAAAGACTCACCCTCCCGTAAGCAAGAGGGAATTCTGCCGCAGACAGAGTTTGGACTTGAACTATGGGATTGGCTCTCTTATGGGCTCCAGCCTGCCAGCCCACTCCTGACAGCCTCTAAGACTGCATGAGCCAATTGCTGAAAACAAATCTCTTTCTGTGAGTGTGTGGGTGTTTATCCAGGGCACATTGACTAATACAGCCACTCACTGACTACACCTCGGTCAGGTCATTTTCCCTCAATGAGTTTTTGTTTTTTAATCTGCAAAATGGGGGTCACTGTTCTTCTCTTACAGGATTACTGTGCTAATTCCCTGTGACCCCGTCTGTATATGTGAGAGCGCCTGTGGACTGAGAGCCACTGCACCTCAGCAAATCTTATCATCAGGGATTGTCACCTCTGGGGAGTCATCCAAATGGCTCTAGCCCTTTGCTTTCCAGTGTTTCCGGGGTTGCAGGGTAGACTGGGACCACGCCACAACCCTGACTCTGTCCTTTATTTCAGCACCTAAGCACACAAAGGACCCACCACTGGATGGGCCTGGTGGGGGTGGGGGTTGGGGATAGGGGGCCCAGTAGAGCTTTTCAGCATAGACTAATCTGGGGGCAGCTCTCCGAGCCAGAGTGGAGGCACCTGAGAAGGATTCAGATGCTACGCTGCAGTCAATTGTGTCCTGAATTGAAATTCATACCATTGCTTTTTGTCTCGACAGGGTAATAAAAATTCCTCAGACAGCATATTACGGATGCAAAGGTGTGATGCTGGCTGCTCTCCACCAGCATCTGAGAGGAGGAGTCATTCCAGGGGCCTGAAGGAGACAGGGCTTGAGAGGAAGATGGCAGGTCAGAGCAGATGGTACATCCCCACCTGGACAGTGAGGGGCTAGACCCTTCACAGTGCCTCCTGACCTTTCCTGCCATGGCGCTCAGAAAAATGTTGACGTTTATTTACACAGTGAAGAGGAAAGAGCAGGGCTGCCTTCTGCGGGGTGTTACTGGCCCTGGGGCTCGGGCTGCTCTCACAGGCCCGGTGAGACTGCAAGGGCTGACGGATCAGGACCTTGGTGCAGCAGTGACCCATCCACAACCTGGTGCTGGGACTCTCTTTGATAAGCTTTCCTTCCTCCCTCGGGAGCATAGAAGATGCTGAGGCCCTCACAGGCCAACCTGAGAACGCTCAACTGGGAAGTCTTATTGGGCCCCAAGCTCCACTAGGTTTTTGAGTTGCCGCCTTTCTCATTGGATCAAGAATCTTAAAAATCTGACCAATTCATTCCTCATTCAGAATGACTAGAACCTGTGTGCCTCGGCAGGGCACATAAAACAGGGACTCTAGTCCTCCACCTTATCTCTTTATACACCCTCCCTTAATGATTTTATCAATATTTTAAACAACATTCATCTCTTTATCTCTTTCTCCTGAGTCTTCAGGTGGCTAGTTTGCCTGATCTAGGCTAACCTTGGCCAGAAGGGAGGGCTGCAGGCTGGTGTGGCCCCAGACTGCAGGTGGGATTCAGGCCTGTTTTTCCCCTTTCATGCTGGGGTGGGGCTGAAGCAGCAGCGGCTCTCTGCATCATGGATCATTGGAGTGGCCAGTGCCAAGCCAAATTGTGCAAGCATGTTCAAGACCTCCATCTGAGTCAGTCCTGTTAGCATCCCACTGGCCAACACAAGTCATCTAGGTATGTCCAACATTAATGGGGCCAGGGAGGATACTCTACCCACAGCTCTTCCCTTTGCTGGAAGCTTCTGATCTTTCCAGCTTCTTAACACAGCATGTCGTATCAGGTCTCTGGGCTTTGGCCTAGAATGTCCACTTCCTTCTTTCAGTTTCAGCTCCAGGTCCTCTTCTAAGAAGCCATCCCTGCCTCCTGTAGGCAGAGTTATGCACCTCCTGCCTCATGTCCCCTTTGTACATCATGTGTTCTCACACGATGTTTTTATTACTAGTAATGTTTGCATGTCAAATTCTCTATCAGACTGGACTTTTGGAATACAGGGGCCTTTCCTGACCCACTTCTGGGTCTTCAGCCACCTTATAAGGGGCCTGGCACAGAAGGAAAGCTCAGAAACTTTTTGTTAAGCACATATATGAATAGTGGAATAAATGAACGACCAGCATCTGGGTCTTTTTGATTTCTATGTGTTCTCTGGTCTCTGTACCTGGACCCACTGGTCTCTGTGTATGCTTTGACCCTAGGTGCATGGGGGTATAGTTGAAAACCTTGTCTAGATCAAGGTACACTTAAGATTCACTGAATGAGGTCAAAGGCCCTTGACCTATCATCCACACTTGTGATTGCAATTTGAGTTCACAGAATATTGGAGTAGAAAGGTATATTAGAGAGTCCTTCATTCAACCCCTCCCTTAAGGGAAAAAGCAATGTCTTATTCAGTTTTGATCACCAATGCCAAGCACAGGACATGGTAGAGAGAGGGCAATTACTTAGTAAATACTTGTTTTGCATTTTCCCTTCTCACACTTTAATAAATAGAAAAATGAAAGCCCAGAGAGGGGAAATGTAGTTACTGGGTCACACAGTTTTTCTCTGGTAGTCTGGGTCCTACCCTGCCTTCTCTCACTTCCAGGAGACCACAACCTGATGGACTTTTACCAAGACCTTGTTTCTTGACAGAGACCCCAGATTACATAAAGTAGGTCCTTACTTCCTGGTTCCAAATTTGTCTTAGATCATTGGTAGATCCAACATGGATGTGTTAATATTGCTTGAAAGCTATGAAGGCAAAAGGCAGTGTGGTGTGGTGGCAAAAGAACAGGCTTTCAAGGAGGATGAGAGACTTGGTTTTGAGAATTAGCAGAAACACTTGTTAACTACATGACCTTGGGCAAATCCCCTAATTACCTTGAGCATCAGTCTCCTCTCCCATCCACCTGTGCC
>NW_003852554.1:3946766-3948364 GCF_000181295.1 Otolemur garnettii | reverse complement strand
GGTGAAATCCCACAGGTGGCCTGGATGTGAGCATGGGAGGAAGAGCAGCGCCGTGGAACTGTGGGCTCTGCGTTCAGAACTTGTCTCTGCCCCATGTAAGGTGGGTGACTCCAGGAAAGTTAGTATCATGGGCAAATATTCCCCCACTTGTAAGATAAAGTGACTACGTCATAAGGCTGCCAGGAGAATTAAATATGCTGATAGAGCACTCAGCACACATATGGCATATGCTAGCACATAGTAGGCAACCAGTAAACATTTCCCTTCTCTCAAGAGCTTCCCAACTTTCCAAGACTTGGATGTCTTCCTCGTGCTTTAAATGCTGTGCATTTCCAGAATCCCAGGAACTCGCACATACTGTGACTAATATGCTGAGCCCAGGGATGTAAGCTTGGGATTTTCCAGTCTGCCCTTAGTGCACAGAAGTAGGAAGACCACAGTCACAGTTTCCTTGTGAGAGGACTCAGAAGAAGAGTTTTAAATCCCTTTTGATTTAAAACTGGTCATCTGGCTGTGTGTGTCCCTGCGGTACAGATGGTTCTCCACCCAGGCGAGCAGATGACGGCCCAACCACCTACTCAGCTGATCCCTGACTTTCCTGGGATCTCCATGAAGTGAGCACACAGAATTGTCACATGTAATGACAGCAATTATCGTCCCTTGCCAGGAGCCAGAGTGTTAAGTAGATACACGTGTCAGCTCATTTAAGCCTCACAAAACCCCTGAGAAGTTTATGCCATTACCTTTATTCAACAGATAAAGAGTCTGAAGTCCAGAGAGGTGAAGTGATTTCCAACAGTCACACAGGGCTTGAGAATTAGGATTTGGAACAATCCCAATATGACCTCAAGAACCTGAACTCCTCACCACTGAAGCCCACCATCCTGGCCCTTGCCTGAGCTGCCCCGCATGGTTGTCTTGGCTTTCTCCATAGCTGGGTGGAGAGATATGATAGTCACCAAGGATGGTGTGAAGGACACAGCCTGTGCACCCCTGCATTAGCGCAGCGTCTAGCTGGACCTCAGACAGCTGCACACTTGGGCTGTGTTTTAGGATTGTGCCCTTGGCTCTCATCAGGGGACACCATAAGAGGCAGCATCATGACACTTGTATTGGCATCTGCTGAAGGACAAGAAAGCTCACAAGGCCAGAGGCCACTGCCTCTTTCTGAGCTCCCAACACAGGTCCCTGGGTGAGAAATTTTCTTAAAAGCCCAGTGCTGCAAAATGCTTTTCTTGTGGTAGGTGCTTTGGTAGTAATTCACCACAAATGATAAATAAATGAGCAAGCAAATTAAAATACCTGGCCCAGGGACACATCCAAGATGTCATGTGGGCCTCAGGGATGATTCCTTCTTCACTGCAAGCCTTCCCTGTAGGACTTAATGGGTACAGAGGCTCCCTTGGGCATCCTGACAGCCTCTGGTTGTCCCTTTGCTCAGATCACAGCCCCCCAGCAGGCACTGGAACAGCAAGCCATGCTGTCCTCCCTTGGGGAGGCTGCAAAGAGTCAGTGAGCCCTGAAAGACAGTTCGCCTAAGGTGAAGGTCAAGTCCCCACTTTTCTGAATAGCTCAGTAAGTGGCGTTTGAATCTTAAT
>NW_003852554.1:3928491-3946486 GCF_000181295.1 Otolemur garnettii | reverse complement strand
GGATTCCAATGTGGATTTAGTGCAAAGCATTTCCACTGTTGGCCTTAGGAGACAGAGAAAGGAAAAGGGGAGGAGATAGGAGGAGAGAAGGGAGGTTGTGGGGAGAAGACAGAAGATGGAGAAGGTGAAAGGGCACAGCAGAGCTGTGTGCAGACATGTGTGTATATGAGAGAGTCAGATGGAAAGAGAAAGGCAGAGAGAAAAAAGAAATGGAAATGAGGAGAATGAGAGAGGGAAGAGGGCTGACCGGGTGGGGGGAGGAGAAGGAATGCTCACAGCAAAACCTGGGCGATCTGAAGGGGGCGTGTCATGCTCGCTCTCCTACAGCCCCCGGAGGTGGCTCAGGCTCCCCAGACCTCAGCTCTTAGTCCAGACAAAGGACACAGCTGCCTTCCAGTCCTCTGAGCCGAAGGGAGCCTGACTCTTACAGACAGCCATGCACCCTGGGGGCCAGGAGAGGGCACTTCAACCTCAGGAAACCGCAACGAAGCTACAGCTGGAGGTCCCTCAAAGGCAAGTGGCAGAGGGAAGCAGTGGAGGGAGAATCCAGATCCTTCTCAGCGTGGCGGGTTACCAGCCCTGTGGCCAGCATCCCTCTGATGGAGCCAGGTTCCTGTGCTCATCCCTGGGGACACGAGCTGGCCCTCGAACCGATTTAGGTCCTCCTCAGCTGCCTCTCTGCTAGCCCAGCCTCTGCTCTGGGCCTGGCTCCTGCCCCTACTGTATTCCAGATCGGCTTCCCCTCCTCCAGGGCAACAGGCTGCCACCTCTCCCCCCATTCACCAAGAATCATCCCTTCTTTAAGTGCAGTGTGGAATAGTTTTCAAAACCATTTCTTGCCCACTATGCCATTTGATCTGCACAACTATTCACAAGGTATGAGCAATAGGCCTTTGCAAGCCTCCGTGCAAAGTGAGGCACTTGTCCCTGATCATATTTAAAAAATAAAAATCCCTGTGCTTTCTAGTTCTTACATCCATGATGAGAACACAAGAATCTTAACTCTTCTCATGACATGTTTCTTCAATGCCGGATTAGGGATGTTAACCTATGTTGTCTCTGAGTATTGAGTACCGTTATCTGGGCCACAGAGTAGGCCCTGGTTTTAGTGACAAGTCTTGACTGTAGGCCCAGTCCTGAGACTGATCATTAACAACTCTGTCCTGGTAAAGGAAAAGTTCTGAATTATGCACACGAGTACAGATATCACAGTATTCCAAGCACACTTTCAAGAAGATTGCTATTTAAGAATCTGAAGAACTCCTTAAGAATTTTAAGAACTTTTCATGTTCTTAACAGAAGAATGAAAAAATCCAAACAGATTTCATCTCTTCTGATGTCCCAGGAATTTATTACTTAGATTTTACCCAATTTTTTTCTTTTTTAAAATATTTTGAGACAGAGTTTCACTCTGCCACCCTGGGTAAGAGTGCTGTGGTGTCATCATAGCTCACAGCAACCTCAATCTCTAGAGTTCAGGTGATCCCCCTGCCTCAGCCTCCCCAGTAGGTGGGACTACAGGTGCCTACCGTGACACCCAGCTAGTTTTTCTATTTTCAGTAGAGACGGAGTCTCTCACTCTTGCTCAGGCTGGTCTCAAACTCCTGAGCTCAAGCAATCCACCCGCCTTGGCCTCCCAGAGCTAACAGGCGTGAGCCACTGCACCTTTCCTGATTTCACCCAACTCTTCAGGAGTCTAGTAATGGTAATACAAACAGTGCCATTTATGGAGTGCCTACTATGTTCCAGGTAATCTATTAGGCATGTGAGAACATATATATTTTTTAATGTTCCCATTTACTCAACCCTGCGAAGTAAATGTCATAATAGTCATTGGTACAGATGGGCAACGGCTTCAGAGAGATTAGGTCACTTGCCCAACTTCACACAACTGAGAAATGACAGAACTAAGATTTGCACCCAGGTCAGCCTGGTTCCAAAGGCCTTGCTCATTTTCATCCTGTTATTTAACAATCGGCATCTCTTAGTTACATATCAGATATTATCTCCTCAACCATACAGCCAGTTTCTTCAAAGAAAGTGTCCTTTAGTGAGGCAATCAGAAGACTGAATATCGGAAGAGACAAGTTCAAGTTTCTGAGAGGGAATTGTGCCATCACCTATACACTGTGCCACCTGGACAGGCTTCCTGTCTGCCTCTGAGTTTCTTTCTGTACTTTTAGAGCCCGAGGCTACAGCCACTCAGCTCTGCATCCCTTGGAACCAGCTCAGGACCTGATGCTGTCTGTAGGTGCTCAGTGAGTCAGCCCCAGGTTCTAGACCTTCCTTGTCATCATGTTCCCTGCCGAGATTTGGAATGGAACTGCCTCCCACTGCCCTTGTTCTGACCTCTAGAGCCGTAGAGAACAGACCTGCTTCCTGTACTTTGTGAAAGCTCTTTAGAGATTTGACTAAAGCCTCCAAATGTCTTCTTCCCAAGGTCCTGGCTTAGCATACACAGTCAAGGACAAAATGCACCTTCCTCCTCTGACCCGTGGCTTCCTTGTTTATAAAATAGAGATCTCACAGCCTACTCCTGCATTAGCGCAGTGTCTAGCTGGACCTCACACAGCCGCATGTCTGAGCTGTGTTTTAGGATCTCTCAGGACCGTTGTGGGGATCACATGAGGTGGTGGTTCTGAATACCTTTATACACTGCTAAGTGCTGTTCACTTCTGGGTGGCCCACCCAGGACTTGGCCTCCTGTAGGGGCTTTGTAAATATTGCAAATATATTTTGCTTTAAACTAAAGTCCAAGCATCCCTGCCTCCTCTCTCCTCCCCAGTGACTCATGGCAAAATCTGCCATGGCTGGAGAGCAGTAGCCCTGATCCCCTCCTCCTTCTGAGTCTCATCTCGCATCCTCCCAGCCATGACTCCCACCTCCTGTCTCTTGAGACACATCAATAAGCTGAGCACGGCCACAACCCCAGCTAAAGGCCCTGGTCTCAGACAGAGTTGGCAGCTGCCTCCTCTTATTGGCAACACATTTATCATCTTGAGGAAAATATTGACGGGTAAGAAACCCCAGACAGCAGCATATCTTGGCAGGGCGTGCAGCCTGCAGTGAGATCGGAGGTGCTGGGCCCAGGTCTTTCTGGAAGACGGTCAGGGTTGTTGGTCCTGTGTTGAATGGCCTCTTGCCCCCAGGGGTTCAACCAAATCCTAAGATGACTGTGTCCAGCACACAGTAGAGATTTAATAAGCATGAGTTAGATCCAAATTAAATAAACTCTTTGACTCAGGCCTAGAGGATGGAGGCCTGTTGTCCAAAACATTCACTTAACAGACAGGATCCTGGGAAGGGTAGTGACTGGGTCACAATCACACAGCAAGTCAGCGGCAGAGACTAGATCAAAGAAGTATGTGGTTCATGAACCTCACACTGGACACTGTCCATTAGACAGCATTCCGTTAGGAGGTACCCCCAAACCTTTGGTCAGACAGCTGAGAAACTGGATCTTGGTTCCCTAGGGGAATCAGGAAAGAGCTTCTCTGACCCACTTCCAGAGCTGGCCTCCCAGAGAACAGACTCTCTTCAAGATGAAAGAGTGAGGGGCGGGCAGGTGTTTCTTGGTGAGTGTTGTGGCACTGACTTGTGGTACACTCATCTGCCCCTAGCTGACCCCGTCCAGCCTGTCCTCCCCACTGGATGATTCTATCCCAGTGACACCAGTGGGTTTGTGGATCACTAGACCTTCACCAACTGGTTCCCACAGCCTTCTCCAGCCTCATCGCCTTCCTCTCCCCAACTCGCACTCAAGGCCTAGACTTGCCCAAAGGAGGGGAGCAGCTCTCTTAATGCTCCAGATTCGGCACATGCTGCCCCCTCTGCCTTCAGGGCCCTATGCTCCCTTCTCATCCTCCTAGACTTTGCTGAGGTGATGATGCTAGCTTGCTGCAAGTAATCCCACCCTTGATACCCCCAAGGCTGGATGAGATGCTCCTCTCCATGTCCTCTGCTCCCCTGTGTCACAACTCTCCATGGTCACTCTCCTGCCCATCTCCTCCACCATACCTGAAACTTCTCCAGTAAGGCTGTAGCCACCCACCCCTGCATCCCTAGAAACAGCATAGGGCCTAATCATTTATGTAAGTGCTCAATGAGTCAGCCGAGATGTTCCTTCCCCACTTTTATCTTCCCCCACAAAGTTAGGAATGGAGTTATCTCCCACTGCCCTTGTTCTGACCTCTGGAGCCACATAGAACTTAGAGCCCTTTGCCTCATGACAGCTCTTTAGAGATTTGACCAAAATAATTTCATAGCCCCTCATATGTCTTCTTTCCAAGGAAAATATCCCCAGTCCCTTGACCAGTTTCTCATATGTCATAGCTTTGAGTAGAATGACCAACTTATCTTGCTTTGCCCAGAACAGTTCTGGTTTTAGTATTGAAAGTTCCCTATCCCAGGAAATTCCTCAATCCCTGGCAAACTGGGACAGCTAGTGGGACAGTTAGTAAACCTGGCTTTGTGTTCCCATTCCTCAGGGTCCTTGCATCATTAAATCAATGTCTGATGTAAGAGTAAGGGGCAGGAATGAACACAGAGCTCCAGGGGTCTGTGACATAGCAGGGTAAAGAAAGGCCTGTCGGTACCTTCTTGCTCTCTAAATCTGCTTGTGTTAATACAGCCAGAGTCAGCCTCATTTTTGGAAAGAGGATAGTATGAACTGGGTGGATGTGGGAGTTGACACATTGCCCTATTGATCAATATCAACCTTAATAGTGTCAATTAAGATGCCTAAACCCATTTTATTACATGGGAAACTTCATTCCCCCAAATCACTTCTTCCAAAGCTGCTTTTGTTTAATTTATTTTACTCTAAAGGCAGAAATTATTCAACATCTTTGCTCTAAATGTTGGCAAGCCCCCCCACCACCAAGTGTTCCAGGCATGCATCCATTCAACAGTTATTTATTAAACACCTACAGTGTATCAGACAATCCCTGTCATTGTCCTTTGGGCTGGTCAAAGTTAGGCTCCAAACTGTAATTGGTTGGCATTGATCTTGGGTAAAGTCCTTACACTTTTGAGGCTCTCTCTACATTTGAATAACAAGAAAGTGAACACAAGTATTGTGTGTATAATTTGCAAATGAACATGAATATAGAGAAACTGATTTAAGTTACTTAGAAACCAGCCAAGATTTCTCCGACCACCAGTTAACAGCCATAATCCTGAAACAATATCAACTCTCTTTATCATCAACTTGGTTTCCATGGAGCCTTGCAGGGCTGCTAGTGAAGGCTGACAGTTATCACTATAAAATAACTTTACAACTTTGTAATTTGTAGCTCTCTGCTGACAGTAATATTAACAGCATTTCAAATTATGGCTATAAACTTGACAACAGCAGATAAAACCCTTAGAAACCTCATTTTAGGGGATGAGGGAGGCTGGGGAAAAGTAATGACTTTTTGGTTTTCCAGCCCTGGGCAGGACTCATTCAGAAATCAGAGGCGCACTTTGGAGCTGGGAGGCAGTTAGTCCATGGCAGAGTTCACAAAGGGCAGGGCAGCTCAACCAGGCGGTGCAGAAAGAGGAGGGGATCTGGGTGGCACCCAGTACAGCTGCATCTGGGATATTGGGAAATAGGTCAAAGCTAGGGGCAGGGGTCACAGAGAGGGTTTCCAGGTTTAGAGAACTAGTAAGAGCTGGCTGGTGGGTCCCAACCACTGTGGGGTTTAGAGAAAGGTTCTTGTCCTACAGGAAATAGAAGGATGCTGGGCTGACTATAGAGTGGGGAGTTGGACCAATCTGGACATAAATTCCCACTCTACCATCAATAGCTGTGCAGCCCCGGGCATGTTATTTGATTTTTTTCTAGGCTTCAGTTTCCCTGTTTATGAAATAGAGGTGTTGTCTCAAAGTCCCAGATCAAATGATTATCTATGTATCTGGAAATAAATTTAAAAACCATCGTTTCATCTTCTAATCTAAAGATAGCAAAATTAGGACCAGGAATAGGGAACAGACCTCTTCAAACCCATGTGGCCAGTTACAGGTAAAGCCAATGCCCTAGTGCAGGATCCTGACTCTCTTCATGAAGCACATTCTTAATATTATTATTTTACCATTGCTAATACTGCTATTAGTCATCCATTCAGCCAGTCAATCAGAAGGATTCATATTTACAGATCAAACTATCATCTATGTCTGCAGGGAGGAGGGATAAAAATCTACAGACTTGAGTACAGACGTCTGTTCCCCAAACCCTCAGATTGAAGCTTTTTCTGCTTTCACCTTGGGCATGACAAAAAAGTACCAAGAGGTACGAAGGTATCCCTAGATGGCAATTAACAGGGCAGACCTGACTGCTTTCTATGCTTCAGTCCTCCATGAAAAGGTAAAGCCTCCCATGCAAGAACAAATGTCCAAATGGTCCTCACGCCCACCCCACTATTTCTCTGAATAGCACAGATCAGATAACTCATTGCCCGATTAGCAAGCCAAGCATACTAGCAATTCGTGGGTGAGGCCTGCCCCCACTCTACTCATTCATTCATTTCCATTCACTGAGTCACTGAGGGTTTACCTAGTATTGGGATTTGGCCAGAGAGGTGAAGTGATTTAACCAAGGTCACACAGCTTTATGAGAGAGTAGGAGGCCAGACTGGAACTGGAACTGGGAACTCATCAAGTAAAAACTTACCTTGACTGTTCACACCAAGAAAATAACGTCCTTCATTGGGCCTTGAAAGCACCTTGTAGAAAAATCAACTTTGACTCTGCCCACATCTCTGTCCACATCTTTAGGCCCATAGAGCTATCTGCCTGACAAAATTCTCCATTTGGACGTCACATAAGCCCCTTATACTCAACACATTACAAATACAGCTCAAAAGAACCCCCTCCTCAACCCCTTTCTCTGGTAGCCTGTATCTAAGTGACTGGCCCTACCGTCTACCAAGCTGTTCAGATCAAGAACATGGGCATCTTCCTTGGCTCTTTCTTCTACCCTATATCCAAACATTCAGCAAGAATGCTCAACCCTAAATGTTAGACACTGGAACATATTGTTAAAATGGAGCTGTTATAGCTACGGCTTCTGCTGAGATCCGAAGAATATAGACACCACATTTCAAAGTGACATATGAAATCAGCATGCAGGATTTGCAAAAGAAAACCAGATAAGCAGTTTTGCAACCCTCAGCTCACCTTCAGAAAAGAGAGTCAGTGGAGGGGTGAACCAACAGGGGTGAACCACCACGTCACCAGGACTGAGGAAGAACCACAAGCAAGCAACCTGAGCAAATACATCTGCCTTTATCAAAAGGTCTCCAGCGTCAGGAGAAGTTATGAGGGACTGCCTGGGGCCATCTCGTGAGAATGTTCCTCACCCAGACCTTTTCTGCCCCTTTCCTGCTCTCCCTCATCCTGCTCAACCTTGGAGGGGTCAACATCTGCTGTTAACCACATAGGGGCCGGGGAAGGGAAACAGAAGTCAGCCAGACCCTAACCTCCTTGGTCATATGAGCGAACTATTTAAGAAACATTTGAGATAGAGGCCTTAAAGAGGTTTTGACGTTTTTGATTGGGCCAGACGTAGTCATTGCTGAACTGAGACTGTTTAGTGACTAGAATTAATCAGAGAACTTTTAATTTCCTGAGAGTGATTGGAGACTCATGCTAGAGCTTTTATATTCTCTAGATCTGTAATCTCTATCCGTCTATCATTTATCTATCTACAAAGCCAACGGGAGACAAAAAGTAAAGTTGTTTCCTAATTGTGCCTTGTGAGTACTGCCTGCTCAAAGTACCTGTTACATATTTCACAAATCTTTCTCCTTCTCTTCATGGTCTGGCTCTGCCTATATTTATTAATCACCCGCTGCCTCTGGCCCAGCCCCAGCTACCTTCCAATACTTTGGACGAAGCATCCTCTCTCTGGCATCTGGGTGCTCCGCTGTGCTTCTCCCTCTGCCAGGAAGGCTGCTCCACTTATTTTCTTGCCTATATTCCATTCATCCTGGAGGTCTGAGCCCTGGTTTCTCTTCCTCCACCAAGCCTTCCTTCCCACTCCCTCTGCATTGCCCCAGCTCACTTAGATGACCCCACTGCTTCCCTGGCCAGCAGAGCTTTCCTCTGCCAGAGCATTTATCCCTCCATGATACTGTTGTCTCTTTACCTGCCTTCCTTCCCTCTAAACTGTCTTCATCTTGATAGCAGGACTATGCTTTATTTATCTTTCTCTAGTGTCTAATGAGTTTTGTTGGATGGGTACATAAATAAATGATATCGTCAATGTCTGACGTATGTTTCAGAGGACCCAGTGCAAGGCCTATAGTGGGCTCTGAATTGAGACCAATCCAATTAACTGAAGTTGAAATCTCAGCACCTTCTCTTGGCCATACCAGCCATACCCTTTTCCCAGAGCCAGCATTTTCTGATTTCAGTATGTCCATAGCCATAAGCCTGGGTAGAAACCAGTCTGCTCAGGACCCAAGGTCTCTGTTCCCAATGTTTTTTCTCATCCATTATGTCAAAGAGCTATTTCCTCTTGGCTTGTAACCAGATCATAAACAAAGGCCTGAAAAGCTCTGGGTTACTTTATGATTCCAGTTTAGCCTTTCTCTCTCTCTTTTTAAAATCATTTGAACACAGCATATTTATTACTTGGCAAGCCAGTAAAACGTAACCAGGGTTTGCTGAAAAATGGTTGAAAATCCTCAGGAATTTATCATTTCACAAGAACAACAAAACAACAAATGACAGGAAGAAAAGGCAAGGGAACTAACATTTAAAGGCCCTGAGATAGGCCCAGTGATTCATCTGCTTTCTCCCCCCATGTAACTCCAACAACCTTTGAAGTAAATAATCATTATCCTTACTTTACAGATGAAGAAACTGAAGTTCAGAGTGGTTAAATACCAGATTAGGGCACTTGGGGAGAATGATGGAAAGAAGAACTCAAACCCAGAATATAACTCTAATGACCTCAGAGTTATATTCTTGCCTCAGCCATGCACAGCCAAGAGCCCCAAAGGCCACTGGCCAGGGCAGAGGCCTCCAAGGATGCCTCAACTTTAGTTCTGTTGAAAGCTATGAGCTTTCCTCCCAAAAAAGAACTCCACTTGTTTAGCTTTGTATAAATTTTAGATGGCTGATGGGCTTTTCTTGAAGCCCATGCATGGGCCCCTTAATTGAGAACCCCTAAACTAAAAGAATGAAAATAGCTATTGGCTTGGCCTGATCAGCTGCCTAGGATAGTTTTGTATTGATTTTCCCTATTAGATGAAGAACTCTTGGGATCATGGGATCACTGAATTTTAAAACTCACTAAATAACATCATTATGAATTCTTTATATCATTAGTTCATCTAAGCATGGCGTTAGATTTTTAGAATCAGAAAAATCTTAATGGAAGATGAGGGACTTAGAGAGAGTAAGGTTGGCAGCTCTCAAAGTGCTTATCCCAGGAGCAGCAGCATTAATGTCACCTGGAGGCTTGTTAGAAATGAAAGTTCTCAGGCCCCTCCCCAGACCTACTGAATCACAAACCCCAGGGATGGGGCAATGCACTTTCTAACATTCCCTGGAGGTAACTCTGGTGCACATTCAGTGGGAAGAGCTGTGGACTAGGCAACTTTTTCAAAACTACACAGCCAGTAGGACCTTGGGGGCCTGCTTTTAACTGCTGTTCTGTGCACTTGACTCCTCTCCTACCTAAAACCACAAGCTCCAAATTCAGAGATGATGTTAGCTGAGGCTTGGCCTCTGAAAATGTTCAGATTTACCCAGGGAAATAAACAAGAGCGGCAACCTGCCTTTTCTACATTAAGACTTTAGCTCCTCACTGACATCACGGGCACTGTCACATTCCTCATGGGAATGAAGATTTCCTGCCTGGTCAACAGGCCTCCCTGCTTCGGTCACAGGGGAGTTACACTCAGGCCTGGCGTAAGCTTCATTTCACACCCAAGAGCAACTTGGAGGAATGCCATGGGGAGTAGTTGATATTAAAAACTCAAAAATTGCTCAACTACAAGTTGGACTTGATCTAATAAATGCAAACAACATAACTTAATTTGTACCCTTATATCAATCTGAATTTTTTTAAAAAAATCCTCGAAAATTAATTTTAAGGGTGAGGGAAGGAAGAGGTGGGGAGAGATTCATTACAAGATACAAAATTATGGCTAGATAGGAGGAATAATTTCTAGGGTTCTGTACCACTTCAGGATAACTTTCATTAACAATAATGCATAGTTTCAGATTGGTAGAGAGAGGATATCAAGCTTTCCTAACATGAAGAAATGATGACTGTTTGAGATGACAGGTATGCTAATTGACCCAGTCTGATTATTATATTTTATATGTATCAAAACATCACTCTGTACCCAATAATTTGTCAATTAAAACATAAAATAAAAAGAATATTGTGAAAAGAAAACTAAAAAAAAAATCAGAAAAATCTTAGAATGTCAGAGCTGGAAGGGACAAGGCTTGCTTGGGGCCAGCCAACAATGGTGTAGAGTCAGAATTCAAACCCTAGTTGCTGGCTTCAAAGCAGGATCATCGGGCTGAAGACTCAGCCAACAGTGGGAAGGCCCTGCAGTCTGCAGGGGGTGAGAAAAATCAGTACCAGAACGTTTGTCACGGACCTACCAGAAGCTGGGCAGTACCAGCAGGCTGTGGATAGAGTGCAGCATTTTCACCCTCCCCATAACACTGCCAAGTGGGTATTATTTTTATTTTCAAATGGGGAAACAGACTCCGAGTGGTAAGATAACAGCTTGGGTCACACAGCTAGGTAAGCATCAGTGATTATGTCCATTGCATTATTTCCCTGTTGTACTAGGGAAGGGAAGTCAGACAGCAACCCCCTGGTCATGTTTACCTAATGTTTTTCATGAAGGGAGAAACATTCAATTATCAGACACATAAGGTCTGCAAGGGGAGTAGACACTATTGTGGGCCTGGGTGAAATATCCCTTGAGATTCCCAACCTCCCCCAGCCTTTCCCTCATCTTACACTTATCCAGCATCCTCTGGCTAACTATATGGGCTCCACATGTCCTGATACTGGGACTGGGAAGGGGGCACCCTGGATGACAGACATAAGAATGCCCATCATGGGAATTGGACGTCCCCCACTGGGTGAGCTGGTTGGTGTTCTGTGGTGTAGGCAAGGGCCTCAACTATGGTGACCCCACCAATGCCATTTGCCCCATGAACCCCACCAACACAGTCACTGGGAGCTTGCTCTAACAGCCCTATTTAATTTCTTTATCACAATGCAGGTCTTGGCTCGGTGCTTGTAGCTTAGTGAGTAGGGCGCTGGTCACATACACAGAAGCCGGTGGGTTTGAGCCAGATCCAGGCCTGCTAAACAACAATGATAACTACAACTAAAAAATAGCTGGGCATTGTGTTGGGCACCTATAGTCTCAGCTACTCGGGAGGCTGAGGCAAGAGAATCGCTTAAGACCAAGAGTTTGAGGTTGCTGTGAGCTGTGACGCCATGGCACTCTACCCAGGGAGATGTGGTGAGACTCTGTCTCAAAAAAAAAAAAAAAATGCAGGTATTTATCCACGCTCACATAAGCCTTTTCAATGTTTTAACCAAGGGGCTTAATATTTAGTTTATAATGCACACTCACAAAAACTATTTCCTTTCACCTCATTGCAACTCAGTGAGGTTAAGTATCATTATGTCCTCCTATCACAGTTTAGGAAACAGGTTGTACAACTTGCCAAGATGGCACATCTAATAAGTGGCTAAGCTGGGATTTAAACCCGGATACATCTGAATCTAAACTCCATTGTCTTTGCATAAACCATACTTTTTTTGTATTTTCTATATAATCCTAATATAGAAGGTTAGCCAGGCATGATGATCTCTGGTCCCTTTGTAATGGGGAGGAAGCTCATGTCAGAGGGGTAGAGGACTTGCTGAAGGACACTGTCTGGGATGATGGTGACGCAGTCATCAGAACCCAGGTCTCCTGACTCCCAAACTAGATGACGGTTTCTCCCAGACCACATTGCCATTCCCCTCAGACCATGTAATTTCTTTTTTCTGATTAGCACATGGAGCCAGAAGCCAAAAAGATCACAGTCTGTCTGCCTGAAGTCTCCCTCTGTTATGAGATGAGAATTTGAAAAGAAATGTATTTCAAACAGGACCAGGTTGAATCACCTTGGTCTGTGTTGAACTGCCCTGTGCGTCCTTGGTTTCTTCTTCAGTTTCTTCTTCTCATCCTTCTGGGTGACAGAACAAGGCAGGTGGTTCCATCAGCATCATGGCTGCTCACCCTTAACTCCTTCCAGATATTAGCTCCTGTGCCCCACCGCCATTCACATCTAATCCATTACCAAGTCCTCTCAGTTCCACATTCCAACTATTCCACAGTCACCACCCTAGGCTAGGCCTGAGTTATCTCCCACCTGGATTGTCGTTACAGCCTCCTAACGTATGTCCCTGATACAGTCTTGACCCCCTTCCAATCTGTCCTTCCCGCTGCTGACAGAGTGGCTTTCTACTCCTATTGGAAACCCTTCTGTTGCTCTCTGTTGCCTTCATTTCTAAGTTCAAACTCCTTCCAGCCTGCCATTTCAAACTTATCCCTTGCATCTAAAGTCTTTCAGCCATACGGCCCACGTATACCTCCTGCCATACACCTTCCCTCTATGTCTGCAATGTCTTCCCTCTGACAACATACTCTACACCCACTTTGACTAACTTACATGCAAAAACTCAGCTTAGAAGATGCTTCCACTGGGAAGGCTTTCCTAACTCCCAGGACTATCTATGAGTTCTCCCTTACCCCCAGGTAAAGACATTTCTGTCTTTAACATGTTCACTGCTATATTCCCTGTGTCTAGAACATTACCTGACCTATGACCGGGCACTCAATAAATATTTGTTAAATGAAATCATCCCATAGTCTGCTGGAATTCCTCCATCACAGAACTCATCATATACATTACCACTGTCTCTTTTTCTATCTCCCCAAGTAGATGGAAAACTCTGTGAGTCCAGAACCTTGACTTCTTGTTCAGCACTCCATCCTAGGCACCTTATATGGTTTCTGTCACATATTAATGGTGTGTTTACTTTAGATGAGTGAGGATTAGGTGTTGAGGGCTAGAAACCCTGGGCCTGGGCTGAGGGAGGGGCACTCTACTGAGAAACACATGTACTCCCAACAACAAAAGCATGTGAGAGGTGGTAAGAACAGCCAGGAGAGCCCATCAAACTGGATGTCTTAAACAATGACACGCTATGTGCAGGCCTCCTTGGAGGGGCCCACCTGTCCCGTGAATAAGGTTTGCAGAGCCCCATTTGGTGCACAAGCTCAAACTCTTCTTCCAGGAAACCTCCTCTATCTCCTTTGCCGCGATATGGCAGAAGAGCAAAGCAGGTACAGTGTGAAATGTATTACAGGAGCTAGTCCCCCCTGGAGAAGTCACAGGCCACAGGTCAGCAGATGTGCACATGTGTGTGGAGTAGGGGGTGGACTGGGAAGGGGCAGTGTGGTGCATAAGAGGTGGCCGGGACTTTGGAAATCACCGATCCTCTGCCTCAGAGGGGAACTTGCTCCTTTGGCCTTGATGAAAAAGCTGGGTCTTAAAGCAGACTTCAAGATGACTGCCTCAGTCTTGGTGACTGTAGGGCGGCACTCTCGGCCATTACTATAATCTCTCATAAGTGTCCTAGAGGGTCTGGACACTATTCTAACACCTGGCCTACTTCCTATGAGCCCCTCTGTTTGAGGCCATCACCTGCCTTCCACGTGTCCCAGAGTCACTACGCTGCCATAGGCAGGGTGTTCTAGCTCTAAGCCACACTGCAACCAGGAAAGCTGCTCTCCCGTGCAGCATGGTGGGAACTTCATAAACACTCATCAAGCCTTGACAGGAGGCTAAAAAGGGCACTTCTTCTTCTAGGGAGGGGGGGATTTGCATAAATACTGAATTCTTTTCGCCCAAGTTTCTGTTTTCCTCCCTCAAATGTATCCCTTTCTCTGAGAAAACTTTTAGAAGAGGAGAAATGGATCAATCCAAAACCAAAAGAATAAAGGAAATCAGAATGTGCCACCATCTGCCACAGTCCTGATGTGGTGACCCTGAAATTAAAATCAACACTGGGGAAACCAAAATTACCAAATAACCTCTAAAACATCAAGCAAGTCAGAAAGGGACTTCTAATTTCATCAGTGCAAGGCTGGGAATCTTCAGAGAAATTTTTGGGCAAACTAAGAGGAAAAGCAATTTTTCGAAGGAAAAATAAAGGCAGAGAGAACGATGCCTGGAGGATGATGGGAAAAGACAAGGAAGATGGAGGGCAAGGCAAAGAGGAGAGAGGAAAGGAGGATGGGGCTGGGGGCGGTGTAATCCGGACACTCTGGGAGGCTGAGGGGAGGGGATTGTTGGAGCTCAGGAGTTCGAGACCAGCCTGAGCAAGACTGAGACCCCGTCTCTACCATACATAGAAAAAAAAAATGAGCCAGGTGTTGTGGTGCACACCTGCAGCCAGCTACGTGGGAGGCTGAGGCAAGAGCATCTCTAGAGCCTAGGAGTTTGAGGTTGTGAGCTATGATGCCATGGCACTCTACTCAGGGGGACAGAGTGCGATTTTGTCTCAAAAGAAAAAATAAAAAAGGAAAGGAAGATGGAAGAAGAGAGAAGACAGACAGGAGTCAAAGACAGGAAATAAGAAGTAGGTGAGGTGGGAGGTACAGAGGAAAGGCAATGGTGAGAAAAACCAAGTAGAAGGAAAAACCATGAGGAGAGCGGGAGAGGGAATGAGAGACTGAGAATGAGAGGGCACAGGAAGACGGAAGATGAGAAAGGAAATATAGTCTTACGTGTTCAGGGCTGGAAGGAGGAGCCAAAACCATGAAGCTCTGCCTCAGAGACCCACCGGCTCATGAGAGAGGAGGGGAGACAGAGACGGCAGCAGGGTAAGATGTGGGCAGGCCGGGAGTCCACGGGCATGGCAGAGGCAACTGGGGTGTTCACAGGTATAGCAGGGGCATCTGGACAATCCAAAGTTACCTCCAGCAGACCCAGCTACCTCCATCCTCACTGCAGAGTCTCAGTCCTTACCTCAGCTGGGGACTTAATCCTTGACCGGCCACGCTTGGATAGTCTCGGCTGCAGGGGCTGGCTCAGGGCTTGGGTGGGCACCTGCCAAGGATACAGGCTCAGGGGATGGGGGTGCACCTGCCAAGGATACAGGCTTCTTCGGTGTAGGGCACGGCAGCCGTGGTGCCCCCGATGATGTAGCTGTAGAAGGAGACCTCCAGGGTATAGCAATAGGAAGTGTGGTCCAGGAGTCCACCGAGGAAGCGACGGCCAGTCCCCGCTTTCACAGCATCCCGGTTAAAGGATGTGCTGGACTGTGGAAGGCAAAGCAGGAAAGAGAGAATCAGGCTGGGGCCTTGCTGGCTATTGGATCTTGAGCAAATCTTACAATGCCTCTGGCCTCAGCTACCACGTATGAAAAGTGGGCTATTAATCCCCAATCATCACGTGATTATTATGAAGACTGATGAAATAAGCAAACATACCAAAATGAAAGCACCCAGCAGGGTCACTGAGGTACAGTAACTAGCACCCAACAAATATTTGTGAAAGTTTGAGTGTGACAGATGGAGAAGGGAAGAGCAGACAGAAAACAAGAAGCAACCGTATTATGATAATCAGAACTGAAATTTATACAGAACTCAACTGTATAATATTGTTCCGCATGGAGTAGCTCATTTAAGCTGCACAATAGCCCCTTGAAGTAGGTGTTGACATTTTTACTTATAGATGAGGGAGCTGAAGGTGCACAGAGGTGAAGCCAGTGATATAGCACAAACTTGAACCCAGGAGTAAGTGGCTCGAGACACCCACTGCTCCTTTTCACTCAGGATAGCTGAACTCACACACAGCACCACCAGAGAATAGGGATCTGACTGCCTCCTCACTAAGATGCCCACAGCACCTGTCACGGTGGGTGAAGACAGAGAATAGCAAGCAGGTCAGAGTCCCAGGCCTCTCTGCAGAGAGATGTCCTTCTACCACGTACTGACCCTGTCACATCAGGCAAGTTCCCTTATTTGTCTCAGCCTCAGTGTCCTCATCTGTATAGCGGAGGTGATAATAACATCTCTTTCACAGGATTCTGAGGGTGAGTTCACTTGAGGTTAAGAGGGCATTTTGTGCAAATCCATGGAAATGTAAATAAATGAACAGGTGGTTTCAATAAGAGAATGTGCGTCTTATGCAACAGGTGATAAAAGAATAAGGAAAATTGAGGGGAAAAAACAGTAATACGAGAACTATCTATAGAAAGACAGTGAAAGAAACAGAAATTGTGTGGTTTGTGTGTATTTTGAGGTAAAGGAAAGGATCAAAAATCCTAGAAGTTCAGATCTGAAATTCACATAGCAGAATACAGTGAACTTATTTTATAGTTGGGCACTGAGGATCAGAGAGGAGACGAGAAGAGCCTGGCATTGCACTAGGATAGATGAACTTGACTATAGCCTTTAGCCCTTAAGGAGGCTGCAATGTACGGCTGTTAATCAGGCAAGCCCAGAAATAAGGCTCCCAGACTGTGCCCGTTCTGTGGTCCCTGGAAACCTCACCCCCGTGAGGCTTTCTAAGGCCTATGACCCAGCCTTCCAGAGATCCTGGACTCTGGGGTTCACAGTCTACTCTGAAATTGCAGTGGTTTAAAAAAGACAGGGCTAGCCATTCTATCCAATTCTTTAACAAACACAGCTGTTTCTTCTATCCCATGGCTGCAAATGGGAAGCCACCTGTGTGGAGTCTACACTGAATGCTGGATGACCTTGCATTAGAAACTCAACTTGCCTGGGGCTGCTATTCGCCCCTGGGTGTAAAGAGGGGACTGGGGATAAATAATCTCCTAGTTCCTTTCTTGGTCTGACATTCATAGGTTCTAGGATTCAAAGTGCGTCTTGCTACACAGAGAAATTCATCATCTCCACTAATGTGCGGGCCTGGAGCAACGGGCAGGTGAGTTTTCAGCTCATCAGTTTCAAAAATTGCTGTGACCTTTGTGGGTCTCTCCCCCTCTGGCCACATGGAAATAACAGGCCCCACAGACTTAGTAACAAAATGAAGGAAAATGTGCAAAAAACTCTCCTGCGAGTCCCCACACCCCGTGCTAATCCCCTCCCTGTCTTTTCTCCCTGCCCTTTCCCAGCGTTGCTTTTGCTCCATGTTTTTCCCACCTCACAGCCTCTCTAAGCTTCCTGAGCACGTGAGGTGGGTAGTAAGAGCAACAGTCTCTGGAGTTTTCTGAGGTCTTTACTGCCTGCAAAGTATTTCATATCTATAACTGCATTTGTCCTCCTAGGGAGCTGTGAAGCAGGCAGGGTAGAGAATGATCACCCACCCATTACAGAGAAATTGAGGCTGAAAAGGAGTCGTGGAGGAAGAGAACAGTGGGTGTATAACCCCCTTCAGCAGATACATTGTGCTCATACAAAAAGAACCGGGGAGGTGACAGCAGATGCTGGGTCCAGGTCGGGCCCGTGGCAGGTGCTCTATGAGCTTCTTCCTCTTGTTAATTCTGGAGTCAGATGCTCTGAACAAACTCTGGCTTCTCTCCCTCCCGACAGGCGATGGGCTGCTTGAGGGCATGGGCACAGCTTGTTTGCCTCTATCTTTGTCACCCACGTAAGACCTGGGACAGAGTAGGTGTTCCCGTGAACAGAGTGAGAGGAAGACATGGGGGTGGAGAGAGGAGGGCAGGGGTGTGGGGGCTGGGGCTGGCTGAGAGAGCGTGCCTGACTTACGTAGGAGAAGTCCTCTGCATTCTGGCAGAGGAGCTTGGGGAAGATGGCCTGCCTCTGGAACCGTTCCTCATCCTCAAAGATGTTGCCGTACATGAAGCCATTCATCATGGTGGAGTGGGCGTGGATGTCAATATAAAACTCCAGGCTCGTTTTCTGTTGAGAGAAAGGATAACAAATGAGAAGTCTGGGCTGAGAGCTGGCCTTAAAGGGACCAGACATTACACACACACACA
>NW_003852554.1:3915662-3928471 GCF_000181295.1 Otolemur garnettii | reverse complement strand
GCCCCATGACTCAGCAGATTTAGCAGCCATTTTCAGTGGGTTAGGAGGGGTTGAAAGGGTGAGGATCAAATTCTCCTCACTTTGAACGTGGTTTGCCCTCGGTTTCTGAAAGCACTCCCATTACCACCCCTCTTTAGACATCTTCTGAAGCAGTGAGGTTTTTGTTGGGTTGTTAGTTACTCAGAACAGTTAACAGATTCATGACTAGACCTTAGTGGAATTTATTTCTCTGATTAATGAGAAGTACCTTCCAGGTACCAAAAATGTATTTACTTTGGGCCTAATTATAGTTTTGCCCCAGCCTGGCCATTTCCAGCTGTGGGGGTGGTACAGCCTCAGCTTTCTTATCTTCAAAAAGAATATTTTAATTCCAACCTCAGAGAGCTACAGTGGGAATCAAACATACCAATAATAATTACTATCATTTACTGAATATCTAACCTGTGCCAGGCACCATTCTGGGAACTTTATATAGAGAGTCTTCAGTTATTTTATTTAACCTTGTTTCATGATGCTACACTGACTCCTCAGCAATGTATAAACAATGCGTGGGGCAAGAAAGCCTTTGCAATCTGTAAAGATGACACTGGCTCGTCCTTTTTGGTTCTTGCATATATCTAAGGCACTTCCTTGCTTGATTGTTACTATTGTTAAACTTCCCTGAATGTAGGAGGATTATCTGTAAAGACCTCATTTCCCGGAGGTGACGGGACGGGTGCTTGGTAACCATATGCAGAATGATTGGCCAAACAATCCAGAGATTACTCTAGTCTAGACACCCTAACAGACTGGCAGAAACCGGAGGATTTGAGGCTGGAAGATCATCAGTGTCCCTCAAATCTAACTTTCTCTTCCTATATACCAGCCCAGTTTAGGTCTATTAATCCTTTCTGAAAGTAAAGAAGACCCAAATATGGAGTGGACTTGCCCAAGCTCATAGAATAACTGCGACCGACATCCAGACCCCCCCCCCCCGCCCCTGGCACAATTAACTTTTCATCATCAATGGCCAACTCTAGAAACAGTCAGGACAAAACTCGGCACCTTTCTATCTCCTTTCTAGCACACAGTCCTGGGAAAGAAGAAAATGCACATTTAGAAGAAGTCTCCCTCCTCGGGACATTTTCAAACGAAGTTAAAACCAAATGAAAACCATGTTGCTTCTTGAATGTGGGCTCAATGACTGTCATTTCATTTGCCTCAGAGTTGGAGTGAAAAATTATGTCTTGCCGAGCTCCCAGTTCTCTGGGTAGCGTAAGCTGTCTTTTGAGAGATACAAGATGCACTGCTCTGTGTGATATTAAACTCATCATTTTCAGCTTTGGAGGTGGAATACACAATGATTCAACAGGAGCCCTATAAAAGTCATCTTCGCAATTTTATTTTCTTCAATTGTCTGTCTTTTCCTCTGAGCTTTTGATGAGCTGCAGAGGGAAAGAGGAGGTGGAAAGATGATTTAAGAAATGTGTAAGAAAAAGCTGCCGTTCATACCACTGCATGTCAGTGTGGCAGGGCCTTGGAAACCAGTTTCTCTGACCTTTCTCAGATCAGGGAGGTTGCTTGCTTCAGACTGGCCTGTAAGTTAGGCATGAACTAGAACCTGGCTTTTCTGATAATGGTTCAGTGTGGCTTCCGCTGCCCCATCCTGACACCTGGCAGTTAATAGGACTTCACTTTACATAGCTCACAGCTTAATTATATTGACTGATACCTATGATCCATAAGTCAAAATATGTGAAATAATTTGCAGTGAAAAACCTCCCTCCTAGTTTTGTTCTTCAGAGACAACTAATGTTACCAGGTTCTGATGTACATGTATATTCCCAGAGATAGCCTGTGCATTTACAAGTAAATATTCCCCCTGCTTCCCTCCACCAATGCCTTCCCGAAAATGGCAGCACCCTAAACACACTCCTTGGATCGCCCTTTTCCCTTGCTTTGAATCTATCTTGCAAGTGATTCTTTCTTAGTTCATAAAGAGTTACCTCATCCTTTTTTTAATCCTTTTTTTTTTTTTGTAGAGACAGAGTCTCACTTTATTGTCCTCAGTAGAGTGCCGAGATGTCACCCAGCTCACAGCAACCTCCAACTCCTGGGCTTAGGTGATTCTTTTGCCTCAGCCTCCCGAGTAGCTGGGACCACAGGCACCCACCACAATGCCCGGCTATTTTTGGTTGCAGTTTGGCCAGGGCAGGGTTGGAACCCGCCACCGTCAGTATCTGGGGCCAGTGCCCTACCAACTGAGCCACAGGCGCTGCCCAAGAGTTACCTCATTATTTTAAATAGCCATTTAGAGACCAACCAGTCCCCTTCTGGTGGACATTTAAGGTATTTTCTGTTGGAAACAATGCCCTGGTGATGGACTTTGTGTGTGTGTGTGTATATATGTATATATGTATATATGTATGTGTGTGTGTATATAATTTCACACATAAACAATACGTAGGACACATTCCTAGAAGTAGAATTTCTGGATCCTATGTGCATTTTCAATTCTGATAAACATTGACAAGTGACCTTGGCCATATATAAATGTCTCTTTCTCCATTACCTGGACAATATGGGTGGGATCAAAGTTTTTTGATATTTGCTACTTATATGGGGAAAATTATCTCTAAGATTAGTTTAAATCTGAATGTCTCTTAGTACATAGTACTAGATGATTATCTTTTATTGTAAAGTTAAGCATCTTTTCCTATCTTTAAAAATTATTTGCATTTTTTTCATTTTTTTTATTTAAAAGTTTTAAGTGATATAGTTTTTTTTTTGTTGTTGTTGTTATATGGATCACTTTCATAATGCTCGAGTCATGGTTTATAAGAGATCCCGTCACCCAGATATATGTAGTAGTATTCCCTGTACCTGTCAGGTAGGTTTTTACCCATCTCCTTCCCCCCTCTTTCCCCTGCATTTTCCTTTTTTCTTTTTTTTTAAGTGAGAGAGTCTCACTTTGTCACCCACAGTAGAGTGTTGTAGCATCACAGCTCACAGCAACTTCAAACTCTTAGGTTCAAGTGATTCTCTCGCCTCAGCCTCCTGAGTAGCTGGGACTACAGGCACCTGCCACAACACCCAGCTAATTTCAGAGACAGGGTCTCATTCTGGCTCAGGTTGGTCTCAAACTTGTGAGCTTAGGCAATCCATCCCCTCAGCCTCTCAGAGTGCTAGGATTACAGGTGTAACCCACCACCCTGGCCTCAGCAATTAGTTTTTAAAGTTTTTTTTTTTTTCATGAAGACCCTGATTATTTCTTTTTTATACCCAAGCAGCTTATATTTTTAGCTGCTGCTGTAAATGTGATGTTTTCATTCATTAAGTCTTCTAATTAGTGGTTCTCTGCAAATAAAAAGGCTTTTGTTTTCAACACAAAGTTTGTACACACATCTTCACTAAATCTATTATTTATTATAATGCCTTATTAATTTTTTTAGTTTTTATTTGTTTACTTATTCGGCAAATAATTACTAAGTTCCTACTCAGACAATGTTGTAGGGATATAGCAATGAATACAACAGAAGCCTTTTGATATCAAAAAGTTTACCTTCTATGGTGAGAAAAAGATCTATGGTGAGAAAAAGAAAATAAATAAATTAATAAATATGAAGTATGGCATGAGGTATTAATGCCATGGAGACAAATAAAGCAGGGTAAGGGAATAGGAAGTAATACAAGTTTTAGAAGCACAGAGACTTGAATGAAACAGGAGAGTTAGCCTCAAGAATATCAGGTGGAAGGGTTTGCAAGGTAGAATTAAATACAAAAGTCATTTGCACTTGACATGTTTGAGGGACAGCAAGGAAATGAGAATACCTGGAGAACAGGGGTGAATACAGGGACATTGTACTTTTCATGCAATCTTATCACCCATATGTAATAATTTTTATTATTATTAATAATCTCTTCCTTTTTCAGTTTTTGTACTTATAATTTCTTTTTCATGTCTAACTACATTGGCTAGTACCTCCAAATCAAGTTAAAGGATTAGTTCATTTTTAATATTCCTTTTCACTCTGAGAGTCTAGACGCTGGAAACAGAGTAGGAAAAGGTATAGGAAATTTAACTAAATGGAGCCTGAGTTTGAAATCTTAGTTCTTCTTTTTCTTTGTTACACATATTCAGCGCTTTGCTGGGAATGCCAAAGGCAAACAAAGACTAATTCTAACAACATCCTGATTATGCTTTGTGACTAACCTGGCCACATGGACTTGGGTTGGCCCAGTTAAAATGAAGCATAAAGGCAGAAGTAGGGGTTCTGGTTCTGGTTCTAATGTTAATATAATGTGTGACCATGGGCAAGTAGTAACTCTTCACTGTGCCTTTATTCTCACATCTGTGTAAGGGATAAATGGACGAGATAGAGGAGATATTATTTCCTTAAACTTTTCATGATTTCTCATCCTCAGTTAAAATAAATCCCTCATTCTATACACAGCTTCTTTCTTGGGCTTTGATATTAGTACTTATTGTTAAATGCCTAATATGGCTGGTAAGTCTGCCCATGGGTTCCTTGAGGATAGGGAGCATATCTGATGCAAGCCCCCATCATCTCTTACATGGTCTACTATAATAACTCCTTAACTGGTCTCCTTGTTGCTTCAGGGTGATTTTTTTTTTTTTGAGACATTGTCTCAAGCTGTCACCCTGGGTAGAGTGCTGTGATGTCATAGCTCATACCAACCTCCAACTCAGGCTCAAGTGATCCTGTTTTTCCTGATTATGTTTTTTTTTTAATTTCAATTTTTCTATTTTTAGTGGCGATCGGGTCTCACTTTTGCTCAGGCTGGTCTTGAACTCGAGAACTCAAGCAATCCACTTGCTTTGACCCCGCCCCTAGAGTGCTAGGATTAAAGGCATGAGCCACCATGCCTGGCTGGGAGTGAATTTTGTTTTTTTTTAAGAGAGAGTCTCACTCTGTCACCCAGCCTAGAGTGCAGTGGTGTCATCCTAACTTCACTGTAGTCTCAAACTCTTGGGCTCAAGGGATCTTCTGCTTCAGCCTCCTGAATAGCTGGGACTGTAGGTTATGCCACCACAGATAGCTAATTTTTCTACTTTTTTGTAGAGATGGGGTTTTGCCTTTGCTTAGGTTGATCTTTAATATCCTGCCTCAACCTTCCAAAGTGTGAGGATTATAGTCATGAGCCACTAGGATTTGCCCCAGAGTGAATCTTTTATTTTTTTTCATTATTGACATATCTTTATTGTGGTTTATAATTTTTTTAATTATTATTTTTATTTTTTTATTAAATCATAAAGAGGTAGATCATGTATACATCAATGCATTTATGGGGTACAGTGTGTTGATTTCATATACAATTTGGAATGCTTACATCATACTGGTTAATATATCCCCCACCTCATTTACTTAATTATTTTGGTAAGACATTTATACTCTATACTTAATAGATCCAACATGTACCCTTGCAATAAGCACCACAGGTGTGATCCCATAGGTGCATGGCCTATAGACACATGAAAACATGCTTATCATCTTTAATCATCAAAGAAATGCAAATCAAAACCACTTTGAGATATCATCTAACTTCTGTAAGAGTGGCTCACATAACAAAATCCCAAAACTACAGATGTTGGTGTGGATGTGGAGAAAAGGGAACACTTCTGCACTGCTGGTGGGAATGCAAGCTAATACATCCCTTTTGGAAAGACGTGTGGAGAATACTCAGGGATCTAAATGTAGACCTGCCGTTCGACCCTGCAATTCCTCTACTAGGAGTATATCCAAAAGACCAAAAATCACTTTATAACAAAGATAGTCACACCAGGTTGTTCATTGCAGCTCAATTCACAATAGTCAAGTCATGGAAGAAGCCCAAGTATCCATTGACCCATGAATGGATTATTAAATTGTGGTATATGCATACCATGGAATATTATGCAGCCTTGAAAAAGATAGAGACTTTACCTCTTTTATGTTTATATGGATGGAGCTGGAACATATCCTACTTAGTAAAGTATCTCAAGAATGGAGGAGAAAGTTTCCAATGTACTCAGTACTATAATGAGGGTGAATGGTGGGATCACAGAGTGAACTTTTTAAATGCAAACAAATTACAGGCAGTTCTGATTCACAAAAATCCGACTGACATACAACTCAAATTTACGAACAAAGGCTATTTCAGGTAATAGGTAAATGTACCTGTTCCAACTTACATGCAAATTCAATTTAAGAACAAACCTACAGAATGTATCTCATTCATAACTTAGGGACTGTCTGTCACTTCCCTAGTTAAAACTGGTCTATAGTTTCTTGTCACAAACTTGGAGTCCAAGCCCCTTCATCAGCCCTGCATGATCTGATCCCTTCCCCAGTCTCAGCTCTTTCTATTTCTGGTCTGACACTTGACAGTCCAGCCATGTGGAGCTACCTGGAGTACCTGGAACCACTTTGCTTGTGATTTTTGTCTCCACATTTACACACACTATCTTCTCTACCTGGAATATACGTTCTCTAGCTCTTTATCTTATTAACTGTAACCCAATCTTAAAATTTAATGCAGATGCTGAATAGATGTTAACCTATTTCTTTTCCTTTTCTTGGGCCACATACTACATTCTCCTCTCCCTTGGGATCAAATGTTATGTGGGTACTGGTGATAACTTCCAGGCTTGCCAATAAAACTCACATATAATTGTCCACATTCTCTCTTTGCCCTTCTACATGTAAAATCGATGATATTATAAGAAGGAAGAAGCCTGTGTCTCTGAATCAGCACTCAGAAGAAAGTGGCCAGGAGAGTCAGCGGATCTGCATCAGACTATGATGTAAGAGAGAAATGAACCTTCACGGTAGAAAGCCACTGAGATTTGGGGATTGTTTATTACAGCAGCTAACATTTTTCATCTTGACTAGTACAGAATCTCAACTGAAACAGCCTTATTTTATCCCTTTGGGCTGAGTTAACAGCCTCCTCTGTGTTCTCATAATTCAGCCTACATATCGCTCTCATAGCACTTATAACATGACATTATAATCCTTTATTTTCATCTCCCAGTAGAATGTGAGCTCTCTGAGGACAGGGATCATATACTGATGATTTTTTTAATTGTAGGACCAGAACAAGGCTGGGTATACAGTAGGCTATCATTAAAAGCTTGATGAAAAAAATGAATGAGAAAATGAACTGATGGAAGGATGAGTGAAGAAACACATTTTATGTTTTTTTCCAGCAGTAAAACAAGGTACTTTTCTGTAGCTGTCTGTGAGCAAGAGGTGTGTCACTAATGCAGGGCCCTTAATTACAATTTGGGGATGGGAATAGAAGGTGGTGGGGGGAGCTTCTCTGTTCTCTCCTTGCAAACTTAAGAACCTTAATTAAAACAGAGTGATGAAGGGCTGTCCCCTTGCCAGCAGCCAACAGCTCATCCTGCAATCAGGGGCCTAAAGAGTAAATTAAAATCAGTGCCAATAAAATGAAAACTACCTTGGGGCATATTTGCAACATAATTTAGTGTGGAGTTTGCTTCCTCCTAGACACCAGGGAGGAAATAGGTTTTCTTTCTCCATTCTGAGCTGCTTCCCCACTTCATCTCACTCAGCACAGGCCAAAACTTGAGCTTGGTGCCCTGTCATGGCCCTGAATCCTGCACATGCAGGCAGTGCTTCAGGGGGAAATCATGTTTTCATTCTGATGAAGGAAGGGGTAAGCTGGGGCAATCCAATCCAGGAAGGGCAGGGGTGTTATCTCAGGTTTAGCGATGAGGAAGAAACTGAAGCTTATGCAGGGATAACGGCAAATCGAGAAGGGTGAGCTTAATCATTGCTCCTGTTTTACAGAGCAGGGACCTGACACTCAGAGAGCTCAAGTAACTCGCCCAGTGTTATATGGCCAGGCCTGGCAAACCTGGGGCTGAAGCCTCTGGCTTTCAGACCCTCATGACATCCTGCTGTCCTCTCAGGAGCATGGCTATTAGCCCACCACAGTAAGGCAAGCCCCATGCAGCACCCTTCATCTCTGAGCTGAGGGACTCTGAGGTCTGGGGACTGAGATTATTACCCTTAGCCTCTGAGAAGGTATTGAGGTATGGGGCTGGGAGGAGGAGCAAGTGTTGGGGAACTTCCCAGACAACTCCATCCTTAAGATTTGTCCCAGGAAGAATGTTTCCTGGGCTAGGGACTGAGGCAAATAAAATATGTCTCAGATCTAATTTGCTGTTGTTTGGTTATCAATGAATGGAGCTTGCAGGACTGGGAGCTGCTCTGGGTGGGTCAGTGAATGAGTGTGTGTTTGTGGAGTCCCAGGACGTCACTGTGCATTGCTGTCGACTTTATAAACACTGTAAACTTGGGCTACACTAAATATGTAAAAAACTTTTGTTTCTTAATAAGTTAACCATAGCTTACCATAACATTTTTACTCCATAAATTTTAATTTTTTAAAAAAACTTTTGATTCTTTTGTAATATGTGTAAAACTCAACTGTATACAAAGCTATATGAAACTATTTTCTTTATTATATCCTTAATCTATAACTTTTTTTAACTATGTAAACTTTTTTTTTTTTTAAAAAACTAAGACATAGTTCCTCGTTAGTTTAGTGGTGATTAAAAAAAAAAAAAAGAAAGAGGGTGGTGCCTGTGGCTCAAAGGAATAGGGTGCCAGCCCCATAGGCCGGAGGTGGTGGGTTCAAACCCAGCCCTGGCCAAAAACTGCAAAAAAAAGGAAAAATGAACTAAGACACAGGCTCAGTGCCCACAGCAGTGGTTACAGTGCCAGCCACATACACCAAGGCTAGGGGGTTTGAATCTAGTCCTGGGTCAGCTTAAAAAACAAAAACAAAAACAACAAATACTAAGACATAAACACACACACTGGCCTAGGCCTACACAGGGTCAGGATCATCAATGCCACTGTCTTTTATCTCCACATCTTGTCCTGTGGGAGGGTCTTCGGGAGCTGGCAGCTCCTGTGATGACAATGTCTTCTTCTGGAATACTGCCTGAGTCTGTTTTACATTTAACTTTTTTGGTGAGTAGAAGAAGTACACACTAAAATAACAAGTAAAAATATAGTGTAGTGAAAACAGCCAGTAACGTAGCTATTTCTTATCACTATCAAGTATTATGTGCTGCTCATAATTGTATGGACTACGTTTTTATATGACAGGCACCACAGTAGGTTTGCTCACATCAGTACCATGACAAATACGTGAGTAATGTGAGGCCCTGTGAGATTACAATGGCTGGGACTTCACCAGGTATTAGGAATTTTTCAGCTCCATTATAATCTCACGAGACCACTGTTGTGCGCAGTTTTAGATTGACTGAAACATTGTTATGCAGCTCATAACTGTGGCCTGAGTTGGAGAGATGGTGGAAGAGCAGAGCAGAGCAGGGAAGGACGTTTGATAATTACTTTGGCCACACCTCCACGGGACCAGCACATGGATTACATGGGACGCATCGAAGGTCTGTGGTTTCAGTGACTTAGTAGGTAGTGGTGCTTTGCCCAGCTGGTGTAGTCATTGGGAAACTGAGAGTTCTGATACAAATCTCTGCAATATCAAATGACTACTGGATGCCAGACCAGAATTGAGTAGACAGTTAAATTGTGAAGACAGAACTCCAAGGAGAGGGCTGGACTGAAGTACAAATGGAGAAACCATCCCCATGGAGGTGCTGTTTAACATGGCAGAGAATGTGGACCAAGATGGCGTCCTGAGCTGAGCCTGGAGCCCTTTCTCAAGGGCTCTAGTTGAGAGGTTAGCTAGATAAAGAAGCAAAGGTGACTGTGGGATTAAGTAGAAGGAAAACAAGGAGAGTGTGGTTGCATGAAAACCAAGAGTGAGAGAAATAGGAGAGTTTCCATAGGAGGGCGTGGTCTGCGAATACTTTGAGGGCTAGCACCGCATCTGGTTTGTCCAGCCCGCAGGGCATATCACAGGGTCTGGAGCACTGTAAGTACTCAGGGGACATTTGCTGAGGGACTACATGAATAAATGAATGAATGGGCCAGGTACCCTGGAGTTAGAGAAAGGCACAGTGAGCGGGGTGGTGACAGGAAGTCCCAGGGTCTCTCCAGAGTCTATCCAGAGGACCTCTGGAAGGAGGATAATAATAGTATAGCACTGACTATGTGCCAGGCACTCATTCAACTTCCCACAATCTTAGCAGATACAAACGTCATTACAAAGGATAAAATTCAAGAACAGAGAGGGTCAATCCCTTACAAGGGGACCCCAAATCACAGAGCAGTAACTGGCAGAGCCCAGTAGTCTGGCTCTGCAGTCCATGCTCGTAACTGTGGCACCCTTGGAAGCTTCCTAGGTCTGGTCCTGTAATTATTCTTGTAACAATCTATGAGGTTAGTGCTGTTACCATCATAAGAAGAAACCAAGGCAAAGTGCTGGCAAGTGGCAGAGCTGAGATTCAATCCTACCTGTTTCTGACCTGGGGCTCAGGGCTTCATATCTCAGCCATTCTGAACAACCCAGCCCCTGCATCTGTGGCCTCCTTGGCCTCAGCAGAATAAACTTCAGGAAGGGGGCATTTGTAAGAGTAATGCTTAGGGAAAATGCATCAATTGTAGCAAGAGGAGGAGTAAAACATACATGTTTGTATTTCCAATTTGTCTCTGAAAATCTGATTTTACTCAGAAAAGTGAAATCTGAACACAAATGGAAGCATTTCTGTATCTCTTTCTAAGAGCCCAGGAAGAGCCAGATCTGGCCTGGCAGAGAAGAGCCTTCCCTTCCCTCCATGCTGTTCCTCTACTTCTATGCCTGGACAAGAGCGATGGGAAGCTCGGCACAGGAGTTTGGGGTTCATAACAGGCCTTCACAGAGAAAAAGGAGAGCTCCTGACCTTTGCCTTCTGCTCTCCTTACTGATGGAAAAGCCCCTGACGGCCATGACAATGGTGATGACAGCAGAAGGCAGTCATGGGAGCAGTGGGCTTTGGGGTCTGGGAGATTTGGCTTTAAGACTGATTTGTTTTCTACCTATAGATCTTTGCCTTTCCTAGAAATTTCTTACAAATGGAATCATACAATCTAGGGTTAGAGTTAGTTTAGCTGTGGTGGAGCTTAATGATTTGTAGAAGTCATTTTCCCTCTCTGAACCATAGTTTCCTCATCTGAAAATAAAGGATGATAATCTCAAACTCACAGAATTGTTGTAAAGTTAAACAAGGTAACTGGCTTTGTGCCTAGCAAGATGTCTGGCAGCTTATACACTCTCAATCAGTATATTTTTGATAACACTGTGATACTATGCTATGTTTGGCATTGGGAATATGAACCTCATGGAGGTCATAACCTTGCAGGGCCAATGGACATATTACAAGTAATTGTATGTGCAATGAGGAACGTGAGGGAGACACACAAGTAGGGCTGAGATGGGTTTCTAACTTGCATCTCACTACCTCCAAAGGTTTGGCTTGATCCCCACTCTCAGGGGTCACCCTGCATGCCCACCCCTGCATCAGGAGTGGGCACAGATACAAGTGGAAAAGCCAGACCTTTCCTCAGGAAGCCCCAGCCTGAGCAGGGAGTTCTTAGTTCTAAGAAGATGGCTGAGATGTAATATTTAAGCATCTGAGAGTTGAGGGATATTTTAATTTTGTAATTAAAAGTTAATGTTGCTTCATTATAAATCAAAGGCTAATGAAACTGGGGCACCCCCAGGCACATATTAGAAACTCAATAAATAGCTGTGGTCTGAGTGCTTGGGGACACCTACTGCAGGAGGTTGTTAGCTGATGCAGAGACGTAACGATATGTGTCCAGCTGCGGAATCAGTGGTTCCTACAGGTACATGACTTCCTGTCTTCAGAGGAAGCTATCTTGGCTCTCCTGCTGGACTGCTCTGTGACCCTGGGAAAGTCCTCCTCTCTCTCTGGGCTTCAATTTCCCCTTTTAGAGAATGGATTCTATGATTTCTCAGGGCCCTTTCCACCACTATGTCCTGAGAGTCTTATATCCTTCAAATACCTTGTCTTGCACTGTTCTCTCTCTCCCTCTCTCCCCTTTGGCTTCTAATTGAGGACAGCTGCTTCCAGCCTTCCCCACTTTATCTCCTTGAAGACACATGTGCAAGGTCTTTTCCCCTGGCATGGCCCTGTGGGGAGAGCCTACTGCAAGGCAGCAGTTCAATCATTTCCCCATGCTAATGCAGTCTTCCCACTTGGCAGGCTACGTTTCACTGCGTTTCAAAGAAGCATTCAAGGGTGCCAACATTCATGCTGAAATTATGTACTTTATCCTGGGGAAAAATAAGATGGTTCCTATCTGTTTCAGTCCCTGTAGGCAGTTGGAGGAGAGAAGGGAAGAAGAAAGGTACAGGCAGTGATCCGAGGTCTGTTCCCTCTCACTTCCTCCCCTTCCTTCTTCCCACCTTTCTTCTGGCCCTTTCTCTCTTCTCTCTCTACATTCCTTCTCTCCTCCTGTCCCCTTTTCCCCACCTTTCTCTCTTCTTTTCACAGTACAGTGCGGGGAGACAGACAAGGAAGCAAGTGAGTGTGCATCAGCCTTTAGCAGACTGGGTGAAAGCACCCATGAAGGAACCATCAACTTAGCGGGTACTCAGGAAAGGCTTTGCAGAGGAGGGGACTGCCGAGCCAGGTTCTGGCAGATGAGAAGGTGTTCGCCAAGTGGACCACGAGGAAAGGTGTCTCCAGTGGAGAGAAGGGCATTCTAGGCAGAGCTTGTGAACAAAAGCCCCAAGGCCAAAGTTACCTGCTCACTGAGGGGACTGTAAGGGGTTTGGCCTGGCGGGAGGGCCTGGGAGTTAGGTATGGGGCTTTGTGAGCCACAAAGAATAAACTAATGACATTTACATATTTTTTTTTTTTT
>NW_003852554.1:3867021-3915385 GCF_000181295.1 Otolemur garnettii | reverse complement strand
GACATTTACATTTTAGAAAGATTGCTCTGGAAGCTGCGATGAGGAGGAATGGGAGGTCATATGATTCAAAGACAAGTAGATGGCTTAGGACAAGAACTAATTAAAAAATAATACATCCCTGAATTAAAGCAGGGGCAGGGAGCATGTGAAGAAGCCTGGCAGTTCTGACTCCCTCATTTCTGGTCTGGGCAGGTGAGAGTCTGTGGCCATAAGAGGTTGGGGATGTCATTATTTTATAAGTCTGAGTTGGACGTTTGCCTCCTAGGTACTTGTCCTCTAACTGATATTTAGGTTATGATATTTTGATCCAAACAAGTTGATTTTTCCTAAATATGGCTATTTCAATGAGCAAAATGTTTTCCTCACATAATCATGTGTTTCCTATAAAAATAGAGCTCTCCATTACTACGGTAAGCACAAGCATTGCACATTTTTGTTAGGATACAAAATCCGAACAAGAGTTGTTTGTTTTTTGTTTTTTTTTTTAATCAAACGTCTAAATACACATAATCAAATAACGAGATGAAGGCGAGGGTTTTCTCAAGCTATGACTCTGCTCCAGGTACTCCCTCCCTCCAAAGAGAAGATCTTGGATTTTAGGGACTGCTTCACTCAGCCAGGAAGCCGTGAGAGGGCAGGGGTGAGAGTCTAGCAGGGGTTACACGAGGAGGTGTGGGGAGCAAACCAGACTCTGTGTCTTGGTCTGAAGGGAAGTCCCAGGCTAGAGCAGGCACCTTCTTCCACATCTACGTAAAGGACTCCATCGAAGCAGGTGGGATGAGTTTGTGGCTTCTCTGGCATTTTGAATTGTCTGGAGCTTTGCTCCCCTGTTCCTTTCCTCTGGCACGTGAAATACTGTCAACAGCCTACACAACTTGTGCAGGTCATTATCTCTTTCCCACCATACCTATTTTATAGAAGAATGTACCATTCAAGGTCACACAGCAAGTAAGTGGCAGAGCCAAGGCTAAAATCTAGATCCTCTATCCAGAGGATGAGCTCTTCCCACTCTGTCATTTTGCTGGGATTCTTTAATCTCTGGGCAGCCGAGAGTGTGGATAATTGGCAGGCATGACTTTCCATACGTGCGTATCAGGTCCCTGATGACTTACCTCGACCTCCACCCTCGTTTCCCACATTCTGCTGACAAGCACTCTACACTTTCTCTGGGTGAACTGAGGCTGCCCCGATTTTGTCACGCTCTTCTTTGCCTCCCAAGGCTTTGCTCATGCTGTTCTCTTGGGCAGGAATGCCTTGTCCCACCCAGCTATCTTCAGGGACCCAACACAAGCATCTCGCCCTCTGTGAGGACTTCTCTAACCCCTGTTCTCCTTCACTTTGATTGTCACTCAGATCTCCATTTTTATCGCACCCCTCTCACTGTCTCATTATTACTGCTTTGTGTGTCTATTTCTCTAAAGGCACCAAACACATCTCGAAACCTGAAATCACATTGTGTTAATCTTTATATGTCCAACATCTAGCACAGTGTTCGGCACATGGTGGGTGCTGGAGAAATTCTTATTGAATGCATAAGCGATGGAGAAAAAAAAATCTTTGAGCAGAGCCCCTACCTTTTCTCTCCAGGAAAGACTGTCGTGAAATGGGGGAGAGAAGGGCAGACATCAAAGGAATATAACAGGTAAAAAAAATTCTTGCCTATTCTCTCTGGGTTCTTTCTCTATTTTTGCCCTTTCTTGTTCTTGGAACAAAAATAAAGAGTACATCATAAGCAAAGCTGTATTTTCTGTTTATTGCCACCAGGTTAATAACAGTAATGGTGCGAGAAGGAAATGAGGTGTTATGTAAAATCCTGCACTGCAGATTTTGCTGCTGATGTAAAGAACTCAATAAAGTGTAACACTTTAATCATGGAGATAAAAATCACACGGCAGCTTTCCACAGGCTCCCAGAGCCTTAAGACAAAATAGTTGTGGGGAAATGAGAGATGAGAGAAGAATATTATCAGACATCAGAAAAGTTGTGCTTGGGCTTTTTTTTTTTTCTCTTTCCTTCTTTAAAAAATGGAATAAGCTCTCTCTATCTACTTCTAAGACACCTTGTGTGAATTTCTGTATTCTCTGGAGGACACGCTCAAACTTCTGGGGGAGGATTTGCTTATTCTTTGTAAAAATTGATTTGTTTAGGGAGAACTAAATTCTTGCCTTTTAGATGACTTGGTGGCATTTAAGAAAACAGAAGCAGGCTCTAAAAATGAAAGAAGGATCTGGATAGAAGTACGGAGGTTGGTGATAATAAAATGCGTTTTTATAATGGTCTACGATGCAGAAAAAAGATCATAGGAGGAAACGGGAGCTCTTGTGCCAACTCTGACAACCTTGGGGAAATCACCTCCATGCCTTTGTGTCTCAGTTTCATCACTCTTCAAATAAGAACTTATACTAGATGGTCTCCCAAGGTCATTCCAGCTCTGACATTTAGTCGTCTGGGAGGCTCCTGGCAAGAAGGCCAGCAATTTGGGGTTTAGTATTGACTGGGCTATTACAGGAGCCTCCCAGCTGGCCTGTCTGCTTCTACTCAAAACAGCTAACCCTCCCTGCCCCAGGAGATCCATTCTCCAACCCGCAGCCAGAGTGATCTATCTGTAACAAGACCTGACTATACATACACCCTGGAAACTATACATACACTGCTACAAGACCTCAGGAGCATGGCTTTGGAGGGGCTGTGGAATTGGATGTCTGGGCTCAAACCTTGAACTAACTGGGTGTCTTCGAAGGAGGCACTTTATTTCTATAAGCCTTGGTTTCCTTATTGGCAAAAAGAAGGTGACAATAAGGCCACTCATGTCACAAGGTTGACATGGGTTAAATGAATTAGTTCATGGCCAAATGCCTTAAACAGGTAGTGTTAAGTAATTTTTTATGCCATAATAAGCATTTCAGTTATAATAAAAGAAATGAGGGCATATTCTGGGGATGTACTGTCTTATGCATTAGTCAATTGTGATAATTTAAACTTAAATGAATTGAAATTATTTTAAAGAATATACTTCCACAGTCATAATAGACACCTGGAGCTGGAAGTTACTGTAATGGACAGCATAAATGTAACTTAATATCATCACAGAAAGTTCTATTGGGTTCTATCTAGCACTATCCTAGTACCTCAGCAGTCATAAACAGGGGATTTAAATAAAAATATATATCCACAAATAACCACCCTTGTACAAACATATCTGCTCTCATACACACAAGCACATATTGCATATCAAACCACAAAAATGGAGTGTTTAGGGAGTGACAACATGCCTCCCACTACCTAAGGAAAAATAATATGAGTCCTGACTCTAAGACAATTCATTGAGCATAGGAAAAGGCTACGGCACCAGCCACATACCTTGGAGCTGGCGGGTTTGAATCCAGCCTGGGCCTGCCAAACAACAATGACAACTACAATTAAAATATAGCTGGGTGTTGTGGCAGGTGCCTGTATCCCCAGCTACTTAGGAGGCTGAGGCAAGAGAATCACTTAAGCCCAAGAGTTTGAGGTTGCTGTGAGCTGTGACGCCATAGCACTCTACCCAGGGTGAGTCTCAAGCTTGAGAGTCTATCTCAAAAAAAAAAAAAAAAAAAAAAAAAAAGAAAGAAAAGAAAAAAGAAAGAAAGAAAGAAAGAAAAGGATCATCTTGATTTCGACATTGAACTCCAGAGTGGTTGACTGAAGTCACAAAGCTTGTCAGCAGTAGAGGAGGACTTATTCCCCATGTACAGTGTTGCTTCTTAAGGGTTGTCTCCAAGATGAGGGGTTTACAGGGCAAAGTCACCATGATGCCCATGGCTGGAACTGCCCGGGAACTATCTGGCAGTCCCAGGTTAATCACAGAGCATGTGGGATTCAATAAAATAGACTCCAATTCTAGGTTGAAAGCTTTCTTGGCCTTTAGAATGTGGCAGTATTAGAGCTATGTGGGACTCAAGTCTTGGGACACAAGGGAAGGGGTGGGGAGGGTCACAAAACTACAAAGAAAGAAGGGACCTTTCAAGTCATCCAGAGCAGTGCTCTTACCAAGATTTGTTTTTCTTTCATATTTTAAAGGCATGAGCTCTCAAAAATTGCATGGTAAAGGGTGGGGGATAGTGGGGGAGGGGGTTGCTGTGAGGGTTAATGTGACTTAGATGGTTCTTAGTCAGTGACCACCTGTGAATACAGATAAGGACAGCTAGAGAGTCAGAGAGATGGACAGATGGATGGACAGACGGATATGCAACAAGTTAGAAGCACATAACAGAGGCTTCTGTCCTCGCTTTACTTATACTACACTCTGATCCTCTAGAAGACTGGTATTGTTTCTGATGTATCATAAACTCCTTGTCTCACCAGACAAATGGCAAGTTATCCAGCCTACAGTTGACACTCAATGTTTATTGAAGAAAAAAAAAAAAACACCTGAGAGGGCAATAGGTAGATAATAATAATCCTTCACATTTGTCTGGTACTTTGTAACATATAAAAAGATTTCACATGCAATAGAACACTTAATCCCACATCTAACCTTTCGAGGTTGGCATGATGATCCTCATTTTATTGATGAGGGACCGCTGGCTCAGAGTGGAGAATTGACTTGGTTATAAAGGAAGCCAAGAGACCAGATAAATAGACCAGAAAAAGGCTGATACCTGGGCAGATACAGGCAGACAGAGGAAGACAAGACAGACAAGAGCCAGAGGTGGATAAATGATGGAGACAAATGGAGATGGATGGAGAGAGGCTGAGAGAACCTCCAATCTCTTCTCTTCATCTTCTATACATGGCTAGAAATCACTTTCCTACGCACGAATCTGGCCATGCCAGTCCTCCACTTAATAAACTTCTGTTGGCCAGGCGCAGAGGCTCAGGCCTGTAATTTTAGTGCTTGTGAGGCCAAGGTTAGGTCTACCTTGGCTCTGCATCCTCAATGCCTAACAAGACAGGAGGATCACTTGAGGTCAGAAGTTCTGGACCAGCCTGAGAAGAGGAAGCAGAGAGACCTGCTTTCTACAAAATAAAATAAACATTAGCTGGGTGTGTTGGCATGCATTTGTAGTCTTACTAGCACTCTGGGAAGGGATGTGGCAAGAGGCTCGCTTAAGCCTAGGAGTTTGAGGATGCTGCAAGCTATGATGATGCCACTGCATCAACCCTGAGCAATAGAATGAGGCTCAATTTCAAATAAATAAATGAAGTATACTTCTGTTATTTTCCTGAAGGCTGAAAGATAATGTTCTAGCACAAAAAAAGCCTTTGTGATGTGGCCCTACCCATTTCTCTGACCCTATCTCTTATTACCTTTCTATAATATCATTCACAAGATCTTCTCCACACCAAAAGCTCTCTTCTCCACACCAAAAGCTCTCTTCCCTCTGCTTATAGAAGTCTGGTCAACTACTTATGTTTTAAAACTCAGCATTGGCATTGCTTCCTTTTGGAATCCTTTCCTGACCATTATCCCAGTCTGGGCTCATTTTCTTTCATCCCAGGAAAAAAAAAATTATTACAGGAATCAAGGGAATGGGAATAGGAATAACTCAGACCTTGAAATAAGAGATAACTGGATTTAAACCCTGTTTCCCCACCTACTAAGATGCATGACTTGGGGGGAAATCATTCACCCTCTTAGCCTTGGTTTCCTCATCTGCAATCGACCTGATTACACCTGCTCCAGAGTTATGTTTGCATCAGAAAGAATGTAAAAACTGCCTAGTACAAGGCATGTGCCCCACATGTAGGCACTGCTGCTGCTCTACCCTGACTGTGATGTCCTGCCGGACTTGCCTCCTCCATTGGACTGCGAGCTGCCTGAGGGTGGAGGCTGAGCCTAACTCCTCTCTGCTTCCTCAGCATTCAGTGCAAGTAGGTCTGAATGCCCCTGGCCTGCTGAACGCCGGTGGGGACATGGATTGTCCCTCCTGCCCACTCTAGCAATTGGTCAGGCTGTGTTTCCAGGAACCAGAACACATACCCCATGATCATGCCAAAGAATCACCACCAGATCAAGGAAGGATGCTGGAGAAGTAGGGTGACAGGGGCATCCTGGTGGCAAGAATGGAGAAATGGATGACTGAGACCTATTTTATGATGTGAGATTCAAAGTGTGATTTTTAAAGTTAAAAAATAATATTTGAGCAAATTTTGTAAGGGCTCAGTTTGTACCCTGAAAATTTCCACAACTCTTACGTTCAGTCCTTGTTGACATTATGTGTTTAGGTGGAAAGTCTGAGACTAGGTGGTCTAAGGTATTCTATGTGTTTTCTTTCCCTTTCCAAGCTCCCTTCATTTCCCTCTCAGACTGTTATTTTTCCTGGAGGACTCACAGCTTCCCTGCAGTTCTCCTTTACTCTCCCTTCCTCTGCCAACATGCCCTCTCTCCTGGACCTCAGGAAACCCCTTTCTAGGTGAAGGAGGTCACTGCCCCCCCCTTCACACACATACCAACTGGAAG
The DNA here is from genome assembly GCF_000181295.1 of Otolemur garnettii. NCBI lineage: Eukaryota > Metazoa > Chordata > Mammalia > Primates > Galagidae > Otolemur > Otolemur garnettii. The sequence goes on along the minus strand of NW_003852554.1, from coordinate 3,908,943 downwards.
AAGGTGGGCATCGTACGTAAGCCACCAGCTCTCAACATGGCTGAGGACAAGAAACCATCTGTGGACAGAGGGGCAGGGGTTGGCAGCTGGGCCCTAAGCCAGAGATATTTACTCTCCTCCCTGACTGCCAGGACAGGGCCTCCCAGGGTCATTAACACCCACTGCAGGCTGGGCCAGAGCCCTCATTGAGATTCTGCTCACAGTTAAAGCCATTTCTAAGCCTGTCCAGCTCTGTCAGCTACCCTGATATCTGTGTGTGAAAAACGGACAGGCCGCCCAGCCCTCTGGCAGCCTGACAAATGGCTGAGAAGCAGGCCTGAGGCTTCCTGGCAGAGCCCAGGGCTCTGGGCTTCAGTGAAGGGTGGGAGAGAAGGGTCTTTCCTGTCAGATGGCCTGACTTCTAAGTCAGGGGGCATGGACAGCAGGTAAGAGTGGGAGGAGGGAGGCAGGACTGTGGGGAGTATCCTGAACTGAGCCATTGCCTGTCTCCTCTGAGGGCAGAGAGCTGTCAGGGCTCAGCACATGTGCTGCTCACGCGTCCTGGACTCAAGTACATCCCATAGGCCTGCAAAGGTAATTACAGCAGCTCCTCCATAGCTGACCACCTCCTGACATTGAACATCTCCTTTGGTTGACCTAATTTTCATAGCCTGGACGTGCCCCACATCATGTAGGTATCAGTACGTGGCCTGGTTCCTTATGCTGACCACCTCTGTATGTGGGCCAGTTTGGTATAGTGTTTTGAGCAGTCAAGACACAGAGGTTCCACTGTACTCTTCTTTTTCTTCATCTGTTACCAGCCACTGTTAACCTGCATGGCCATTTCCTGCAGGGCACTGCTAGTCAGGCCCTAATAAGGCTGGATGGGCCTACATGACGACATCTAGGGATTGCTGATTCACTTCCAAGGCCTGCTGTCACAGATAAGTTGAGGAACTGGGCTCCAGTGTACTGGTCAAGGACCTGGGCACTCTGCGGACCCAGTGAAGTGCTGACTAACTGTAAATTTAGTTCAGAATAAAAATGCTTTGAAGATATAACCACTTTAAGATAGGAAGACATTGTGTAACCTTGTAACCTATGAAGGGAAATCTGATGTAAACTATATTAAGTAATAATATTACTAATACCAGGAGCATAAAAAGTAACAAAGGGAAAGAGGAGGGCAGAACAGTTTTTTAGGAGACATCCCCACTGTTCTCCAGAATTGCTGACTTTTCTGTAAATAAAAGTGAAACTACTGATCTCTCATCCGCTTCTCTGTTGATTGGCTTTGGTGACAGGCAAATGGATTCTTCTGTCCGGCAACACATGCATAAAGTGGGGGATAATTATAATACCTACCTTGCAGTGGTGAGAACTAAATGAGTTAAAATAAATAAAGCACTTTTTAAAACAGGGCTTGGCACAGGCAAGAGTTCAGTAATGGCGACCAGGTAGAGCTCTGCAATTCTTACCACTAAATGAGAATGTCCAGGCATTGTGCTATGTTTTATAGGCATTATCACATTTAATTTTTACATAAATCAGAACTTTGAATATTATCCTCATTTTAAAGATTAAGTCTCAGGGAGGGTGCCCCACTTGTCCAAGGTCACACAGCTGAGTAAGAGAGGATTTCAAACCAATCTGCATGACCACAAAGTATACGCCTTTAACCACTCCGTGATACTGCATGTGAATATTTTGTGTGCCTCTTTGAGTCTAGGTAAGACTATCTTTATTGGTTTAAGGGAAATAAGACTTTCTAAAAATTGTCTAGTCAGAAACAAAAGCTCGAGTTAAAAATCAATCCATTTATTTTTAAAGTTTGAGTGCTACAACATTCCACAATGAGGAGAAGGAAATAAACAGCTAGGCTAAGAGAGGAGGAGGCAGAGACAGGGAAGAAGGGGGAGCTGCAGATAATCCCAGCACGCTGAAGCTGGTCATTGGCTCCACCAGCTGCCTGGGGGCTGGGGGACCTGCTGCAAGGCAGGGCTAATACTGTGTGAATCAACTGCTTAGTTGGACAGAATAGAGCTACATTTGTTAATTCATTCAACAAACAATCACTAAGCACCCACCAAATGTCAGACCCCATGCTGGGTGCTGGCATTAAAGAAATTAATAAGCACCAGCTCTTCAGTGAAGAGGAGATTACACTTTGTCAAGCAACTCCCATCTAGGATGACTGATCAGAGCAGTGACAGAAACCAGCACAAAAGTGGAGAGTTCAGGGGAAGCAAACCCAAGCCCTGGGATGGCTGGGGCAGAGGAGGCTCCCAGAAGTGTGGCCTACATGGATGGTTCCGGGGCCACTGCAGTATGTGGATGATGATGGAGAAAGACAGGTGCTGTTTCTACAGAGGTTCAGAGCCAAGGCCTGGATGTTGCCTCAGTACGAATATGAAAGTAAAGCAAGTCACTTGAAATCCCACATCCCAGAAGAATGACTATTAACAACCTCCTGCACATATGGGCAGATCTGAGTATAGCTGACTGGAAGAAAAGATGGCCAAATAAAAGTGATTTTGTAAAAACAGAATGTACTGTAAACATTTTTATTAAGAAAGACATTGAATTAAATTTCTCTCACATTTAACAGAACTTAAATAAATTATATCTTTAAAAAAGAAGTCTCCTCACAAGAGATATTGTTTCCTAAAAAATATGTCTAGGGTTAATGACAAAGCGAGATTATGAGAAGCATTAAGAGGCCGAAGTCCTAAGTGATTTTTGTTAATTATAGTTTTATCAGTGTGCAGATGGGTTCACTCTCTCTCCGTATATATATAAAATAAACCACAGTCTGAATTTTAGAAGAAACATGAGGAAGTTGAGAGAGGTTAAGTAACTCACCTAAGATCACACAGCCAGTCTGTGGTACAACTGGAATTTGAACTCAGATATATCTGATTCTTTTCATTATATTAATTAAGTTTCCCTAGGCCAACTTTCTCATTTTTAAAGGTCAGAAACTGGGGTTCAAATAAGGAATATTTTGATTCAGCAACAAAGCATTACTAATTCTAATCAAATCATTACTTTTATTTTTTCCTCCTGGTAATAAGGAATCTCCTCTCATCATTTTGTTTGCCTGAGACTCTAAGAGGAGTATACATGGCTCCACCTCAATAAAATAAATGACTAGAAAAAGGATAGGAAAGAATAAGGTATAAGAGGAAAAAACAAGTGTTGAAGGTTTAAACTTCCAAGGTGGAAGGTGGAAAGGAAACAGGTGAAGGCATATTTTGGGGGTTTTTTTGTTTGTTAGTTTTGTTTTTTGAGACAGAGTCTTGCTCTATTGCTCTGGGTAGAGTGCTGTGGCAACATCAGTCTGTGGTATAACTGGAAGCAACCTCAAACTCATGGGCTTAAGTGATCCTCTAGCCTCAGCCTCCAAATTAGCTGGTATGACAGGTGCCTGCCACTGCACCCAGCTAGTTTTTCTATTTTTAGTAAAGATAGAGTAAGGTGACCAGATTTTAACATTGGTAAAGCAGGAAACCATTGTGGGGGGGAGGGCGGGGCCTGAAAACAATGCAAACTTTGATAAGCAGGTCTCAATAATCAGTTCTCAACAATTATTTGTTATTATTGAAGTTTAACATTATAAAATTAACAAAAATAATATAAAACTCATATCCTGGTGAAATAGCCACATGGCAGCCGAAAACCATATATTCCCTTCTTGTTCTCCTGTGTTCCCTAGCTTGTCTTGCATTCTCTCCAAAAATCAGACTTTTTAAAAACACTATGGGTTGTCGGGACATCTGGTCACCTTGGGGGGGGGGGATACTTGTTTGTTCTAGACAGTTTGGTTCCTTCTGAGCTAATTGTCCTTGCCTAGAACAAGGGAGGGAGCAGTCTCCTTCTGATACCAATTCCACCTGGGCGACCTTGCCCAGGAGGGGAGTAAGGAGTTTACATTAGCCTTTTCATTTCCAAATGAAGTTACATTAACCATTTCAGCAGCCAAAAACTATATATTCCCTTCCCATTCTCCCGCTGTTCCCTAGCTTGTCGTGCATTCTTTCCAAAAATCAGGACAAATTGTTAAAAATCGAGACTGTCCGGCCAAAAGCAGGACGTCTGGTCACCTTAAGATAGAGACTCACTCTTGCTCAGGTGAGTCTCTATCTTGAATTCCTCAGCTCAGATAATCCTGTCTCCACCTCCCAGAGTGCTAGCATTGCTGGTGTGAGCCACCGCACCTGGGTTAAAACCTACTTTGTTAACAGAGACAAGGATGAGTCAGAGTAGCAGTTTCTTGTGCATCTGCCTAATGAAGGCCTGTTGGCATGAACTAAAATATATATTCATACAGAAGCACCTAGTCCGGAAATGGGAGGTGCCAGGGGAAAAAATGCAATAAATGCCTAATCACTACGTGACCTTGGGGAAGGCATTTTCTTCTGGCATCAGTTTCCTCATTTGTAAAATGAAGAGGGTTAACAACAATCTCTTCACTTTCCTTCTGGCTCCAACTTTCTGCAATGCAAATGCCTCTAACTCATTAATCTCAAGTAGTTCGCACAGTAGTCTTGAGGCTAATCATAGGAATCTATCAAAATATATCCCAAACGAGAAGACCTTGAGAATCAACTGTGATAATCTAGGGAAGGTGCTTCGCACACTGTCCAGGGCTCTCTTGTTGTTTTTTCAGTGAAAGGAGGTAGACAAGTGTCCCCTCATCCACCAACTTCATTACCCTGCCAGCCTTTCCCCCACTTTAAACATCCAGCCCTTTTCTGGGTCATTCAATCACATTCTTAACCTAACAAAACTGTTTCCTCCTCTCAGAAAAAAAGAAAGATAGCTCTAAAACAAAGAAGTATGTGTGGACATCAGTGGAGACATACAAATAAAGTGCAAAAGGGAAGGATAAAAGCAGGAGAGGAGAATCAGGACTCCAGAGTTCAATGGATCCAGGTTGGAATCCTGATGTCTCTTCTCGTTAGGTAGAATGATACCCACTTACTACAGTGGCTCTTAGAATAAATGATTAAGGGAAAAAACTTATGAGCCCATAGTACTCATTTATACTGAGTTTTTGTTTTTTTAGACAGAGTAATCACCCTTGCCCAAGCTAGAGTGCTGTGGCATCAGCCTCGCTCACAGCCACTTCAAACTCCTGGATTCAGGAGGTGCCCCTGCCTCGGCCTTCCCAGTAGCTGGGGCTACAGGTGCCCATCACAATGCCCAGCTAATTCCCTCTTTTTAGTAGAGATGGGGTCTCATTCTTGCTCAGGCTGGTCTCAAGCTCCTGAGCTCAAGTCCTCGGCCTTGGCCTCAGCCTCTTGGAGTGCTGGAATTACTGGTGTGAGGGCCTCCAGCTGCTCATTTACACGGTTGAGGACAACAGAAGGCTTCTTGGAAGCTGTGGCATGGAGATCTCAGCTCTATGTGGTATTCTGAGGGCTGGACAGTGGGAAGGGAGGAGAAACAGTCCAAATAGAGAGGAACACATGGGAGTGAAGGTGCTGGGATGGTGCCAGGGCAGTGAGAGGGGCCACCTGAAGGTGGGAAAGAGGACAAGATAAACAGGAGGAGAGTAAAGGTTTCATGCAAAGGAGTGTGGAGAGTAAGTTTGGCCTTGTGAATACCAAGCCGAAGAGTCTTACCCCTGTAGGCTATGGAAAGCCCTGAAGGGGATTAGGAAATTATGCTTTAGGAAGTTACGAGTGTGCTGGTGCATCTTGGGAAAAAAGCTGAGCCCTCCCACCCCCCACACTAAGATGTGAGGAGCAAAAAGTGACAGAGCCACCTCCCCACAGGAGACTTGTCTTTGCACCCACCTGAGATAGAAATCAGAGCTACGGGGGAAATTCAGACAGCATCTTGACTTAAAACAGATGTGATCTTGGTAGAAAAAATTCTTCAAAACCTTGAAAGTCCAATTTTCATCCTTTTGCTCTCTTTAGAGAATCACTGGTTTTAAACCCAAGAGGGTAAGAACCCCAGGTAAGAAAATAAATCCGGAACTCCTTTCTCTGAACAGATCTGAGTAAGATTGATTTTTTTTTTTTTTGCTTGTTTTTCTTTCAGCAATCTTAAACTCACATGTTTAGTGGGTCTACCCTGGACCCCAAAGTTTGCTCCTGCTGTAAGTTACATCTTTGTCACTCAAATGGAGTCTAAGCCGGATGCGGTGGCTCCTGCTTACAATCACAGCACTTTGGGAGGCAGAGGTAGGAGAATCACTTGAGGACAGGTATTCAAGACCATCCTGGGCAACAGTGAGACCCTGTCTCTACAAAAAATAAAAAAAAAATTAGCTGGACATGGTGGCATGCACCTATAGTCCTGGCCACTTAGGAGGCTAAAGGGGGAGGATCACTTGAGCTCAGGAGTTTGAGGTTGCTATGAGCTAGGCTGATGCCACAGCACTCTACCCCAGGCAACAGAGTGAGACTTTGTCACCAAAGAAGAAAGAAAAAGGAGTCTTAGTCTGTTTGTGCTGCTATAACAAAATACCTGAGACTGAGTAATTTATAAGTAATAGAAATTTGTTTCTCATAGTTCTGGAGGCTAGAAGCCCAAGATCAAGACACTAGCAGGGTGTGATGAAGGCCTGGGGTCTGCTTCCATGATGGTACCTTCAACAGTGTGTCTTCATGTGGTGGTAAGGATGAAAGGGCAAGCAAGCAAAAAGTTTGCTAGTTCCCTCAATCTCTTTTATTTATTTATTTATTTATTTATTTTATTAAGTCATAGCTGTGTGCATTAATGCAATCATAGAGTACAATGTGCTGGTTTTATATACCATTTGAAATATTTTCATCAAACTGGTTAACATAGCCTTCACTGCATTTTCTTAGTTATTATGTTAAGACATTTATACTCTACGCTTAGCAAATTTAACATGTACCCTTGTAAAATGCTCCGTAGGTGTGTTCCCACCAATTACCCTCCCTCCACCCATCTCCTATCCTCCCTCGCCTCCCTCCCCCTTTTCTTGGACTATAGTTGGGTTATAACTTTCATATGAAAGCTATAAATTGGTTTCATAGTAGGGCTGAGTACATTGGATACTTTTTCTTCCATTCTTGATATACTTTGCTAAGAAGAATATGTTCCAGCTCCATCCATGTAAACATGTAAGAGGTAAAGTCTCCATCTTTTTTAAGGCTGCATAATATTCCATGGTGTACATATACCACAATTTATTCCTCAATCTCTTCTATAAGGCACTGATCCTGTTCAGAAGGGGATGGAAGTGGAACACATTCTTCATAGTAAAGCATCACAAGAATGGAGAAGCATGAATCCTAGGTACTCAATTTTGATATGAGGACAATTAATGACCATGATAGTACATGGTGGGGGTGGAGGAAGGGGAGAGCAGAGAGAGGGAAGGAGGGAGAGGGATGGGTTCTTGGCCCCACCTTTTGGGGCCAAGACATATTTATGAGGGACTTTACCTAACAAATGCAATCAGTGTAACCTGGTATCTTGTACCCTCAATGAATCCCCAACAGTAAAAATAAATAAAACAAAATAAAATAATTTAGCTGGACATGGTGGCATGTACTTCTAGTCCCAGCACTTGGGAGGCTGAATCATCTCCTGAAGCCCCCATCTCTTAATACCATTGCATATGGGCATTTGGTTTCAACATACAAATTTTGGAGGGATGTAGACATTGAAACTATAGCAGGGTCTTTGAAATAGCTACATCAGCACCCCCTGGGAGCTTATCAGAGCTGCAGAAATGCAGACCTACTCACCAGAACTAGAATTTAAAAAAAAATACCCAGGTGTTTCTTGTACATTAACGTTTAAGAACCCTGTGTTACACCAGGCCCTCTCTAACCAGAGCTGGTCTAACCTCATCACCGAAGTAATGAAAAACTGAGATCCAGAGTGAGAAAAAAAATTGGGTTTTCCAAGTTCATACAACCAGTTAGCATAACTGGGGTCATATAGTTTACGATGGTACCCCATGTAGTATAGTAAAGACTAATTCTCTGTAGCTAACTGGAGAGGAAGCACAATGGATTAGGAGCCACCCTGATAGTAGAGTCAGCTCTGTGTGAAACAAAATTTATAGCTCAAGTTATTTCATCTCCCTGAGCCTCATAGTCCCCTTTTGAAAAAATGGGAAAATAATAGTAACTTGAGAAAGACATCAGAGTTATGTGACATAGTGTGTGTGGAATCCTCACCATGGTCTGGATGCTTACTATCTAGTCACTGCTCTCTAACCACCTGAGAGGGAGCTCGACCCAAAGCTTCAGAATATTTAGTGTCTTTTCTCCTTATCAAGAGTCTTAACCCAAGTCCTGCTGTAGGGCACAGTTTCCAAATTCAAAGGAGTCTTTTGCCTCTGCAGGGGAACAGCTGGCTCTCTGGGCTCCCTCCCGGCCTTGGCTCTTTCTTCCCCGTGTTGCCAGACGTGTCTGCAATGGCTGGTCTCCTTTTGCCTTCTGCACTAGCGTGAGTTTGCCTTAGAGCAGGGACCTGGCTTTTACTGCTGTATTTCCAGGGCACATCATAGCAGAGGTGGCTGCACCAGGAAGGAGTAAGGGGTGGGAAGAGAGAAGAGAGAAAGAAAAGAAGGAGGGAAAGGGGGAGGGAGGGACACGGGGAGGGAGCTCGGAAGATGCTGCCTGTTGGAAAGCAACCATTTTACAGCGTGATGGATTCATTCAAAGAAACAGCTTGACAGAAGAGAATTCATCTTTTTATGACTGTGACAACACTAATACATTTATTTCCCTTCTGAAATTAACTTTCTAATATTAAGGAAGGTCAAAATGAACTGCAGCAAAATGAGACATTTTGTCATTTTTAACAAATTATAGCAAAGCAGACTGTCAGATTAAAGGGGTCACCATTTTGAGGCCTAAACACTGGTGCTGATTGCATAATCAGAGCTAATGCTTGTCATTCTGCCCTTTCCCTACCCACACACCTCCAACTGTTGCCTTTGGCCAGAATGATAAAACTCAAATATCCCAGCAGTCAGCCATTCTGAGGCCCTTTGGAACCTGAGAACTTTTCTTTTTTATAATTCATTCCTTCCCCAAAGGGACTCTCCACAACAGCCAGACCCTTCTCCTTCTTGCTCCTCCTCTGCCTACATGCCTTTGCTTACTTGATATATATCCCTTCTCTTATTTGCACCCCTCCTACACACGCCCACGGGGCTCTCTCCACCCTTTCTCTGCTCTACCCATCCAACCCACTGGCTGGCACCTTGTTCTTCAGGGTTGGATACTGCGGACTTATGTCTGCCACTGTTGCTCTTCTGACCTTGAGTTGGCCCTAACTGTGGCTTGGGCCCTGAGCACCCTCTTCTTCTGTCCCATCTTGCTCTGCCAAACCTGTCCTTCCCTTGGAGACACTTGGGAAAGGCCTGGTAGTCTAGGAGGGGACCTTCCACCATATTGCTCCACTCCTCTCTTTCTCTGATCCTTAATTTGGGCCATCTGGGGCCAAAGGAACTAAGATTGAATCCTGACTCTGTCTCTCAGGAAGGTTACTTAATAACTTTAGGCCTTAGTTTCCCTATCTATAAAGTCAAACAATAATCCTTAACTCACAACATTGCAGTTAGGGTCAAATGAATATATGCTCTGAAAACTATACGGCTTTGTGACAAATTAGTGAACATAGTTATAACAAGACCCATGTGCTAACAGTTCATCCCCAGGGCCTAGAGTGCATTGTTCTCTAAGTTTCACAGAAATCATGGGGGCCTGAGTTTGAGTTCCAGCTCTATAGTATGATCTCACTGTGTGACCTTGGCCAAATGGTTTCCTGTCCTTGGGCTGAAGTGCCCTCCCTTTCTGTTCCTTCTATGTGAAGGGTTAGTTCAGTACGCTCTTCGCTTCATCCATCTCTGAAGCTCCACAGAAGGCAAAGTGAACTCTGGGACCCAGAAAGGCAGAATTACGTTATTAATTCAAGATCAAAAGTGGCCAAGTTAGGAGAAGTTAGGGGTGTGGACATTCTCAGGTTGTGACTAGGTAGGAATGAGGAAGAGGAGCAGATGGCATTAGGAGATGCTTTGTTTACAACAGGAGGAACGAATTGACAGGTGGGGGTCCCTTTCAAGGAGGAACAGATGACATGTGAAGGGGGTCTCTAAGGACTGACCAACCAGAAAGAGGTAGAGAAACCAGAAGGTAGGGATATGATCAAAGCCACACAAGGGTGTTTGTCAGTGTCCTAAATGGACTACCCTCATTAGCATAGTAAAGACACACCCAGCAGTGCCTTGACAGTTTACAAACACCAGGGCAGCCCCCAGAAATTGCCATACAAGGCTAAAAAAGGGGAGGACTTGCCATTCTGAGAACTTGCCACCCTTTCCCCAGAAAATTCATGAATATTCCACCCTCAGCTTAACATATTAGTAGGGATGAGCATAAAAGGACAGACCCTAACTCTGGGGGGCGGGGAGGCCTGCTGTTCCTTATCAGAGCAGTCCCTTCTCTCCTAGCTTTGAGAGTGCACTACCCTTTACAAACCCAGTGCTTAATCAATCTTACTACCTGGCTTGCTTATATCTGTTTGTTTTGCTCATTTGTTCTGTTAACTTGGTACCAGTAACCTGTGTTCCCCACTGGGAACCAAGAACTAGGGAACATGGACCTGACATCTGGTCCCCACAGTCTGTGGTTAAAGAGGGAACATCCTTAGGTCAAAACCTCTTGACTGCATTCATATTAGCCAGCCCCACTTAAGACCCCAGATGCAAATTTACCTGGCATGTTCAACCTATGGAGTTCATTGTGAATTTTTGAAACCGAAGTGCTCTTTAGAGTGATGGGAGGTGAGGTGGGGTGTCCACGGTAATGGAATAAACCTGGTTTATCTATCTATTATGTCTATTTAACCTAAAGATGATTGGGGTACTTCTGATATTTTGCTCTTAAAAGATCTTGTCGTACTCAAGACAAAGTTAAGTCAATAGAATTCTTTTCTTCCTACGTTGGCCATTTACAGGTCTTCTAAAGATAAAACAGGAGACTGTTGTGTGGTTTCTCTGCCCCTTGGGGATTGTGCCCAGTGGGGTAATGGACCTTAGAATCAGGAGGTCTGGCTTCCAGGTCAAGGTCTGCAATTACCAGTTGTGTGACCTTGCAACTTCTAACTGCTTACTGTTTGTCCCTTCATTCAACTGACTTTTTATTGACCTTTTAGGCGCTGTGCTTCGTGCAAGGGAATGCAGAGGCATGGGAGACAAGAGTTTTATCCCTTAAGGAGTTTACAGTTGAGTAGAGGAAACAAGCATGTAGAGGAGAGATTATATTTGAGGAGTGAGGTATGCACGTTGAGCCTTAGTTTCCTTCCTGGAAAATGGGGATAATGATGCCTATTTTGAAAGGCTGTTTTATGGACTAGATGAGACGATGCCTGGCTCCCTAAATATCAGCACCTTCCCTCTTTTCCCCTGCAGGGTCCTGAAGAGCTGCTTTCTATTGCCCTATCCATGCCAGGAGGCCCAGTCATACAGCGAAGATGTCTGTTAAAGAACACGCCTTCGCAGTTGGAGGACTTTTCAAGATCATAGCATGGAGCAAAGCTCCGTGGAAAGAAACTGTCCTCTTGTGACCAGGAGCCAGAGTAAGTTAACTCTCCCGACTGCTGAGTCTGGGCAGGAGTTTTGCCTTGACGGGCCTTCCACGCAGCCATGGGAGCTGCCATTGCCATTGAGCGTAGCCTAGGTAGTTGGCCTGAGCTGCCAGTCAGCGACCAAACTCCGCCTCCAGCCTCCAGGAGCGAAGCCCCGCCCCAAGTCTCTCCCTACGTCTGAAATCACCCCTGCGGGACCTGGAAGATCACCTTCACTGACATTCATTTCAGAACCATCCTTGCTGTGTCATAGGCCCTTAGATATTATAGTGAGTTGCCCCAACACACAAGTGCACGTATCCTCAACCCTAGAAATGAAGGAAATCCGTTTGCCCTTCGCAAGGTTAAACTGTAAAATCCACTCAGAAAGGATTGAAACAGACCAACACAGGGAACTCAGAGAGAGAGAGGCTTCTGGCATTGAGCTGACTGTAACCCAATTAAAGGTATTAACACAGCTGAGGAAAGGCTCTTTCAAAGAGGGGTTTGGGAGTGGTAGGAAGAGCTGAGCTGTAAGCTGGGACTTGCTCCACTCTGTCTTTTAAGACCTACTTTCACTGCTATTTCAATAATCAAGCTATAGCAGTTCTTAAAATGCTCCAGTTTAAAGATGGTCATAATGTCCTATTGTTCTGAAGAATCCTTGGTGAAATTAACATTGAAATAGTAGCTATTCTATATTACTAGGTTTGAGCTCATAATAAGAGTAAATGCTAACATTTATCAAGTGCTTCCAATTTACCAGCCTTACAAAATCCACATGATATAAGTGCTAAATGCTTTTTATGCAGTGTCTTTTTTAATCCTCCTAACGCCTCCTTGAGGTGATGATACTACCCCATTTCACAGATAAGGCCACAGAGGCTCAGAGAGGTGAAGTGGCAGGGAAAGCCAGGATTGGAGACTTGAGCCAATTTTTTTTTTGAGACAGAGTCTCACTTTGTCATCCTTGGTAGAATGCCATGACATCACAACTCACAGCAACCTCCAATTCTTGACCTTAAATGATTCTCTTGCCTCAGCCTCCCAAGTAGCTGGGACTACAGGTGCCCGCCACAATGCCCGGCTATTTTTTTGGTTGCAGTTGTCATTGTTCTTTAGCAGGCCTCAGCTGGGCTTGAACCTACCATCCTTGGTGTATGTGGCCAGCACCCTACTCACTGAACTACAGATGCTGAGCCTTGAAGTAATTTTTGACTCCAGAGGCCTTGCTCTTAATCTACAGAATCTCCCTCCAGACCTTCTGGCTGATGGGGCAGTGCTGAAAGTTCAAAGATTCAACAGACTGGCAAGGACCAACGGAGGAAGCAGGGGCAAAATTTGAGGTGTGCTCTAGGGAAGGGGTGGGGAAATTCCCTGTTATGCTTACAAAGAAAACAATGAGTTGGAAGACTTCCCAGAATGTGAGGAGAATATAGGAAGCTGCCTGGGATAGGAGTTTTCAACAGAGATAAGGGAAATAAGATGGAGGAATGGATGAAAAGATAGAAAGATGACTGGTGGGACAGATGGGTGAATCGATGGGGATTGATCCCAGCCTTCTTCCGTAATGTGGGTTGGGCTGGTTTCAGGAGGCTCTTACTCTCATGATTGACCTAGAATCAAGCAACCAACTCCGATGAGTTTGGTTCTGTTTTATAAAATAAGGCCCCTCCTTATATCTGAGTAGTCCCTTCCTCCTTCCATTTCTCTTCTAGTTATAAAATTAGCATGTACATGGAGAAAATTGTTGGGAAATATAAAAAATCAGAGGGAAAAAAAAGCACCTTAGTACCCCAAAATATCACTGCTAACATCTAGTTTATATCCATTCTTTTGGTGTGTGTTTTCAACCTAGTTGTTATGTATGTCTTAACATATAATACATATGCAACTTTGTCTTCTGCTTTTTTTCCACTTAAAATTATAGCATAAGCATTTTTATAATAATATAAACTCTTCATAAAGATCCATTATATGAATGTATCATGATTCACTTAATCAGTTTCCCACTGTTAGGCATTTAGGTTTTTCTCGGTTTTTCACTATTTATAAATAATGATTCTGTGGACTGTTTTTGCATAAATCTTTATTCACACTTCATATTTTTTTTTTTAGTCTAGCTTTCTAGTAGTGCAATTGCTGGCTCAAAGCTATAAACACAACAATATATTTTAAATCCCAGAAACTCATTGTAACATTTTTTTCTTTCTTTTCTGAATGCTGTGTTTTTCTGCTCCCTGAAGTTAGAGCTCCATGGCTTCCTGGATCAAATCCAAGCTTCCCGAGTTGGCTCACAGGGCTCTTTGTGACTGGCCTCTGCCTGCTACCCAGCCTTGCCTCCTGCCCTTTCTGCACATGCACCCCTCGGTCCCCTAAACTCGTAGTTCCCTGCAAATACTCAGCTGCTTAATACCCGCACCCTTGCAGGCTCTATCTTCCCTGCCTCTAATCCTCCTTCCAGGCTTTGTCTAAACAACTCCTACTGCTTTGGAACTTATCACAGAAGCCACTGCCCCAGGAAGGCTTGCCTGACCCCTAGTTAGGTTCAGATGACCCTTCTTTACTCACATCGTACCCAGAGCCCTTGTCTATCATAACCCTCACCACTCTCTGCTGTAATCATTGGTTTACTTATCTGGAGCTCCAGATCAGGGGTTTGCCAACTTTTTATGCCCAAGGAATCTTTTATTCAAATACACTTCTTATGCTAATACCAGTTAACAGTTTTTGAGAACACATATGCTTGGCCTAGTGCCTTAAACAAGTTGCACGCATCACTTCATGTAATTCTCATGACAAACTCTTACAAACAAGGAAACTGAAGTTTATAGAGCTTGAGGGAGCAAAGCTACTGAGTGTTGAATTGAGATTTAAATCCAGGCCTGAGCCTCAGCTCTTAAACACAAGTTTATACTGTTCTAGTTAAAATGGAGAGGAGGCTCACGTGAGGGGGCTCCTCAGACCACTTGTAATTTTTCTGAAAACAGTTTGAAAACCATTGCTCTAGTCTAGATCATCAGCTCCTTGAAGGAAGGGGCTGTTTTTTATTTGTCTTTGCCCGCTAGTGCACAGTGCCTGCACTCAGGAAATGTTTGCCAAATGAGTAAATGAAAAGATTTTTTTTTCTTTTAAAGATTACCGTACAGGGAAGATTTTCTATAACCTTGGAGTGAAAGCAGGCAACAGAAGCCTAGAATGGCTGGCTGAGTGGGAGAGCATCCAGCTCACCGGCCAGAAGGTCAGGCCGTGCTCAGGCTGATAAGACTTCTCACAGCCGACACTTGGGACCATTACAGGGCTTTGGAGATGGGCATTAGTACTTTAGGAGAACAGGGCTAATTTTCTGATAAAAGGTTAAACAGTTGAGTTCTTGCTGGAAGCAGTGATTAGTCTAGTCCCTTTCATCAGAATTCAGCTCTTTCCAACACGGTAAATAATGGGCTAATTAGGCATCTGGCTTACTTGATTTCCCATGGCTAAGGCCAATTTCTGAAGTGCAATATGCTATTTGATGTACCAGCATGAGTTCTTCCTAGGCTTGAGAGCCTCCCAACAGCAACAACCAAAAATAACTCTCGGAAAAGTTCCACACATGTTGAACATAAAACACCCTAAAATGTAACCTTTACTCTGTTGTGGGACTACTCAGCTGAGTCCTTATTGGGGTCGTAGGTTGAATGCAGATCCCAGCTTGCTCAGATGTGGGGCGTGAAGGAGAGAATGCAGGAGGGATGAGAAATGGATGGGGTAGGTTAACTGGAAAAGTTCCTGCAAGAGATGACCTGGATGTAAACCAGGAGTGGTTACATAATTGATAAGGAGTGGCAGGCTGCCCACACAGACTCCTTTTTAGCTCACTGTGGCCTGGATAATTGGGGGACAATGGACTGGGGAAAATGAGGAGGCAAGCTTGGTCTGACTTAGAAGCCAGGGGAAATGAAATAGATGTTGGAAGCAGGGGAAGAGCGAAGAGAAAAAAATTAGAATCTGTGGGTTTGTGGTGGAGATCCCATACAGCTAGAGTCTAATGCTCCAGAGTTTCCAAATGTATGAGCTTGAGAAAAAGGTTTCTTAGGTGGGAGCTCTTTGTGACTGGGGATCAAAATGAAGGGGAGAAGACGAGTTAATGGAAATGCAGTGCAGTGAGTGAGAATCGCGGAGATGAGAAAGTCAAGGGGACACACGGTTTTTCCAGGATGTTTCAGTGCTATCTTGCTGGGGACAAGATCTGATCAATGGGTCAGATGGGTGAGCTACCAAGATGTCCCCATGCACTCACTGAATGCTTAAGTGCTGGACTCTGCCAGGTGATGGAGAAACAGGATGAAATACCCAACTTCTATGTCTGAGAAGCAGAGAGGACAACCATCACTACAACACTGCCAGATGTGCACTTTACCCAAGGGGTGTACCCCGCTCTGGAGGATGCCTATGGCAATCCAAACAGCTGCCCTTCTGGAGAGACTGCATTTTAATCAATCAACTGCTCAAGTGGTTCTCAGTGAGCTACCAGTGAGCCTGCAGCCCTGCCCAGGCAGCGAGGATGTGAGACAGTTCCTCTGTGCTTGAGGAGTTTGCAAGAGAGCAAAGAAATGAGGGTGAACCATGGGACAAGGAGTGTGGGGAAACCTTGGAGAAGATGGGTGTGGAAGTAGTTTCTGAAGATAAGGCGCATTTTGAAAAGTGCCTCTTGGCTTGGAACACTTTTCCTCCTCTTTGCTCAGTAAATCCCTATCCATTCTTCAGCACCCTGTGCTGATGTAATTTCCAGGTTTTAATGAGAGGATTTCTTCTTTCCTGCCATCTTTCTCTGTCACAGCACAAGTTTCTGAAGGGCCTCTGTTCTGCCCTGGGTGTTGGAGATAATAGAAATGACTAAGGTGAAGTCCAAGCCCCAAGTGGGATCACAATCTGTGGGGGAGCTGCGGCCATGGGAACAGGGAGGTAAGTGATGTGATAGCCAAATGCATAAAGTCATAACAGTTCCATGTCTGATATGGCAACTATTAAAGGTTATTTGTGTGTATAGTACCTAATCCTGACAGAAGTCCAAGGAGATGCTCATTGTCATTCCCAATTTACAGACAAGGGATATGAGCCATACAGAGTTTAATGGACCTGACTCAAAGAGAACCTTCTAGAAACTTTGCTGATCCTCATGCACATGAAACAATATATAGTATTGTTTTCAGTATTTAGGAAATCATGGGAGGCATCTAGAATCTTTCAGGGTGAAAAGATGTTAGAAAAATTGAAGGCACCGACCAACTCGACAAGAATATTACTCTGAAGCAAGAGATTTCATCTCTCTGCCTTGTTTTCTGCCTGAGAGTCAAAGCTAAAATCTAGGGAGTTAGAAAAACCATGTCTTTTATCACAGGTAGGAGAAGTTGCCCTTTAGAAAAATAACGATTTCGCTTAAAATTCCTTAAAGTTTCATAAACTGTCTCAAACTGTTGTAGGAAAAACTGTAAAAATTTCATGAACTCAAAGCACCCCATGTTCTCGGAGCCCTCTGTACAGTATTACATTTACTTCAAGTCTTTATTCCCACACTGAACCTTTCCCCCCAGTGGCTATTCACTGATTCCCTGAGCCACGCTGCGAGAAGCGGGAAGATACTTGAGCAGGCCTGAGTGTGAGCTGCGTGGTGGGAGAGGAGGCGCACGTATCTGTCGTGAACCCTCACAGCTGGCTGCAGTCTGCACGTTTCAACAGGACAGTCCTCCTCACCCTACCCCAGGCAATAATCCTCCCTCACCTCCATAAAACATCTCACGTTCATATACATGGGATCTTGCTCTACAACTGGTGAGGGAGGCAGGTCAGGGATTATTCTTTTTAGCAGATGGCACTCTAAGGCATTGAAAACTAATATGTATGGAGTGTCTGCCTTGTCCTATGCACTTTCACAGGTATCCATTCAGGCTGTCCTTCTTTGGCAGTGGCCAGGACTCCTGTGTCCTGTGAAAATCCTGCCCACCAGTGGATCATGCATTGGACCCAACAGACAACTCCACGTTGGAACAGACTGTGAGGGGCCTTTCAGAGATCATCCTGCAACCCCTACAATGTATAGACAGGGGGTGGTTGTGTAATTAAAAGCCCAGAGGGTAGAAGAGATTTGCCTAAAAGCACCAGGCAAACATGTGGTTCAGCCATTCTGGGGGAGGATTAGTGCCCCCAGGCTCTCCACTACTACGCACACAGTTTTAGCTGCTCTGCAGGGAACCTCTGGGATAACAAAGTCACAGATATGGAGATGCATCAATGGTTTGGGGACCTAGTGAGTTAGTCTACAAATGCCCTGGGTATGTATTTTCAACAGGGATGGTACTGCCACTTCCTTGGGGTGATAAACACCCTGCCATAGGGGGGAAAATTATTTCACCCGAACGGCTGGCCTGATCTCTTGGTCTACCTCTAAGTATCTATGCGAGGTATGTGAGGGCGCCTTTTACTTCTTATCCTCTCCAAAGTAGGTTTACCTCTTTCCTAGCAAGACACTCCTCCCAGCCGTGGACTTGAAACCCTGTCAGGTCTGAACATGCAGGTGGCCCCTTGTGTCTAGTCTGGTGACACAGTGAAATCTCTGCTCAGTCTCAGAATATACCTCAAGGACCACTTCCTCGCCTTTTAATTGGATGGTGACACCGTACCCAGCTGTGTGTACCCGCCCACATCCTGGGTGTGGTTATGTGTAACTATGTACTGGACCATGTGCCCATTTTTCATTTACCACGTTGATGTTTTTATATATATGTATTTTCTGTTTTGTCTCTGTGAATGCATGGGTGTTCTGCTTTTTCTTTTTGCTTTCTTTCTTTCTTTCTTTCTTTTTTTTTTTATTGAGACAGATTCTCACTATGTTGCCCTCGGCAGAGTACCATGGTGTCACAGCTCACAGCAACCTCAGACTCTTGGGCTCAAGTGATTCTCTTGCCTCAGCCTCCCTAGTCGCTGGGACTATAGGTGCCTGCTGCAATGCCTGGCTATTTTTTTCTTTAGCAGGCCCAGGCCAGGTTTGAACCCACCAGCCCCAGAGCATGTGGCCGGCGCCCTATCCGCTGAGCTCCGCCTGTTCTGCCTATTTCTATGCAGTGTGTGTCTACTCCGTGCGCTGGGGTGAATGAGGCTGGTTCTGTGTGTATTTGACCATGTCAGCAACTGCTCTGTTTGTCAAGTAAATGTGCTATAATTTATTTATTTATTTGACAGAAAGAGAGCAGCTTATCTTGAGGACTACAGGAGGCAAGGAAAGGGGGGAAAAAACCAGTCCTGTGTTGCTCTATTTTAAAAGCAGCTCTGTGTTGTTATGGCAGCTAATTTTCCTTAAATGATTTAAGGAAACGGATCTGTCTAAAAGAGCCGCAGCCAAGTTGTTATAGCAACACAGGCAGCAGCTGAGGAAAGAAAAGGGGGGACTCACCCTCGGAAACCTCTCAAAAAAGCAACCCTTCCTTGGGTTCTGAGGGACTCAGGGAGTAAAGGAGAGGGTTGGAGGAAACTCAGTCCCCTTCCCAGTCGGATCCTGGGGAGTCTTCCTAGCAACAGCCTTTGTTACTCTTGAGTTCAGATCCCATCATCCCTAACCTGGACTCTTGTCGTAGGCACCTAACTGGCCTCTCTTCTCCCTACTTAGTCTCACCTCCTTTGAGCCACCCCCCGCACTGCAGCCTTGGTAATTTTCTAAAGCATATATTCTTTACTCATCTGCTTGTTCGCGTCATCCAACATGATATTCTCTGCAACGCCATGTTCTGTGCTAGAGCCTGGGGCTACGGAAATGAACAGGGCATGTCCTTGAACAGCCTGTCAGGGACTGTTGGCCTTTGTCCCAGAAGTAATAGGGAGCCACTGAAAGGTTTTAAAACAGGAAAGAGAGACCAGGTGGATATAAATTTTAGAATGACTCCAAGGTTTCTGGATGGAGGGACTGAATGTCTAGAAATATGTTTCATTGATCTCTCCCTCCCTTCTTCTGTGTCTTTGAGGACTCACCTCTGACTACTCTGATCCTTAAGATTCAGAGAGGGATGTGCTGGAATATTCCCAACAAGCAGACTTTTGTTCCATTGCCTTGATTTTTTTTTTTAAGTCATGATACTTAACTAAATTAAAAATCCATTTAAAAGACTTTGATTTTAGTGGCAGAGAGCATCGGCTATAGGAAGAAGCCCCATTCCTTGGCCCAGGGCTTAAGCTGCTCTGTGAGCTTCCTCAGCCTGCCCCTGACAGCCCTCTTGCAGCTCTCTGCTATAAACGCTGCACACCAAGCCTGGCGGCGGAGGTCTCCTACCCCCATGCCGCTGCTCAGCTCTTCCTGGAATGCCTCCTGCCCTTTCCCCGTAACCTTCCTCTGCTCCAAACCATAGCCTCTCCACCTGATGAACTAGTCCCTTTCCTAAAGGCTCAGCCCAACTCCTAACAAAAGCTTCCTTGGATCCCTTCTTGAATTAATCCCCACCTCCATCCCCACTTGAATTAATCTCCCTCAGACCCATGTTTCTAAAGCACTGTGTGTTTTCTTTATCTTAGCATACCTTCCTAACTTCCATGACTTAAAATTTCCTAAGGGTCTGGCCTTCCCATCAGATCGTAAGTCCCTCCTGGCATGGGATCCTGCCCCATTAATCTCCATAACCCTAGAGGTTACCTAAGGGTCTGGCACCTGGTAAGCCTAACTGCATTCAGTTAACTGAGGCTTTTAAAGCAAATGATACTTATTTACTTAGCGTACACCAAACACTTCTCTGGGTGTACCTCACAAGCACATAGTTAGATGCTACAGAGTTGTAGATGAATATTCTTAGGAAGCCCACCCCAAAATAGGCTTAGCTTTTTAAATGAGTATGAGAGGACAGTGCTGTCTGCGGCCTTGTGCACAAGTGACTGATTGCATGGGCCTAATGTGTAATACAAAGTTACTGTCATACTCTGTGGACAAAGCCATACTCTACAAGTAGGAGTTGAGCTCTCCTCTGAAAGGAGATGCCTGTTTCTGGAGCTAATTTTCTAGGGAAGAGGTAGAGCTCTCAGACCTAACATCGGAACAGGAAGGAGAGGCCTCAGGGTAGAGCAGAGTGGGAACTGACTCCCCTGCTCTTTACCACCATAAGGATACTGAAATATTTAAACATAGCTCCTGAACAAGACGTGGAAGGTGGAGACAGGTGAAGGACTGGGAAGACAGGGGATCTGGGATCTGGATGAGCCCTAGGTGGCCAGAGAGAGCTCATTTCAGTGGTGGGTAAATGTGGAGGCACAGAGGCCAGAGATGGAACAAGTCAATGAAGATCATCTGTGTCACGGGAGTGAGAATGAGTGATGCCATCTCAGGTTCTATCCCTGGGAGTTTTGGCAAATCTCAGCAGGTGGCAGGGGAACTTAAGGGTTCATGTCACCAAACCAGAGTCTTCGGTAAAGGTGCACAGTGATGGTGGGAGGGAAATCAGGGGTCATGCCCAGGGA
Organism: Otolemur garnettii; assembly: GCF_000181295.1. Taxonomy (NCBI): domain Eukaryota; kingdom Metazoa; phylum Chordata; class Mammalia; order Primates; family Galagidae; genus Otolemur; species Otolemur garnettii. The sequence continues at coordinate 3,887,922 of NW_003852554.1, read as the reverse complement.
GGGGCGAGACTGGGGAGGAGTCTGTGTTTCAATTGCTCCCTTCGTCTGGAAATCCTTCTAAAACCCGTCCACAGAGACTCTAGGTTTGTGTGTCATTTACTCAACATTTACACTGAGCTCCCTGCTGGGCACCGGGGACCCTGAGGTGAATCAGCCAGACCCTCCCCCTGGGGATGATAAACCACAACTCATAAACGAGGGCCGCACTCCCACTGTCGCTGGAATGGAAGGTGAAACACTTTGTGTTGCAGACCGTGTAGTGCTCTGGGTTAAGCACTTCTTTTTTCAAGATCATCACTTAACCTCCAATGTCCCCAAGAGGGCTTAAGGGTTTGGTGAGCACAGGGCCAGGAAAGCAGCCTCTGAAGTCGATGCCGTCTCTAACACAAGGCCGCAGGCTCTTGTTGCAGGTTAGAAGCACACAGATGGTTTGGATTCCAGGAGCCTTCCCACGCAGGTTGGAAAAATCACTTCTCAGCTGCAAACTGAGCACGTCTAAATTTGGATGCATCTCTTGACCCCACACTTACCGTGTGTCCTGGGTTCTTATCTCAGGAAGGGCACTTCATCCTCTCTGCTGCCCAAGTCAACAGCAAGGGCAGCATGCAAGACACTTCTCTGCCACAGTCCCCATGTCCCTCATGTCTTACTCCTTATTATCTCCGGAGTCCTCCTTCTTTCTAACCCCAGAGCAACAGACTATCTCCCAGCCTCTAGCCCGGCACCCTCTGAATCCGTTCTCCTAATGAGCACCAGAGGGATCTTTCTGAAATGAAAACCTGATTCTGTCACTTCCCTGCTTATAATCCTTCCCATGAAGACAAAGTCCTTATTGCTCCCTGTCTCAGACCTGCCCTTTGCCCTCTGTCTGCCCCAGCACCAGCCACAAAGGATGACTCTCAGTCTGCTGAGTGCTGCTTCCTCTGCCTCAATCCCCCCTGTCCCAAGCTGCCCTCATGTATCAGCTCAGATGTTTCCTCCTGGGTCGGTGTCTCACAACCCCCGGGCCCGCCTCTATAAATGCATCTAGAATTACTGTCTATAAATGCTTGTCTCCACCAGGCTATGAACTCCTTAGGGGTGGGCACTGGCACCTAGCACAGGGTCTGAGGCATTGTGTTAGGAATAGCACTCAGATGTCGGAGGGTCCTGCTGAACCTTAGAAGGAGTGAGGCTGTCAGCATTTGGAAACAAGTCCAGAAGTTGTCCTGGCAGTTCAGATAGCTTGGATTTGAGTGATTATGGTTATGTATGTGACAGTGAAGGTCGAGAGGAGAAATGCATTTACAGCTATTAGGGCATATGTTCTGGGCACTGCAGTGTTTGCAGCTGGGCGCAGTCAGGCCTGACGTCAAACGTGAGTTTGAGTCAGATCCAGATGATGTTTGTTGAGGGTCTGCTACCCACCAGCACTGTGCTAGGTGCTTTCATGTTGCTTTTAACTGGAGAGATCATATAATTTCTCATCCAAACCAGGACACTTTCAAGAGTGAAAGGGAGCACTGTTAAAAATACTTTAGGACAACAGGTGTAAACCAGAACTTCCCCAGGAAAGCCAAGACTTATGACCACGCCACCTAGAAGTCACACTTTATGCTTTTGTTTTTGGTAACCCTGACGCATTTTATAATCTATATTTATCAGTATTTACTTTAAAGCCTATTTACCCATTATATTGCAAGGGTTAGGGTTTTTTACACTGTTAGAACTACACTGCCTGGCATACAGAACCCTGATATATAAATAAATAATTGGCAGAAAAAAGGAAGGGACAAATGGATTATGAAACTGGGCAAGGAAACAGGGAGGGGGGAAGAGAGACAGAGGGAGCTGGGACCCTGTTCCAGGTGAGTTTGACTCCTGTGAGTGCCCTGTGTCCTGGCTAGAGGCAGAAAGGAGAGACTTCAGTAAGAAAATGGCTCTCACAACTAACTCAGCATCCAAGGGGTACTTGTTAGGATTGGATCAGCTGATGATCAATCTATCCACGGCACAGTCATTTCCTAATATCTTTGGAACTCAGTCTTTCAACATGACTGGGTACGCAGCTGTTAGTGAGTAAATCAGTAACTTCTACCTGATGGTGGCAATGGCAGGAGAATCCTCTTTCTCCTTAGCAACCCTGACCCCCTTCTCTTGTATTCCTCCTCCCCCTCAATCACCATCCAGTTCTCTCTGGGGACTCATCTAAACCACCACCGTGCTCCACAGTTCTGTAACTCCTCCAGGTCAGTGTCTGTCCTTTACCATGTCTCATTTTCCCCCCCGAGAATTACTGCTTTCTGTCTGTGAACCATATTATATTCGGCATAGGAGAATTTTCCATGTTCAGCCCAATCCAATTCAACACCCAGTTATTGAGTATCTATTATCAATCAGACCAGAAAAAAATATAGGAGCTTATTCTCTTTGAGGACGTAGCAGGAGAAGGCATTGTGATTTGATCAGGGACACTTCACTCAATGCAGAAGCCTGGGCAGGCGGAACTCAGTGCACTGAGCACACTTCCCTAGAACATCAGAAGCAGCTGCTTTCTGCAGAGATAGCTGATCAGGATGGCTGAGAGTTCAGGGTAGTAAAGGGATTTGGTGAGCACAGATACCATCTTCCTTTATAGACAAAGAAGGAAGCAAATATCCTGAAGCTGTGTAAGCCCTGCCCCCGAAGGCGGGCTCTGAAGGGGCCGTGGAAAGCAAGGCTCACACAGAAGACCAAGATAACAGTTGAGTTTCATAACCACGATCACATTGCACCTAAGGACTTCTTATTTCACAAATCCTTGCTCTGATAATACACATTTGTTTTTAAGCATACATTTCTGCCTGATTGATAGATATATGTCGCTCTTTTTTACTGGCATCTTCAATGAGGGAAAGGGGAACGAGTTATGTTGGGGCATCTCTGAAGCACCCCAAATCTGTGACCCTCGCTGTCTTAGCACTCACCATCTGTCACCTGACAGCAGTCAAGGGGTCATAAAGCCCGTCATCAGAGTTGGAAGGAACTCAGGCGTGATTCCACTAGACTGTTGCTCACACTTTAGATTTTACTGTGGGCACCATTTTTGACTAAAAGTTGAACACTTTTAGTAAGGCAAAACGCACAGCTCACACCGCTCCCCGCCATCCTCAGGCAGCTCTAATTTTTTAAAAGTTCTATTCATTTATATGCCCCACCTCTTCCCATGTCCTCCATCTGAAAAAAACTCTGTCCTGTCCTTTCTCCAATAGCTCTTCAGAGATGGCATGGTTGTGGTTGGCTGCCTTTCTCTAAGCTGTGAACCCCCACTGTCTATTTCTTATAGACAGGAACCTGCGCCTGTGAGCAAACTTGGTGTGCACAGCTGTTGTTTTTTCTTCTGGGAACAAGTGTCACCCCACCCCCTCACTCCAACCATGTGGTTCCAGTAAGGCTGCCCTATCCTCACGTATCCTTTCTTCTTGGGCCAGAAATGACTTTCTGAGAGGGGCACACATCCTCCAAACTAGGCCAATCACAATCCTTTTGAAATTATAACCGAAAAATGAGGGTAAGTCACTGTATGGTGACAATTCCAGGATATGATATGTGGCAGTCATGTTCATGACATGTGGAGGAGGCCAGTCTACAGACCTCAGTTATATGACATTGCCCCAGTACTCTTCTAACAAATGCTCTATTTTGCTTACAATAATTCAAGTTCAAGTTGTATTTCTTTCTTTCTTTCTTTCTTTTTTTTTTTTTGTTGTTGTTGTTTTTGGCCGGGGCTGGGTTTGAACCCACCACCTCTGGCATATGGGGCCAGCGCCCTACTCCTTTGAGCCATAGGTGCCACCCAAGTTGTATTTCTTTAACTTGTAACCGAAGAGGCCTGGCGAAAATGGATATGCTCCAATGTTTCCTTCATCCCATGAGACAAGTTCTTCCAGAATTGAACCCAGTATGTGTGCGGGATGAGGGGAGAAGGAGGTACCTGGGCCTGTCAGGTACCCAGTGCCCCCCGGCTTTGACCATGTAGTACTAATTTGCAGCTCCTGGTGGCTTTCCCAGTGTCATGCTTCCCTTTCCCAGATCAAGCCACAGACCAGCAGCTGAGGCCATCCAGTTACTTACCGGGTCGTTGTACATCTGGACAATGAGCTGTTTCACCCCATGCAGGGTAGGGTGGGCCCAGGGAGAGGGGTCCAGCCAGTGACGATTCAGGTCAAACCCCATCAGAGAACACCTAGGAAGCACCCAAAGTGAAAGTCAGTGTAGACAGGTCATGCCGAGTGTCCGTCGTCAGCATACAGTTAGGAATAGGAGCAGTGGCGATGCCATTTACCCACATGTGTTGTTTTCCAGAGCAGTTCTAAGCACTTTGCGGGTATTAATCCACTTGGTGCTATTAACAACCCTGTGAGGTCATTACTCTTACAGTCCTCACTTCACGGAAGAAGAAATGGAGTCACAGAGAAGTTCAAGAACTATCTTTGTGGCGCCGTCTCCTTTCAGTGTCTGGAGTCACATGTCCCACAGACACCCGCACGCCTACACAGTGCAGCTGACGGACACTCAGGCCAAGACCACGGTGTCCCTGGGTTCTGCTTTCTCCCACGCCCACAGCTGAGCCATTATCTCCACCTTCCAAACACATTCAGAACTCAGCGCCCTGTTACTTCTTCCACTGCTGTCATTCTGTGCTTGGCCCAAGGCCCAGAGTATCATAATTACCTCTTACCTGGTCTCCTTGTTCCCATTCTTGCCTCCTCTCACTCCACTTCCAATCCCCCCATGTTCCATGTCATATGCAGGGTGCTCCTCTTAAAACATAAGTCAGATCGTGTCCCCACTATAAGCAACATAAGAGCCCCAGTCCCTCCAACAGGACCCAGCGTGGTCTGCCAGGTTCACCTCCCTGAGCCCAGCTCCTACCACCACCCCTCCTGCTTCCTCTGTGCCAGATGCTCCTGCCCCACACCAAACGCTTCCTGCCTCAGGGACTTTGCACAGGTTATGCCTTCTGCCTGAAGTTGTTTCTCCCTAGATATCTGGATGACTTATTCTCTCATTTGTTTCAAATCTTTGTTTAAGTGCCACCTGCTTAGTTACATTTACCCGACCACCTTCTCTATACTCTCGCTTGGGCACCTTAAATAACTGAACAAAGGCTTCTCCTCCTCTCCCTCGTCCTCTTCTGCCTCCAGATCTGTTCAGAGCCCTGCCTGTACCTGAGAAGGGACACCTCTTCCATGGCCCTGTCCGGCCCCTGAATCCTTTCCAGGTCAGCCCAGGCTGTACAACTTGCAGAAACATGTCGCTTGCTCACACTTCAAATACCCAGTCTCCTTCTCTCCAACCCATCCTCTATCACATCTGACGGTCTTGCTTTCTTGGTCGAGATTCATCTATGACTGCAGAGTATGTCTATTGCCTGCAGAATAAGATTCTGTTCTTTGTAGATTTTTAGCTGGATTCAAAACTGATGGCAGCCATGTCACTCTCACTTCTTTCTCAGCCACAGATTGTCTTTCTTTTTCTTTTCTGTCCTTCTGTCCCATTACTTTAACCTCCTCCACTTCATCTTTCAAGCCCCTCTATTCCCTTAAGCAACACAATGTAACCCTTTCTCATCTCACAAAATTCACATCCCTACCTATCACCCTATTTAATAAAATAAAGTACTCCATTGGGGGACTGATTTCTCCTTTAAGAATTGGGGGTGGGATGGGAATGATAAATAATAATTCCTCCCATCACTTAAAATAAGCATGAAAATCCTGTGGCACAATGGCTAATGTTTCCTGGATGCTCATGGAGAAAAGCTTGGGGAGAAGCCATCTGAGTTGGGCCTTAATACTTTAAGTTAATCTTGACAACAACCCCCTGTGGAAGGGGCTATGATTATTCCCACTTTGCTGTTGAACAGAAGTAGAAATAAGTTATGGGTAGGTTAATTATAATCAATAAGAGAGGTGACATCAGGATTGGTGCCCAAGCAATGTGACAGCAGACCCCTGCTCCTGTAACTCCCTTACCTCTTAATAACAGCTGCCACTGAGTAATTCAGTGTGCATTTGCTGTGTGCCGAGAACCAGGTTGAAGCCTTTCCGTGGACTTTGGTGGCACTTACATACAATACCTGTACATTCCTTTGTGAACTAAAAATAAAATCTTAAGCCCTCTGCTAACTGAACGGTTGCTCTTGGCCAAGGGGGCCCCAGAAACGCCTTAAACTTGAGTTCCCAGCTATGACAGGATAGGAGAGATAGAGCACAATTACATGTGTGTGACTTCCCTTCATAAATATTCATGACTCCTATAGTGTGTTGAATATGTATATGTGACTACCCTGCTCAGCATAAAATCTTATTCCCTTTTGTCTCTTCTTTGAAGCACATATACCTGGCTTCTGCTCAAGGCTTTGTTTCCCAACATGTTGAGATGGCCAACATGTTGCTACTCTTTGTGAGAAATAAAGCTCTCCTTTTTCCAAAGTATAAACTTTGCTAATTCTTTTTTTGTTTGTTTATTAACAAATGACCATCACAAAGGTACCCAGGGAGAACCCCAGTTTTCCCCAGTGCAATCAGGGGTCGACACACCAATGTCTGCACAGGTCAGTTGCTCAGTTGTCTCCCTGACCTTGCTGGGAGACACTCAGGTGAGCTCCCCTGGATCCGAGATCTCCTGCTTTTAGGACAAAGATCTAGCCTCTACCATTTCCCTTCATTTTAGACCAGTTCCCTCCGTTCCAGATCACAGAGGAAATGTCTCTCCTTAGCCTTGGGTTTAGGGTAGGGTGACCAGATTTTAACATCTATAAGGCGGGACAACATGGCCGGGCCGAGCGGGGGCCAAGGGGGCCTAGTAGGGGTCGAGCAGGGTGCGGGGCAGGGGACGTGGCAGGGAAGGGCCTGACAACAAGGAAAATTTTGATAAGCAGTTCTCGATAATCACTTCTCAGCAATTATTTATTACAGTTTAACATTATAAAATTAACAAAAATAATATAAAACTCATATTCTGGCAAAATAGCTATATGGTGGCCGAAAACCTCTTGTTCTCCAGCCCATTTGTGCATTCTTTCCAAAAATCGGGACTTTTTTAAAACGTTGCGGGACAAGGGACAAATTGTTGAAAAATGGGACTGTCCCGCCAAAATCGAGACATCTGGTCACCCTAGTTTAGGGAGGTCTCCCCCAATTTTCTGGGTTCCTTCCATTCGGGGTCTGGAAGGAATGACTGTTTTGTAGGTCCCAGGTTTGGTGGTGGGGGCACATTTGGCTTCAGCTGGTCCCTAAGGGTTTATGAGGACACTTAGTTTTGGCATTTGGAGAGGACGCTCTCATAAAGGTAAGTGCATCTATAAAGATTTTGGTTCTAAGAAAATGGTCTCTGATCCACCGCCAGAGACACCACTAACTAACATGCTTAATAAACTATAAAAAATTCTCTTGAATGTTTGAAATATAACCTAAAATGATCTAAAGCTTTGCCAGCCACAATAAAATTTTACGAGACCTCTAGTTTATTTGTGCACTTAATTAAAACAAAGAGGCTTCCAAACCTTCCAGAACAGTGAAGACAATGCTACAGTTGATGTTTCAAGTTTTCCAAATAGGATCAAAGTTCCCTCATAGCCTTACTTAATGATTTAAAGTTAAAAGAGAAAAAAAATGGTACATTTTAAATATTTAGAGTCTTTCTTTTCTTTTTTATCTCTCCTTCCATCTCTGCTCCTAAACAATGTTTTCCTTCTCAGTTTTTTTTTTTTTTAATTGCCCCAAATATTGACCTTTCGGTTTTTTTGTTTTGTTTAAAAACTCTTCTGTTATGCCAGCTCCCGGAATGGGACACAGCTGCTTAACTAAACCGATTGATTCACAGAACTAAGAAATTAACTAAAGAAGATATGATATGTTTACATTTTGTGTTCTTCTTCCTTGTTATCCCAATTTGCTTTTCTTTTTCTCACTTCTTTGGCCATCTCTTAATAACCTCTAACTCAAATTTCACCAAAACTTTTAGCTTGAACTTTTAGCTTCAAAACACACTAGAGATTTGAGAATGTTCTGCTCCAAGGCATATTTCTTTAATATATTTTAAAATAATTGCTACAAAACTATCTTTTATTAGAATACATATATCCTTTCTCTCTCTATATATATATAATAGAGATATATAAAATATATTATAGAGATATAATATATTTTAATATATTTTTCTCTATATATAGAAAGATATATAAAATATAGAAGGTTTATTCTCGCTCTATAAAGAGAGAGAGAGAGAATATATATATAAATATATCTTTTCTATAGCATATAAAAATAAAATGTCAAAGTATATAAACTAAAGAGAGAATATATATATATATCTTTTCCCTATCAAAAGAAGAAAAAAATTAGGAGTCTCTATTTTTAAAGGTTGAAAAGAAACATTTGCCCTCTGTTCTCTCTGAGGGCTATTACCCATAAGGCCTTTGTTATTTGATTCACAAGACCAGCTTTTGCTAACTAGTCAAGCCTTTTCCTCTCTGTCCCTCTCTCAATCTTTAATTTCCTATTTTCTCCCACCTATGAAAGACACCTGAGGCTTTTTGTATATAAAGGGCTAAGGTATACTCAATGACAAACTTATATTTTTAGTTTTGAGCCTCTGGTGTCTGGATAGGTAGCCATGGTGAGGCCATGTTCTCAGTGCCCAGACCAACAGCTACAAGACACGCCCAGGCCTGATATGGCTCCTCTTTCCTTCCTAGCTTTGCTACCTGCCTATTCTAGAAGCAGCTGAATCCTCCAGGCATCTTGTCTTTTGTTCTGTACAGTATATCTGATATGTAAGTTGAGGGCATAGGCTTGCCCTCTATAACCATCTAGGGTGTAATGGAACTACTCAAGACCTAAGGTGACTGAGAAGGACACTGGAGATGGTATCTGTTATAATTTTAAAAGTCTTTTCAGTAATTTAAAATCTTAAAGTCATATTATGTTTTAAAAAGTCGTATTATGTTGAATTAAAATGATCATAAAATATTTGAGTTATTTATATGTAAGGTAGAATACAAAAACATTAATTTGTTGGACAGAGGTTTTAGTTTATACACGTTGACATTTTATTTTTATATGACATAGAAAACTAAAGGTCTTTTGATGTGTTGATATAAAAAATGAGAACTAATAATAGCTCAAAATTACTTTAACTTCCAATTCTTTTTATCAAAAGTAAGGGTTACTAAAAGTTAATATTATAATTAATATATGTATTTAAAACTACTAGGTATAAGAGAAACAATTCTATATTTAAGATATGAAAAAATTAGATATGGCTTTTTTTCAGGAAAAATGCAAGTTTTGCTTTTTAAAATCTTTTGAATTATCACTTTTACTAAATAAATAATTTTATAGTAACCTATAATCTTATTTTACAAAGTTGTTTTCAAACCTTTGATATTTAAAAAACTTTCCAAAATCAAAACTTTTTTTTTGTGGAGAGTTTTTTTTATTAAATCATCGCTGTGTACATTAATGCAGTTATAGGGTACAATGTACTGGTTTTATATACAATTTGAAATATTTTCACCAAACTGGTTAACATAGCTTTCATGGCATTTTCTTAGTTATTGTGTTAAGACATTTATATTCTACATTTAGTAAGTCAAAACTTCTGAATCATCTTTTTGGCCTCAAACTAGCTTTCTAAATATTAGGGGCACTGAAAATCTAAGGGAAACACACTTGGCTTATTTGGTCTGTCAAAATTATACAGGAAGCATTATCAAATATAAAATGGTGTTTAACTTTCTTTGGGTTAAATTTATATCAACATGTTACTAATATACGTTCTAAAATAGTATAAGATTCCTTATGTGCTTTAATATATGTTATCAATAATAATTGTGGCTATTATGTTAAATGCCTCAAAAAGAATCAAGTTTTCTTTGTCCGTTGATGTTTTTTAGCTGTGGATGTTCTAAGACTTTTTTCATCCAGGATTATTATTTTACTTTAATTCTTCTTAAAAAGTGGTTTTCTATTAACTTTAGAGATCACGTGGCTGAGACCGACTACTGAATTCTTTTCCAAACTGTATGTCTCCACATAATGTTTTCAAACTCTTCTTCTATTTTTCTGATTTGGACTTAATGGAGTTGCCACCACCTCTTTTGGAGGCCCTACAAACACGTCGCGTGGCACACAGACTCCAGGATGAACTGTTCCAAATATTAATATTTATTTTTCTATATGAGAGCTACTTCCACTCCACCTGAAGATGCTTTGAGTTTAACATCTAGACACGTCAGCGAGGTATCCTCTGGACTTTATTGAAACTGGCTTTTTTTTTTTTTTTTTTTGGCAATTTTGGCCAGGGGGCAGGGCTTGCACCCACCACCCCCGGCATATGGGGCCAGTGCCCTACTCCTTGAGCCACAGGCACCACCCTGAAACTGGCTTATTTTAAAAACAAAAACAAAAAACCTGATGCATCCCTGAGGATTGCTAACCCAAGTTCAAGAAAAATAAGAATTATATGGGACTGAACTTTTTTTTAACCATTCGTTTAAAACATTGCTAACTCCTTTATTTTCCAGAAGATAAGAAAACTTGTTTCCTTCTTTTGAGCCATTTATAGATTACAACAAATTGGTAAAGCATATTTTGTAAACAATTTGAAACATTCATTTTTCTACTTGATTTCTCCAGAATTTAAAAACTATTTTAAGTATTCTTATTTTATGGCAATATAGTTATTTGCATAAGTTCTATAAACATTGGTTTTTCTTTTGTAACAGGACAGAATTAGAGATACTGGTTATTTTACCAAGGCTTTGACTACAATGGTATATTTTCAAATATGCCCCGACTGCTTTGAGGAATCAGGTTGACTTTATAAGGCCAATAAAAACCCTCTGGAGAAGATATTGACCTGATACCTCATCTATAACATTTCCTGATGTGTGGTAAGTAAAGAATATTACAGGTCCAAAAATCTCAAGCTACTCTGTGACTTCCAAAAAGAAGAATCTTCCAATTCATATAAGTATCTACAGGCAGTTAAAACTTTGGCTTGGCTCCAGCAACTTTTAAGTAATCTGATATTCCTAAAAGCAAATAAGGGGAAAGGGGTTATTTCCAGCCAAGATGATTATTAAAAAAGGCCATTCTTACTGTACTTCTTTATGCAAATAATAAAACCTAGTATAGTAAGACTAAAATTTATTTTATAAATAAGTTGGCCCTACTATAATTTGTCTTTAATACAAATGAGAAATTAGAAACAGAAAATTATGTCTCAGAAACAAAGCAAAAGCCCATTATTAAATCCTAGCTTATCCTTTTGTTTTTAAGTTTTTTATTATCTATCCAAAGTTTGGATTAAATTCTGGTTATTTCTTGACTACAACAAATAAAAAAGAAAAGTTATAATTTTCTTCATGATGTTTTCCTTTGACTATCTAATAGAATAAGTTCCTTTTCCCATTTTGATACCCTAATTCTTCTTCTTTAATTGTGAAATTATTAATGTAATTTATTTCTCATTTTACTTCCAAGAAAACGAGACTCCTAGGATGCTGAAGACTAGAGATAATCCAAGAGGCCCTGCAAGCCTTCCTCTTCTCACTGGGCCTGGCTAGTTTACATTGGGGGTGCCCTGTCATTATACAGACAGACCTTCCCCCCTCTAGTCCCTCTAGCTAGACCAGGGACTAACTTGCAAGAGGGAGGCACGTGAGATTGCAAGGGCCAGTTGAAAGGATAGAATGGTCTTAACATAATGATTTATGTATATGACTAATTGCTACAAGTTTGCAACTATAACCAAGACTTCAGGAGCTCAATACTGACAGATAAGTTAGTTTTATAACCTGTGCACAGCTTTTGGTTTTCAACAATATTACTTAAAAGGTCTGGGGGTTGATAAGTGCCCATCTCCCTCCATTCCTGTCTATACCCAAATGTTTTCTGGCTCTAAACCTCTCCTGGGCCATAAGGTCCTACTGAGGGCCGAAATAGAGCTAGGGCAAATAGCTGCTCCACCTGTCAACCATGGAACAAAATAAAGTTTGGCTACTGCTACTGCCTCTGGCATATCGAGGCCAAAATATCCCCAGATTGGGGATTGATGACTAAAAATAAAATTCTAAACTATCTCTCTAAGCCCTCCTCTGAACCAGGAGGGGCCCAGAAATACCTTAAAAGTAAATTCCAGCCATGATGGGGTAGGAGAAATAAAGCACAATTATACATGCATATGAGTTCCCTTCATAAATATTCATAACTCTTCCTATATATATATCTGACCACTCCACTCAGTATAAAATCTCGTCCCCTTTTGTCTCTCTTTGAAGCACGTGTGCCTGACTTCTGGCTGTACTGGCCCTTTTCTCCAGCATGTTGGAATGCCCACCCAACAGGTTGCTACCCTTTGTGAGAAATAAAGCTCTCCTTTTCCCAAAGCATAAGTCTTGTAAAATTTAAAAAATTAATACCTTTTGAACTGTTCTTTAGTGTCTAGCCCTCTAGCCTGGGATCTTTCATTGCTCCATGCCTTAGAGTTGGTGTAAAACTAAGTCATCGTCTCATCCCAGCTGGCTTCCTTCTTATGTTTCTGGTGTCAAAGAAAAGGTAAATCCTAAAGGGTACAATCCCTAAATACCTCCCTGCTTTCTTCTCTCCTTACTCCCTTTCTCCTGCCCCCACTTGAATTGAGCGCCCACCAAGTGCCAGGCTTTGGTCTGTGCTCTGGGAGGAGCGCAGACCTCTGAGGTCCTCAGAGAAGCTCAGGATCTATCCCAGAAAACAGACCCCTTGAAAAAACAGTTCTTCAAGGACAAGGTAAAGGAGAGAGGCCTTTGATTTCCTCTTTGCTTCCTGCATTACAGGACAAAGCACATAGCAGAAGACCTAAGACTCTCAGGCTCCCAGAAAACTGAGACCTGGGCTTGGATTCAAGTGCCGCAGCCACATATGTTTATGTTCTTGCCCTCCCTTCACTCAGCATGGAGAGCCAGCCGCATGAGAGGATCTGGGGAGCTAACAATGACCTCTCCTCCAGGGCATCAGCCTCCTACTTGCAAACGCCTCTTTCCTCTGTCTCCCTGTGTGGACGGGGCGAACCACATTTCCTCATTATAATGCTGCTTCCTCTGAATCAGAATCAGAGAATAATGTGGAAATTTCAAGGAACAACTCTTGGATCCACAGCCAGATTTTCACTGGAGTCCTGCCTCGCCTCTCAGCCCTTCTGGGGCCAGGTTGACCCATCCCTGGTGAGTGTGGGATAATGGGTCCTTAGCATGCAGAGGAAAGATGGCTGAACTCAGGTCTGCTCGTGGCTTACTATATGACCGTGGGAAAGTCCCTTCCTCTCTTAGGGCCTCTGTTTCCCCAATTACAAATGGAGAAGGAGCCCTAGACCATAAGCTTTTTAAGAGTCTCTTCTAACGTGGATTTCACTCTTCCTACCCTCCTCCCCAGTGGAGAGGAGCTTGAAAAGCAACATTCCCTCTGTTCTAGGATTTCCACAGAAGCAGTGATGCCTGGGTACCAGTCATTCTCTGTGCTCCAAATAGAGGGGTCATGATCAGTCTCCTGGCCAGGCACCTTACTTTCTGACCTAGAACTTGCAAGTGGGTCGGTTTTACATTTTCCATTACAACATGAACATTTTTCTTTATTACTAGACTCATTTATTTATTTATTTATTTGAGACAGAGTCTCATGATGTCGCCCTCGGTAGAGTGCTGTGGTGTCACAGCTCACAGTGACCTCAAACTCTTAGGCTTAAGCAATTCTCTTGCCTGAGTCTCCCAAGTAGCTGGGACCACAGGTGCTTGCCCCAACACCTGGTTATTTTTTTGGTTGTAGTTGTTATTGTTGTTTGGCAGGCCCGGGCTGGGTTCAAACCTGCCAGCCCTGGTGTATATAACTGGTGCCCTAGCTGCTGAGCTACAGGCACAGAGCCAGTTACTAAACTCTTGATACCCATAACTGCCATGGTAATCATGTTGTAATGTGACATATTCTCCCATTGTATGAATCCCCTGTAATTAATTAGCCATGTCCCCACTGTGGCACATTATGTTGGTTTTGATGCTGCACTATTGAATCCTCCAATTCTTAAAGTTTTTTCAACATTTCAGAATTGTTCCTTAGCGTAGTTTCCTAGAAGTAGAATTGCACGGTATGAGAATTGACTGACCATAAAATCACTCTTTAAAATGAAAAATAGTCCACAGTAAAGAAAGTTAAAGGTGGCGGGGCGGGGGGCGGGGAGCAAAGTAACAGCGTCCTACCAGCCAAACCATTAGCTCCTTGAAGCAGTTCCTGCCATCTTCCCTTTCATCATTCAATAAGCATTTACCATGTACCCCGATACAGAGCATCTCATTTCACCTTCACTTTTATCCCATAAAATCCCTATATTACCATTTTACAGATTAGGGGAAAAAAGCTTAGAAAATTTAAATAAATTTCACTAAGGTCACAGCTACTCCGTGGTGGAGTGAGAACTTGAACTCAGGAGAACCTGACTCTCTTACCAATTGCTTTCCTTAGTCTGCTCTTCTCTGACTAAATTGTCTTTCGAAGAGTATATTAAATGCTATGATTACTGTCTTGATCCACAGACATATTCATGCAGTTCTTAAATATTCTTACATGTGATATTACTACTTGTGAGAATAATTAGGGACACAGAGAGACCCACAGACACACTCATCTGGAAACTGCCAGGGTCATTCAGCTTCAGACCCAGGACTATCCAGCTCCAATGCCCTTGTTCTCCTAGGGAACAAACGGTGTAACAAGCTCTCTGCCTTTGAGCATGTCGCGAATTGAGGAGAGGAGACTGGTATAGGGAACAGGGACGAGGCAAGAATCAAATGCAGCGATTTGTCAGTTTTATCACAAACTCTCTCTACACAAAGGTCCATGGTAGTGTTGCTGGGATAGATTGATTGATAAGAGATGTTTCCTGCCCTCAAGAAATAAATAGTCTAACGAGGCAAAGAAGATACGCTCCCAAGTTTACATCCATTTATAAGTCAGGAAAATGAGAGGAATAAATGAGATAATACATGTAACAAGCTTAACTTAGCACAGGTTCTGTACATAATAGTGGTTGCTGTTTTTATTGTACCTTACTGTTATTTCATGCTATGTCCCATATGAGTGACAGGCTAATAGCTTTGCATTCTGTAGGAGGCTGGAGGGAACAGCAATGGTTGAAAATGACCTCTTGTCGTTTCCTCCCGTCTAGGAATTAGGCAGATCTGCGTTCAAATTCATGCTCTGTTCCCTGCTAACTGCAGTGGGCATCTGTCCATATTCTTCAGGGAAGGCCCTGTTATTAGATGGGTGGTTTGGAAGAGGTGAGTTTCCTTCTTTGTCATTGCAAGATAAGGAGGCTGTGGCTGTGCCTTGTCTCCCACCGTGGAAGCCAGATGAACCAGATTGTCCTGCTTTGTGACCTGGCAGCCAGGGCAACAAGAGGCCTTGGGACTAGGGGACACAAAGAGGAGTGTTGTTCCACAGAAGCAGATTTTTCCTGCCCTTCAGATCTACTCCATTAACTAACTGTTGACTGAGTCTGGCTGACAGTTTCTGCTCCATTCTGTACATCCCTTCCTATAAACTTGCTTTTTGCTAAAGTGGCTGAAGTCAGTCCTTGTACCTTTAGCTAAATGCATCCCTGACCAAATGGCCCTATGGGCTAATTTACAGAAAACTCCAGCAGGCCCCTGTGTTGTCCACTTCCCAATGGCTGGTCACTAAGCAGAGGGAGCCACCAATCTGGTGCTGTGCCCACAGAGCTCTTCCAGCCACCAATGAGCAGCTAAAATTTTGGAAAAGAACATTGCCCTTGACAATAGGACTTAATCATAAACAATCATATCCTTAGAGATGCTTAGTTACGCCTCTGCCTTCTTTCTCCAAGCAGGAATGCCCACAGCGCTGTCTTGGCCAGGTCACCAGCTTGCTCTAGGACACCTCTGTAACCTGAAGCTCACTCCCTCCCCAGGTAGTTCATCTCTTTTGTGGGCCCTCTAATTAGAGAATTCTTCTCCTCTTTAGCTGAAATCTGTCCCCTAGTGACTCCCCCCCCCCATCCACAGCCTTGCCCCCTGGAGTTACACAGAACCATGAGTCATATTATAGACAATAGGGGCTTTGGGTTTATAGTTAGGTTTAAATTTGAGCTTTGCCAGCTCTGTGCCCTTTTCAAAATTTATTTTTTAATATACCTCTGGGCTTCTGTTTTATCATATGTATAATGAGGGTAACAACCCTGACCTTCTGTCTGAAAATAGCCCAGCAGAATCCTCAGAACACAGTGAACATTGAATAAATGATTGCCAGTGATGACAGTGGCAGTGGTGATAACTGTAATATCATCAAAACTGTCACCCCCTCCAGGCAGTGGAGGGGGATCTGTACTCCCGGCAATTGCAAGGTAAGTGCTTTTCCTCTCTCCCACCGCATCCATTGCTCTCCGTCAGAGTGGCCATAGTGCAAGATGTGGTAATCATTGAGTCTGTCTTTCCCACTGGACCACGAATTTCTCTAGAGCAAGGATGACGTCTTGTTCACATTTGTATTTCTGTGCCTGACAAAGAGCCTGGTAAATAGTTGCTGAGTAAAAATTCCATTCTTTCCCAAGCATTTTCCTATCTTATATAATACAGTTCTCACAATCAGCCAATCTCACAAGTGGACTCCATTTTTCAAGTGGGAGTGTTGAGGGCCAGAGAAAGTCAGCCATGTAACCAATACTCTATTGGGCCCAGATTAGAATCTAGGTGTCCTGGCCCTGGCCTCAAGGCCTTCCCACTTGGCCACACTGCTTTCAGGAAGCCTCTTTGATTAAAAAAAGGGAGATTCAAAATTGAATGGAAACTATTAAAGGTGAGAGAGCCTAAAGGTTCACTCCTTGATTTAGCCTACTAATGAAAATAGAGTCCAACTGATGATTCAAAGGCAACTTCAATCCTCAAAGAATTCTAGAGCTTTTTAGAAGCAAAAGCATTTGTGAAACTTCTCAGTGAGCAGTACCTGCATGGGAACATTTTCTGGTGATTTTTAAAGAATGCTTCTAATGGAAATCAGTCAATCAGCAGGTGGGTATTTACCGAACAAAACATCTCAGTGAAGATGCAGGATCTCTGGACAGGGGCTATGGGTAGAGACTCTATCGCCAACATCTGTGTCATCTTGGAAAAATCACCTCCCTCCCTGGGCGCTGTGCTCTTCTTTGTAACATGAATGGTTTATTTTCCCCTCACAGAGATCTCTTCCAACTCTTTTATTGTATGAAGCTAAAGCATCAATAACTGGGCTATTTTTACCTTCCATAATCAGGGACCTTGGAGGAAGCATACATTTCCAATAAAGTTAAAATACAAGGAAAGCAAAATGTTCCAGAAAAAGTATTGATGTAATTTTAAAAAGAAACACCAACAAGTCAAGAGTTACCAACATCTCAAACTTAATTTCATGTAATTTGTCAATATTTGAGACTTGTGTGGGACCCAAGTGGGAATGTGCCAAGAACCAAGGCAGGAGGGAGTATTCCAGGTAGAGGGTATGGTATGCACAACGTTAGAGAAGCAGGAATGACCAGAAATTATATGTTTTTTTTCTAACAGTCTACTGATATATTCTCCTGTGTCCCTAACTGGCTATAAGGACCAGAGAATAAGACTCTTTCTCTTTCTGGTTTCAGAACAAAGAAACAGCTACCAAAGAACAGGGGGATAGACAAAATGACCTCTAGAGGCCAGCTTTCCCTTCTATGATTGCCAGTTTAAGAGTCACCAAGTGTGAAATTCTGAGTCTCTGCCGTGGGTCTCTGTCTCCTTGGTGCTTTTCTGTTGTTAATCTTTAAGATGGAATTTCTGCATAAACTCAAAATGAAGATTTACATTGTGACAAGAATGGGGACTACTTATGGGGCCAATGGGAAAGGTTATTTGCCATTAGGGCCATTCTAGAAAATGCAAATATATAGAGACCAAATTTATTTATTTATTTTTAGAGATAGACTCTCACTTTATTGCCCTCGGTGGAGTGCTGTGGCATTATAGCTCACAGCAACCTCCAACCCCTGGGCTTAGGCAATTCTCTTGCCTCAGCCTCCGGAGTAGCTGGGACTACAGGCACCCACCACAACACCTGGCCTTTTTTTTGTTGCAGTTTGGCCAGGGCCGAGTTTGAACCCACCACCCTTGGTATATGGGGCCAGTGCCCTACCCACTGAACCACAGGCACTACCCATAGAGAACAAATTTATACACGAATGTATAATATATCATTTCTTTTCTTTTGAATTGGAGGGACTCTTGAGTGTCTTTTCTTTCTCCTTCCAAACTGTGAGCTTTATGATGGCAAGGACAATGTTTGAGTCATCTTGTCCACTCCCACTCTAACATTATCTATTATGCTATAGGCCCCGGCATAGAGAAGGGTCAATGTATCTATTGAATGAATGAACAAACAGATGCACAAGTGCATAAATGAATACCCTGTAGGTTTGCAAGTGAGGCTTAGATAATTACTTTCAGACACATTTTCAAAAGTATTTAAGCACCTATTAAATGCTAGACACGTTCTCAATAATCAAGTGGGATAGGTATTATTTATTCTCACTTTATACATGAGCAAATAAAATACAAAAAGAGATTTGACCTTGAGAAGATCACTTGACCTTGAGAGAACCACTATGAGATAGACCTGGTATTCATACTCAGGTCTTGTTGATGTCAGAATGGCCCACACTCGCCCTTTGAGGTTCCCCAAGCCACCTCTGAGACTGTGAGATCTGGGAAAGAGACACTCAGCAATCCATTTGTCTGCTGTTCCTGTTCTGGCCTCATCCTCTTTTGCCCAGTGGCAGAGCTGCGATGGTTCCCTCGAATGTTATTCAAATGGCAAATAAATAGCTCTGTCTCGTGAAGGTCATCATGCCTCATCCCTGCTGCAATAATGGCAGCTAGAATGAGAGCAATGATTTCAATTCCCCTCCTTATGATTTCCTTTTCATCTCTTCTAAAGAAGGATATCAAAAAAGGCAGCGTGGCAGCTCCAGATCAATCTTGCCCTGAGCACTGTGAGACTGCATGCTCTTGGAAGCAGTGGCATTGACAAGCAGAGATGTATGGGGCATGCCTGCAATTGTCCCCCAAACACAGCAGTTTTTCAGCATTACCAATGAGCTGTATTGGATTAAGTATATTTGCACCAAAAGCAAAATAAATATTGCTTTATTTAATGCCACTAAAAGGTTGGGATTCAATTGCCCTTGGCCTGAGGCACCTTGCAGTTCTATTGATTGGCCAGTGTCAGAATGCGAAATAATCTGTCATCAACAACTCCTGCAAAATGCTTACCGGGTGGATTGGGATCTGCTGTGGCATAGATGGAGGATAGTGGTCAGTCAGTGTCCTTTGTCCCAAGCACAGGGCTAATCATGACACAACCACTCCCTGTCACCGCCACCAAAATATTATGGAGCATGTCTCTTACTTTCCTTCTCAGCTCGTCAGGACAAGGAGATATCTGTGGTCAGGACAGTGAAGACAGAAAGTGGGAAGGGTAGGAACATAGGCTTCAACAGCAAAGCACTTGGATTCAGTCCCAGATCTGGCATCAAGGAGCTCTGTGACTTTGGACAAATTCATCTGTTTTGCCCAGAGACCTGCAAGTGCTGGGAGGGCAGAGGCTGAATCTGTTGAATATGTCAACTGAGACCGAGTCTTCAGTGCTAGCTCAGTGTCTGGCATGCAGCCTACTCCCATTGTAACTGTATGAATGAATAGACCAATGCCATTTGTATTGGTCCAGCAAGGACAAGTGACAGAGGCAGGACTTGAACCCAGTCTGCCTGAATGAAGCCTACGTTCTTAGCCACCATCTTAGCAGTCCGGGGAGTCAGCTTAGAGCCGGATAGAGGGTCTGTTCCTCATGTGAGATTAGAAGTTGATGCAACGTTATTTATTTATTTATTTATTTATTGAGACAGAGTCTCACTATGTCACCCTCCATAGAGTGCTATGGCGTCAGAGCTCACAGCAACTTCAAACTCTTGGGCTTAAGTGATTCTCTTGCCTCAGCCTCCCAAGTAGCTGGGACCACAGGTGCCCACCACAATGCCCAGCTACAATATGTTTATTTTTTAAATGAGGGAATTAGTTTCAAATGGGAAACTAGTACGAAAGATATATTTAGGCAAGTTCACAAAAGATGTCCCACCACGAGGCTGACATGCTGCAGAAAGGTTCCCTTTCTAGGTGGTGACATTTAAAGTGCCACCTCCTTTGGCCAGGCTTTGGTTCGGGTGCAGAGTCATGGCCCCCATAGGTCCCTTGACCAGGAAACTTCTTGCAGTGCACAAACCATACATCCACATGGGGCGATCTTAGATGGTGCTCAAGGGTCATAGCAAAGCCAGGGTTAGCACGAGAGTTTCGGACCTCTGAGCTTCATCCAGCAAGGTCTTTACCCTTTAATGGTGACCTTTTTAGCAAGAATGTTGAAGATTTGGGGGAGAGGTGCTCAGATCACGCCTAGAGAAAGGATTATCTCCAGCCCCAAGGAGTATTCCTGGTGGACAAAGAGAAGCTTTGTTAAAGTGCCACCTCCCCTCCCACGCCAAGCTCAGACTCTGGGAATCCCTCCTCCCTCCTTTTTGTTTCCTGCTCAGCAGCCACAAACACCGGGCTCTGGGGGGATTTCCAGTGTTGCCGCTTAAAACAATTCTTACAGCCAGTGGCCAACTGGGAGGATCTGAGACTTCATAAAACCTAATCTCCAAATTTCGAAAATGGAAAATGGGGAGGCTGAGGCTACAGGGGCAGAAGGGGTTTGCCAGAGTCCCACGGCTATCTAAGGGTCTAGTTAGAAGTCCATTCCATAACCAATGGATTATATTCTCTTTAAAAAA